>NC_057347.1:51607806-51926972 GCF_016509475.1 Prionailurus bengalensis
AATGTATGCCCCTATATACATGTATCAAAATATCCCCCACATTTTGAAGCAAATGGAAAATTTAACAAAAGCCTTCTAATCAAAAACAAAACAAAAACAAAAACAAAAAAAAAGCATGACTATAAATAGGAACTTGTACTGCCCTATCACACCACACTATCAATTGTCATAAATCTGCCCAGCCAGTGAAGACTTAATACCTTTGATGGCCTGAGCACCACTGTCTGATTGAAAACCACTATTTCCATCACAGGGCCATCAAACAAACAAATAACAGCTTGTCTTTATTTAAATTTTGATATTTTGTTCACCATGGATTTTCTGCATGAAATCTGATTTGAAAAAATATTGCATTAGAATATTGGTTGCTCTGGTCACTGGGTTTTGGATGCCCCTTAAATTTTGCACTGAAGAGACTGCTTTACCCACCTCATCCTAGTCTTGGCCCTAACACTGATCCCCTGTAGAGACTGCCTCGTGCTCTTCCCAAGTGACCCACTACCAGTGACTGATGAATGTGTAAGGAGCCTGGCCACCCAGGCCCAACTGGAGCAAGTTCTGAAGGGTTATTCCAGTTCCAGAGCTCCCTGTGAACTTAGCCAGAGCTGATCTGGGGATTGGGTTGTCACTGGATTTTTCCCTCTGCCCATCCCTACTTTCTTACCCTCTAAGGCACAGGTGTTGACCTCAAGGGCACTTCAAAAAACATGCTGCACACTAACCTCCCTTTGAGGATGTTTGTGAGAGAACCCTATCTATAAAAAGTATCAACATATATTGGCTAATGTTTATTGAGCATATACCAAGTCCAATGCATGCTTCTATGTATTTGTATTTCACCTCATCAGTAAGATAGGCACTATAAGTGACACAGAATTTTTGTGATGGCATTAACATCAATTATACACAATGTAGTGTTTTTTTTTTGTATTAAAATTTTTTTTCAACGTTTTTTATTTATTTTTGGGACAGAGAGAGACAGAGCATGAACGGGGTAGGGGCAGAGAGAGAGGGAGACACAGAATCCGAAACAGGCTCCAGGCTCTGAGCCAGCAGCCCAGAGCCTGACGTTGGGCTCGAACTCACGGACCGCGAGATCGTGACCTGGCTGAAGTCGGACGCTTAACCGACTGCGCCACCCAGGCGCCCCAATGTAGTGTTTTTTTAAATGGCTAAACTAACAAGAATAAGCCCACATGAAACTAATATGCTGTACTGTCATATCATGTAATTCCATGTTCTTCCTTTCCTCACTGGCCTGAATATCATAAAGATGCTTAACTTCATAAAGGCACACATGTGTAATCCAAAGCATCCTCCTTAAAAAGATGGAAAAGGATTGGGGCGCCTGGGTGGCTCAGTTGGTTAAGTGTCCGACTTCGGCTCAAGTCATGATCTCATTGTTCAAGGGTTCAAGCCCCGCATCAGGCTCTGTGCTGACAGCTCAGAGCCTAGAGCCTGCTTCAGATTCTGTGTCTCCCTCTCTCTCTCTCTCTGCCCCTCCCCCATTCACACTCTGTCTCTCTCTCTCTCTCTCTCAAAATAAACATTAAAAATTGTTTTAAAAAGAAGATAGGAAAGGATGTGATACATTTTCAGGTTTCAATCAAATATAATTCAAATTCAACATAAAATTCAACAAGAGATACACTTCAGCTATTTAGAAAGTTTATAATTTTCATTTCATTCTCTCATAATACTGTGGATAAATGAAGTTTTAATTTCATTTAGTGAACATTAGTGTTAGTGTTTCAAAATTTCATAATCTCAACATTTCTACTTATTCTGAAATGGAATACCATTAAAGACTACAATAGTATATAGATACCAATGATTACCTCTGTATATTAAAATGTGAATATATTTGTTTGTCAAATATAATAAAAATATTCTCACTCAAATCAGGAGATTTACTTTGTATGGTCCAGTGTGGGGCCCCTCAAATTCATGTGAGCTCTTCGGAAATGCAAATCACCTATTAGAAATTGCTTCAGCCAGTAGAGCCCGCTTTTTAAAATGTTTTTTGGTCTGGATCGTTTGCTAAATCACATTTCTAAACTCACTGTGGCACATCTTTCCTTTCCGCAGTTATGGTCCCCATATTTCTGAGCATATTGTATTTTATATTCAAGTCTCTCAGTGTTCTGGTTCATATGAAATGGTGCTATTTATTTATTACAAGATCTCACATTTGTTTTATCCATCACAAGCTAATGTTTGCATGAATTAGGCCCTGGAGATGTAATATCATCTTTAAAAAGCTGCCCCAAAGACAGAAAGCTGAGAATCAGAAGTAGAATAAGAACCAATGTGCATAGACTAAGCTTCCAAGTTCATATTTCTTGCATGTAACTATATGAACAGCTTAGAATCCATAATCCACATTTAATTTTTATTTAATTTTATTTATTTTATTTTTTTTGGTCAAAAATAGCTATTAGGTGCAGGAGAATGTGCAAACCACAGTGATGACCGTCTAGAGATGTCTCCTGCCAGAGCCAGGGGAAAAAATGATCAGCGATTCTGTAAAGCTATTACTCTATCTTTACCTGCCCTTAATTTCCCATCTCTCAACCTTTTTCAAAACAATGATATTTGAAGTCTGCAATATTTTATTGGTTGATTTTTTTAACTGTAACTGTCCCCTAAATATAATGTTCTTCAATGAAATATTTGGAGTAGGTACCTCGAGCTTACATCTAATCTTTTCAAGCATTAGAAAGACCCAGGTACAACTCAGCTTTGCAAACTAAGAAAGTACAATTTGCAAACACCTGGTTTCCCTGGGAGCCTAGCACGATGTCAAAGTCAATCCATCTAAACAAGCATTTATTAAGTTGTTTTGTTTTGTTTCCTTTTGTTTTACTCTGCCTTGTAAAGTACTAAGCCCAAAGGCCTCAGCGATCATTCATTTGTATCTAGACTTGAAGCATTCAATATTCACTAAACGGCTTTCAACAAAAAGTGGGTATTGAATTATTACAACGGCAAACAACTTTTGTAAAACGGTAGGCTCGATGCTCATTTTATTGAAGTGTCCAGGCTTTATACATGGACCCCACTTTAGGTTATGTCCATTTACTTTATTACTGCAGGCTGCACTGGAGCGTGTTCGATACAAATAAATTCTGTGGAGATGCTTAAGAGAAGAAACTCACCTTTCCTCTTAAAACCCCAAGATACTCAGGCTGTACCCGACTGATGTCAATTGGTACAAAACAATAGTCTGTATTTGAAACCAACCATCATCACCATAATAACATCGTAAAAATGCTTTATTTAACACTTTCACCCAACAACTGGCTATCTGTTCTGCTTCCATACCGTTTTGACCATCGTTCACATTTCAAAGACACTCATTTTCAGTGACTTTTCAAAAGTTTAACAAGGGGCTGACTTGACGTAACATCAGAGGCTGTCTCTATGAAGCTAATGGACTTATTACATAGTCGCCACTGACTTCCCAGATTGTCCGCACCAAAATACAGCTTATGATGTGTGTGCCCCTGCCCAAACATGTTTTATGTGCCAGGGGATGTTGAAATGATGTCCTGCTGGCACAGGCTCTGTTTACCACATTGCCTTGACTTCATGAGTTGGGGCACATTCTATTTGGGTTGTGCAAGCCAAGGTCATCATTGCATAAAGCAGGAGCCCACAAATTGCTGTTTCTTAGGTGACCTGATAGTCTCTGTTCACAGCAAAGGCTGAGTGAGAGTTACCCTGGGCTTCTTTGGGACGTGGCAAAGCCAACTTACTCAGAGTTCCTTGGTTGAATCCAGGAAAAAAAGTCAACTACTGAGATGAGTCACTATTGAGCAAAAACCTTGTCTGCAACTCTCTTTAGAGGTTATGTGCTCTTCTAAAATTACATATTTGGATTTATCTATTAATGTGGCTGTATTGTGGTTGCCTAGAGACAACTTGGAAGCCACCGAGTTGGATGATGGTGTTCTTTGTCATCAATTATAGCATCTTAGGCCCTGCACTTCATTTATACCTTTCACAAACAGAAACAAAGTTGCCCCTTCTCACCTGTGAAAGAAGAGGCATTTTATCTATTGGCTTTCTCATTACTATTAGAAGATATTTAAACTCAAGGGCCCTTTATTCATTTGGCAGTGTCCTCTTATGAAGTTTAATAGATTTGTAAGTCATTTGGACTGAATATTGTCACTTTGAGGAGACTAAAAAGACAAAGTGACAGGAAAGGAAGGCAAGAAGAAAATGTCAAGACAAGCTTTGTGAATTATTTTTTTTCTTTCTTTATTCATTCAACAACTTTAATAACTACTATATAAGATGCTTGGGGAGAAATTATAGGAAGAAAAGGAGGATAAATAAGATGTTTCTGTCCTCAAGGAGATGCCATATATAATACAAAACAATAGGAAGTTACTGACAAAGTGGATGTGTCAGTAACAAGGTAGAGTGGTTACTCATGGCTGTTAGGATCAGCCAGGACTTTTTAAAAGAGTTTTCTTGGGGCGCCTGGGTGGCTCAGTCTGTTGAGCATCCGACTTTGGCTCAGGTCATGATCTCGCAGTGTGTGAGTTTGAGCCCCGCATCGGGCTCTGTGCTGACAGCTCAGAGCCTGGGGCCTGCTTCAGATTCTGTGTTCCCCTCTCCCTCCGCCCACCCCTGCTTGTTCTCGGTCTCTCTCTGTCTTTCAAAAATGAATAAACATAAAATTAAAAAAAAATAAGAAATAAAAATAAAATAAAAGAGATTCCTTGGTCTGTTCCCCAAAACAGCATAACTCGTGAATATTTGTAGCTCAGAGGGGCAGGGTTTACACTGCATAAGCCAAGGCGCAGAGGTGGGGAACTAAATGATCATTTGGGTCAGGAAGGGTGGCATATGTTATAGAATGAATCAGAGCAGGACTCTGATGGCACATGGGAGAAACGTGGAGGGAACATGGAGGAAAATATTTCCATAGTTAAGTTAAGGATCTGGGCTGATGTGATGGAATTAGACACCAAAAGCAACACATAAGCATGAAGAAAAATGTAAACGAGGAACAGCAGATTTGGTGACAGCGTGGACTGGGACAATGAGGGTGAGGCACCACCGAGAACAGTGCTGAGATTGTGAACGTGGTTGTGTGTGGTAGGAGGATGATTCTGAGAACAGAAACTGCAATACCAGGAAAAGAAATTGATGAAACCCGAGGATAGAAGAGAAACAAGTCTGCTTTAAAATGTTTATATTATATCGAAATGCGTTAGCTTTCTGGTGGCAGTGGATCATCCAGGGAAAGAGGTCCATCACATATGTGTATCTGTGGGACCTAAATCTGGGGCAAGCGTCAGAACTGTAGAGTTTCACAAAGCACCATTTGAAACCGTGGAGCTAGAAATGGTTGTTTTGATCTCAAATAGGGCTCAATATTTTTGCTCATTTAGCATCGAATCAAAAGGGATACAAGAGGTTTCCCTTCAGAGATGGCATAAATGTACTCTTCCTATTCTTCCTGCTACGGACAAGTGAAAATCCCCTGGATGTTATACATCAGACAAACATAACAGACCCTGAAAGGTAGAAAGAAAAGGCTAACTGGCCCTGGGCCTTGGAAACCAAGCAACATCAAAAAAGTGAGCTTCCTTGCAAGGGGTGGTGGTGATGGTGGGCCTCACATATCCCAGATTTGGGGCTGAAGAACCCAGAAATCTAGAAACACCAGTGAATACAGACACAAGAAATCCCAATTAAAGCCCACTCTCTCCAGCCAAAGGACCAAGAAAGGGACGACCTAGCAAGAAAGAACACTCTTAGGCAATAACTACACTACTCTAGCCAAAAAACACCGAAAATATTGTGACCCTAACTCCAGCCCCACAAGCAAAGGCTGATCAGGAAGCTTAGACCCCTACCCTCACATGGCAGGAGCAAAGTGGATGACCCCCACCTCCCCTACTACACAGTGTCAAAAAAAAAAGTCATCTAAAACAGAAGATAGAAATAAGATCCAGATTCTCATAACATCATATCTAAAATGTTCAAATTTCAATAAAAAAGTCATTCATCATAGGAAGAACCAAGAGGATTTCAAAGTGATGGGGAAAAAAGGCCAATAGACAACAACACTGGAATGATAGAGGTGCTAGAATTATCTGACAAAATGTTAAAGCAGCTATCATCATCATCAATGCTTCCATGAGCAATAATAAGATGCCTAAAATAAATAGAAGAAAAATGAAAGTCTCAGCCAAGAGATAGAAGATACAACAAAAAGCGAAATAAAAATTTTATAATGAAAATTTAATAACCCAAAATTTGAAACTCAGTGGATTGGCCCAAGAGCAGCATGGAGGAGGCAGAGGAAAGAATTAGCAAACTTGAAGAGAAAACGGTAGAGATGACCCAGCCCTAAAAACAAGGATAAAATAGACCAAAAAAAAAAAAAAATGGGAAAGAGTTTTGGGAACCTGCAGGACTGCAGAAAAAGATCTAACATTCATGGCATAGATCCTCTGGGAGAGAAAGAGAGACACTTAGCGGAAGAAGACATACAGATGGAAAGTGAGCACATGAAAACATTAAACGTCCTATGTCATTTGGGCTTTGCAAATTGAAACAATAATAAGATGCCACCCTACACCTATTAAAGTGGCTATGATAATAATAATAGTAAAGCTTGGACAACACCAAATGCTGGTGAGGACGTGGAACAGCAATCCTCAGCCACGAAGAACACAAAATGAATGGGACGGCCGCCCTGGAAGAGAGTCTGCCAGTTTCTTACAGAACTAAACTTGTAACGACCATACGACCCCACTATTGTGCTCCTGGGCATTTGTCCTAGATAAATGAAAACCCATTTTACACAAATATCCATAAGTGAATTTTTCATAATAGCCTCAAACTGGAAACAACCCAGATGTCCTTCAACAGATGAATGGTTAAACAAATTTATGCATCTGTAACATGGATTGCTACTCCAACGGTAAAGACGAACCAACTATGTAGACATGCAACAATTTGGATGAATCTCCAAAGAATTATGCTGGATGAAAAACAAAACAAAACCAAACCAACAATCCCAAAGGCTATATACCGTATTTTTATAACATTTCTGTAACATTGTTGAAGTGAAATTACAGAAACAGAGAACAGATTAGCGGTTGCCAGAAGTTAAGGAGGGTGTGGGAATGGAAGGAAACGGGTCCGGCTATAAAGGGCAACACGAGGGATCCTTGGGTTTACAGAAGTGTTCTGTATCTTGACTATATCAATGTCAATATTCTCATTGAGCCATTGCTCTATAGTTTACAAGCTGTTACCTTTGTGGGAAACTGGGGAAAGGTACACAGGCTCTCCCTTTATTATTTCTTACAACTGTATATGAATCTGTAATTATTGCAAAATAAAAATTTAATTAAAAGCAGACAAACAGAAAACAAATCAGAAAATATGAAGGTTAAGACCTTTTTCATAACATTAACTTGTCCAACATTGATTATATACATTTCTTGGACTGCTGGCTCGCATTCTAACGTACACTTTATTAGAAGGCATAAAAAATGTTGGGAAATCAATGCTGTTATGAAAACCCTGCGTTTCACTTTCTTGAGTTGCGGAGATTTAAACTGGCAATCCTAAAATTGTATTAGCATGTGATTCTGCAGTTGAATAAATAAACTTGTTCCAAAAATGAGGGAGAGAAGGATAATAATGAAAAAGCACCAATCAAGCAGAATTACTGTCATACATAAAAATGTATTTGGGAGGATTAAGCAATATAACATTTGGTGTATTTTTTTTAAGTGAACTAGGAAACTCACAATATGAAAATGAGTAGTAAATATTATGTGGTCTTTAAATTTTAACATACCCAAGCAACATGGGACAGGAGTTTCCTCTTTCTTTCCCCCAATTTTAATGCTCTAATTAAAAATCTTCCCAGATAAAAATCAAATACGCAAAATGTGCCTGATAATGTGGCTTTCTTTCCCTCTGAAATATTAAACAAAAGGTGCTTAATAATTCAAAGTAAATTCAGGATTTTCAGTTTATTCTTTTAAACGTAAGAATTTAATTGTTCTTGGATTTTTGTACGATATCTGGTACAAAAATGGAAGGGTTTTCCTTAGATATTAATAAAATAGGCAACAATTATTGGCTTCCTCATTGTAAAAAATATGATTTCCCCCCACATATGGATATGAATGGCCTTTTATGGTGGAGTAGGATGAACCAGAAGAGTGGGTAATACGTGTTCTAATTTGAAGCACAGTGTTTTTTCACTGTTGATAAATTAATTCCTTCTTGCAAAATTATAGTACTGACATTCTTAGGTATTACCCATCCTGTCCTATTTTCCAGTTCTCCTCTACCATGTGCAAAATATTGAGACAGCCTCCTATCTGCTCTCTGTGCCCCAGACTCAATGAAAAGCAACTAACTCCTCAAAGCCTATAGGCCCTGCAAGAGCTGGTCACCACAGGTACCCAGTGTACTAACCCCCTACCCCTCTTATCCCACCTGTTCTGCTCCTGACACAGGGCTCTCCTTTGTGCCCTTCAAACATATTAGCACATTCCTACCTCAGGACTTTTGCATGTAGTTTCCTTCTATCTGGGATTCTTTTCTCCTGATTATCCACATGACCTTTTCCTTCATTTCCTTTAGGCCCCTGCTCAAATGCAATCTGATCAAAGAGATCATTTCTGAGTACTCAGTCTAAAGTAGCACCCTGCTTCCTATCACTCTCTGTCCATTTGTCCTATTTCATTTATTAAGAACACTGACATATCATTATATAAGTATGATTTTGTCTTGTTCTCACCGCCAAAATGTAAGCACCACGAGAACAAAAGCTGTGGCATCCCTCATGTCTAGAACAACACACAGCACACAGTAGGTGCTCGACAAATACAGATAGTAAATGAATTCATTAAGTACATCTACATACTATGGTCTGACTGATCTCTCAAAAATAACTCTTTGTTGACATCAGACCATTTAAAGAAAGGATTCATGATTTCCCATACTGAACACAGATTACATTTCCAATGCCCCAATAGGTGACGCAAGGTCCTTGCCATGTGGTACAAACCACTTTTCTTCTTCCATTTCCACCTTAAATGAATCCTCCAATTACTTGTTCATTGTTTCCTGGCCTTATCATGTTCATCGTTGCCCAATAGGGTGACTAGCTATCCTTGTCTGTCCAGGACTGAAGAGTTTTCTGGAACACAGAACTTTCAGCTCTAAAACTGAGAACGTCCCAAGCAAACTGGGATGAAGTGGTCCCTCCACTACCTTGACACCTTACTCTTCCCCTTGGCTGCAAGGTCCCTGTTGTCTACTTGCCAAAGTCCCCTGCTTTTTATAATATCCAACTCAATCTTCACATCCTAAGCAAAGCCTTTGCAATCTCTGCCACACCCCGTGATGTCTGCTTAGCTATCAGTTGCAATTCTTGTTTATTATTTTATCAAATATTATTATATTTCAAACTGTACCTGTCGCTCATCTAAATAAACATATTCTTGGGGCACCTGGGTGGCTCAGTCGGTTGAGCGTCTGACTTCGGCTCGGGTCATGATCTCACAGTCAGTGGGTTCGAGCCCCGTGTCGGGCTGTGTGCTGACAGCTCGGAGCCTAGAGCCTGCTTCGGATTCTGTGTCTCCCTCTCTCTCTGACCCTCCCCCGTTCATGTTCTGTCTCTCTCTGTCTCTTGAAAATAAATGAATGTTAAAAAAAATTAAAAATAAATAAATAGATAGATAGATAGCAAACAAACATTTTATCCAATGGAATTTATCTCTAGAAAGCAGGAATTATACCTCATTTCTTTATATGCCAAACCATCTAGCACAGTGCTTCAAATGTAGTAAATATTCAATAGCTGTTTGTTCTTGTAGAGGGATATACTCTGTCTTTTGAAAGCTGACTATCTTTTTTTTAATTTTTTTTTTCATTACATTTCTTTATTTTTGAGAGGCAGAGAGAGACAGAGTGTGAGCGGGGGAGGGGCAGAGAGAGAGGGAGACACAGAATCCAAAGCAGGAAAGCTGACTATCTTAAATGGAATTATAATCATCTCGGAGGATGCTTAGGGAAAGGGTGAGACGGTATTTAAAAACCCAGGATATGTGATTTTGGCAGATCCAGAAAAAAAGATGACTTTAATTTAAAAAAACAAAATAAGAGAAATAGAAAAAGCACAGATTTGGGTGGAGCTGTCTCTTTGAAAAGATACCTAGTGTCCCTTCTTTTGTTCCATGCTGAGTATCACGAATCCATGAAATGTCCCTGTGGATGAAGTTTACACTGGCATCGACACTGCCAAGATATGTGGTGAAGAGGGAAAAATCTAATGAAACGTCTTGATGACTTATAATACACCATGTTCTAATATTTGGCAGCATCCTAACGGCCAAGTGAAGTTTTCACTTTTCATCTAGCTATTTCGGTGCTGTGTAGACACAGGCCAAGAACTGGAACAGTAGGAAAATTGCCACAGTAATGCTGAATTTTACTGGCTTAGCAATGAGGGGAAACTCACATATTGCTTGCCAGAAAAATAACTGGCTTTAGTCGGTGCTATTAGTCTCACGCTTTTTAGGAGCACTTAAGTTAAAACAAAATTGTGGGCTTAACTCCTACCCTAATGTTTTTGAGACTGCTGTAATAAGCAAATGTTCAAAGTGTTCTTTATCCAACCAAGTGGGTAAGTTTCTTGTTCAAGCTCCATCGATAACAAAAAGATTTTCGTTTGGTGAGTGGTGACCCCTGATCTAGCACAAGCAAACCCATCAAGATGCATGTAGGCTTACAGCACAGAAATCTCAGAGCAGTGAGGTTTAAACTTGACAAAACAATCACTATGGAAAAACAACTTACAAATCACACTAGCCACCTAAATGGAAGCTTGCTTTCCTAACTAGCTTGTAATGGAAGGCCCTGAAACAATATGAGGGGTTGTCATAAAGGTTTAGGGTTACTATCTTACATCGGTGCCTTAAACATTAATTCTGGCCAATTGCTATAAAGCACACACCACACCAACATTTGAAGGATGTTGGGATTAATCCCGTCCACCCTCAGGTGTCTTAAAGACAGTATCATATTTCAGTAAGTATAAGCCTTTGACTCTTCAGTAATGAGGTCTTAGCTTTAATCTACGTTTCAGCTCCACCAGAGACCCGGTTTACTTGGATAAGAGTATACTGGGAAAACACAGAGAAGAGAAAATACTTCCTAAAAGGACTTCAATAATACAAGCATTTTTTCATAAACTATACCACGGCTTCCTTCATCCATGTGAAACCTGATCTTTTCCCAGGAATGGTGCTAAATAATGTATGATATTCCTATGCCTACTTTTATTAATTTTCCTATTAACACAGCATTCTCACTACTAAAATGTCATAGTCATGCTGCATTTATTTATGACACCTGGTGCCTGCTGAGATGCTACTCTTTCCTCATCATCATGGGGCTGATGATAAAGGAAATTAACACACATAAAATAGTACTCACTACACTTTATTGAAGGTCTGCTATTTTCTAGACAATCTATCCAACAATCTGAAATATTATTTCTAACCCTCATGAAAATCTTACAATGTACACATTTATTGTAACCATTTTACAAGTGAGGAAAGTGAGGTTTTGCGTATCACTTAACCCTTCTGACCCCAAATGACTGGTAAGTGGTGGACAGAGTAAAGCCATACCTCAATGCTACCTAAACATTCATTCTTTCCGTTGTGTGGCCCACTTCTTCCATGTGTGGAAGCTGTGCATTCAGAGAAGGTAGATAACGTAACACCCTTAGGACAAGGTCCTGTCCTCCATGATATTATGTAGAGGCAAGTCCACATGTTGCCTTTCTTCTTCTCCCTAATTGTGATAAGATCTACATCTTCAACACATTTTTAAGTGTACAATACAATATTGCTAAGTGTAGGCACGTTGCACATCAGATTTCTAGAATCAACTCATCTTGTGTAGTTGAAATTAAAAATAGATCTACCCTATGACCCAGCAATAGCACTGCTAGGAATTTACCCAAGGGATACAGGAGTGCTGATGCATAGGGGCACTTGTACCCCAATGTTTATAGCACTACTTTTCAACAATAGCCGAATTATGGAAAGAGCCTAAATGTCCATCAACTGATGAATGGATAAAGAAGTTGTGGTTTATATACACAATGGAATACTACCTGGCAATGAAAAAGAATGAAATATGGCCATTTGCAGCAATGTGGATGGAACTGGAGGGTATTATGCTGACTGAAATAAGTCAGTTAGAGACAGACAAATACCATATGTGGATACCATATCTTCTCTTATGTGGATCCTGAGAAACTTAACAGAAGACCAGGAGGGAGGGGAAGGAAAAAAAAAAAGTTAGAGAGGGAGAGAGCCAGAACGTAAGAGACTCTTAAAAACTGAGAACAAACTGAGGGTTGATGGGGGGTGGGAGGGAGGGGAGGTGGGTGAGCGGTATTGAGGAGGGCACCTGTTGGGATGAGCATTGGGTATTGTATGGAAACCAATTTGACAATAAATTTCATATTTAAAAAAATAGAAATTTTATATCCTTTGATAGCAACTCCCCATTTCCCACTCCTTCCCAATCCCCATTTTATTTGCTGCTTCTATGAGTTTTGCTATCCTAGAGACCTCATATAATCATACAGCATTTATCTCTGACCGGCTTATCTCAATGCAATGTCCTCCAGGTTCTTATTAACAAGACCATGAATGCCCAATCCTATCAACAGCATCATTCAGCAGAATGTACTAAATGAACAATCCTTTTATTTTTATTATTTTTTAAATATTTAAATCCAAGTTAGTTAACGTACAGTGTGATAATGATTTTAAGAACAGAATCCGGGGATTCATCTCTTACATAAAACACACAGGGCTCATCTCACCAAGTGCCCTCCTTAATGCCCATCGCTCATTTAGCCCATCCCCCACCCAACACCCGGCTACCAACCCTCTGTTGGAACAATCCTTTTAAATACACTCTGTTTCAGGGAAACCAAAGCAAAGCCAAACCAAAAGATGAATTTTCTGATGAATCTTGTCAACCAGGGAAGCAAGATGGAATAAAGGGCTCATAGGGGGCCTTTTATGGTGTTAGATAGACTACTTTGTGAAGCCTGTGGCTCTTGTTTTATCATATACTGTAATTTGGTTCTAAAAAATGCACAGTCGAGGTTTATATAATTGAATGAGAGCTGTTGACTGAAATGATTGGAATGTCTCAGTGGCCATTAGTAAAATCTTACTGATTTCCATTTCCCGCTTTCCAGATAGACAGTGCGCAATTATAGGATGGGAATGAGTCAGCCTCTTTTCTGACTGTACTGTCTCTTCGCTTTTACAAGGTCGGCCTAATAAATAACATCCTTAGAAGTGAAACAAAGTTGCATGGAATTACTGATAGTGATAAATGTGTTTCTGATAGTTACGTATCGCTTAGACCAAAAATAATTTGAGAAACAAAGAAGATATAATATTTTGCGGGGTCAGAAGAACAAACCGGGGAACAAAATTATTGTTCCGCTAGAGAATAGAAAACTACTGTCCGTATCTAAAGACAGTATCTATCGGAACTACAAGCTTGGGAAAATCTCTCTTTCCCTCTCTCTCTCTCTCTCTCTCTCTCTCTCAGAACAATTTCTACCTCCCATTTTAGTGAAACAGTAAAGAAATATTTTGCACATATTCAACATAACACTTGTAATATCATGATGATGGTTGTTAGAAAATGTGAGACTGAAAACCACCTTAAGTGAAAAGGTAGTTAATCAGAGATACTCGGTCTGGCTCATTTTCTAGCTCCACTGATTATAAACCATATGAATGCGGGCACCTGAGAGGTTCAGTTGGTTAAGCGTCTTCAGCTCAGGTCATGATCTCACCGCTCGTGAGTTCAAGCCCCACGTTGGGCTCTGTGCTAACAGCTCAGAGCCTGGAGCCTGCTTCGGTTTCTGTCTCCCTCTCTCTCTGTCCCTCTCCTGCTCACACTCTGTCTCTTTCTCTCAAAAATAAATAAACGGTAAGGACAAAATTAAGAAAAAAAATAAACCATATGAATGACTTTGGTAAGATTCTTCACTTTTCTATGCATTCATGTTTTCATCTGTAAGATGGAGACAACAGTAACTACCTCATAGGGTGGTTGCAAAGATTAAGTGAGTTCTCATACGTAAAACACTCAGGACCGGCACATCGTAAGGGATTTAGGCCATGATGTGAAGGACGTGAATACACTTAATCATGTGTAAATTATTCATTTCAAAAGGAAAAGCATCAATGGAGAATATTTAATATTATATTTGCTTTTTTAAAACTTCACTTCTAAGCCCATGGGGTAAATAAACTTTAAGTCAGAATAAGGGAGCAATGGAAAAAAAAAATGGGAGGGCTGAGCAGGGGAAACTTGAGTAGTTTAGAGAAGTTACAAGCCATAACAAATATCCTGAAGTAAGAACAGTGTCTGTGACAAAGAGCATCCTTCGCTTTTTTATTGAATTAAAGCCTGCTGCATTTAGCCAATCCAAGCTACACCACACCAGACCTCTGCTTTCTAATGTTCCATCTCCATTAAAAAAAAAAAATCAGCTGCAAAGTGTATAGACAATTTACAGGTCTCAAAGATCATATTTGTCCTGGGGTCTCCCAGCCTAGATGATCCTAATGGAGGACCCCATTGGTGGAACATCATTAATCAGGCAGCCATGGCCAAGGAGGTGGGTGGCTGCTGATAGTTTTGGCCCATTGGAAATGGCTTTGGATGACTGCCAGGTTGTGTGTAAAATTTTGAAATGTTTGAAACAATACAGTCTTTACAATGTTATAAAATACTAGGGTGGCTACAGTGAGCTGCAGACTGGCTCATGGCCAATAAAACCTCAGGATTCCAGTCAGCTGTAACCTGGAGTTTAATGTTGTCTGAGGTGTTCAAGGTCATCTCTCCCCAATGTCCTGGAGGTCAACCCAGTCTTTATAAAGCTGCCTCACTGAGCTACTGCTCCCCAATCACCCCAGTTCAAAAATATTTTAGTCAGTTCGCTTCCCCTGGACACCATCTCCTGCAACAATAACAAAAAACAAACAAACAAACAAACAAAATCATTTTGAGAGTTAACCTTAAAAGACTGACTTAGAGAAACTTTTGAAAACATTGAACTTGCTTTTCGTTTGTCCCCATTTAAATAGAACATGCTTGCTGTTCATATGTCAATGAACTTGAAAACTAGAAAAAGAAATTGCCGCTGATTCCATCACTCTAAGGTAACCAAATAAATTAATGGAGTATTACACTATAGTCCTCCTCTAAGCGGGCATTTTACATATCTACTGATCATATTGTATCTATACAGCTGGCCCTTGAACAACACAGATTTGAACTGTGTGGGTCCACTTATATGTAAATGTATTCTCTTCTTATGATTTTCAGTAACATTTTTCTCTAGCTTACTTTATTATAAGACATATATAATACATATAAATATAAAATATGTGTCAATTGTTTCCGTTATTGCTAAGGCTTCCAGTCAACAATAAGCAACTAGTAGTTAAGTTTTGGGGGAGTCAACAGTTATACGTGGACTTTTCAATTGTGCCAGTGGTTGGCATCCCCACCCCTGCGTTGTTCAAGAGTCAACTACATATTCTCCAAAATTTTATACAGAATTTTATTTTGTGTGAATACAAATTATCTATGGACAATAGTAATGGCACAATAATATTTTGTTTTTTATTTAACCATTCTCTCATTATTGAGTGCTTCTCATGTTTTCCCTCTCCAAGAGTGTGCTTTGTTAAATAGTGTTAGTATTTACATAAAGCTTTTCTGTATTTAGTATTATTTCCTCAGGATAGGTTCCCAGAAGCGAAATGGAAGGGTCAAGGGAGATGAATACTTTTAGAGTCTTGGCAAAAGTTGCCACATGGCTTTCCAAACATTTTTTCCCCTCGACTGGCAGCCCATCAGTAAAGCTTGAGACGGTATCATTTCATTCCCTCATCATCAGCAACAGGCAATAGTAAGTATTCTTCTAAAGAAAGCAAATATGCTAATACAAAAGTGAAAAGTTGTCTTGTTCCAAAAATGTAGGTATTGGTAGAGCTAGGTAGGGGCTCAGTGGTGTTAACATGGAAACGGTCATGGAGCTACTTCCTGGGTGGTGTGTTTTCCGTATGTTCTCCAAGCAAATAGTTCTTCTAAACAAAAGGGAATTTAATTCTGGGGCATCACCATAGTAAATGAAATACTGAACGCAGAGAACATAAGATAGAATGCTCCAGATAGAGAAATAAAGACTTACAACGTCATGCAGACATTTCCCAGGTAATGCATCAAACAGCTGGCCTTGGGAAACTATTGATAAATACAGAATATTTAAAAAGGAAAATTTGAGAAAGTGTAAAAGCAAAGAATTAGGAACATTTTACAATTGTAACACAGGCCTTGAATCAAGAAGATGTTCCAGTGGTAATGGTAAAGGAGAAAAGAAGAATAGGATACGAGAAAAAGAAACAGAGAGGAAAAGTCCAGAGCTAAACCAGAAGAGAGACAATTGTTTGCTCTGTCATGCAGTTTAAATAGCATGGTCACCTTCATGGAGAGAACTAAATAACTGTACAGTTAAACTTACAGAGTTGCCATTCTAAAATGTTCATTGGCCAAGTTCCCAGTTAATAAATCCCTTTAAAGTACCTTTATCTACCTGGGTTAGTGGGAATGCGTCCTCCTAACACAGTGTAGATTTTACACTTTTAGGTAAGACCGATAAACATCTCCTAAGAAATGTTGTTGCATTTTTGTTTATATGTCCTACAAATTATGTTTACTTCCCTGGCCATAGTATTCCATGTTTGCCATTATTAGAGACTCCAGCTGTAAGAGGGAATTTCTTATGCTTATTCTTACTCTTTGCTTTTCTTCTGAAGGGTGCACATTCTTCTGTAAGAACTTGCCAGATTCCGTTCTGAGCTGAAGCGCTTTGAAGAAATGTTCATGGGAATGTCCATGTACTTTAATATTTGTATGTAATCCATATTCTTCAAATCTAAGGGTCTTCTCTGATTAGGCCCAGTTTTACCTTTCTCCATCATCTAGGCTCTGGGTGACATGTTTTTATTTCCTTTTTTCTCCCTCAGGTTCCCATGATGCTCCCATCATCCATGAGCTTTTCTGTCTTTTATTGATACAAATCAAGTACAACAGCCCCTACCCACGATTCCTTCACTTTAAGCAAAATATAATCTACAAGGCAAATCGAGACGATATCAGATGTTCTGGTTTCAGCAAAACTAGACATTTTCCAGATGTTGGGCACTTGAAATCTTCCATCTGTAACACAGTGTGTCTTGATTTCAGATCTGACGTCTGCTCCTTTGCTGAGTACTTAACCTCTCTGTGCCTTAGCCAGCTCATCTCTCAAACAGAGATAGAAATCGTACTTGCCCCTATGGTACTGGAGAGGCTTAAATGAATTAACTAGAGCGATGCTGACACACAGGAGCACGCATGCAGTGTGAGGTATCACATTAGCTGTTAGAAATTACCCCTCGGATTCCCCTCTCGCATTGACCACAAGCGTGCTTTCCTTGCTCTAGCCCTCCTTCGAGTGTTCTGCAAGCATCCCCACCCTATGGATTTCCGGAGAGCTTCGCACATCTCACCCAGCAATGTTTCCGCTTTCTTCTCCAGTGGTTTATTTATGTATTTTTAAATGTTTATTTATTTTTCAGAGAGACAGAGATAGAGACAGAGCATGAGCAGGAGAGGAGCAGAGGGAGAAGGAGGCACAGAATCCGAAGGCGGCTCCAGGCTCTGAGCTGTCAGCACAGAGCCTGATGCGACGCTCGATCTCACGGACCGAGAGAGCATGACCTGAGCTGAAGTCAGACGCCCAACCGACTGAGCCACCCAGGCGCCCCTCCAGTAGTTTGTTTCAATGTGGACTACGTACACCATTCTATTCTAAACATAAATCCCAACCTGCTGAGTCTCGTGGCATCTGTGAGGCTATATATAATCCCATGAGCTAAAATATCAAGTTTATTTTATTATCTAAATGCACCTATGCAAGAGAAATCTAGTGTCAAATCAGTAACTAATAAAATAAATGCTTAATTCATTAAGTATTCCTTATTGGGTCTTCAAATTCTTGTTTTACGCAGGCTTAAATTATATTCTAAAGTGCCCTCATATTTATAACCTAGGTGTATCAGCTAGTGAAATGACTTTTCACGTCTTGTGACCTATTTATCAGTATCTGTCTGTATCACAGATTTTATATGTTATTGCTGAAAGCAGTAAACGTGTTTCCGTTAATTCAAATTCATTACTATTCCAACACTTTAATGACTCTGCTCGTGTTTTAAATCCCTTTTTAAAAAATTCCACCATAATTAAGCAAAACAGTAGATTGATGACTGATTGCAAAGCAGCTGTGTCAAAAATAAACAGAGCTTTGAACTCAACAAGCTTTGCTTTTTCCAAACTTTGCTGTGTACATAAACACACCCCATGTCCCGTGTCCTATCCACACTTCATACACATAAAATTATTCCCAATTAGATGTGTCTCCATCTGCCTCTTTTTTTTTTTTCTCATCAAAATCATCCCCAGAGCCTTACCATCTCCACTCACTGCATTGTCTAAAAGTCTTCTGTGAGCCCAAGCCTGTACTCTTGAAGATTTTACGTTAACAGCAGACTGACTCGGTAAGTACACTTTGGAAACTCTGGTGAACAGCTCAGCCCAACGCTGGTCTTGATGCCTGGCCAACGGGCTCAAACAACAGACATAAAAGCTAAATCTGTACTTCCATTCAGTTCTGAGGTTGCCAAGTTAGTTTTCCTGATACTGTACCTACAGTATATTCATCTCCCAATGTCTCAGACTCACTTCATTAACTTTGTGACATCAGTCTCTTATGTTATGAACTCAATTTTGCTAATATAAATGATACAGTACTATACAGAAATTTAAGAGGTTGTAACATTAGAAGTCTCTTCAAGATTCCCATAACAGTTAAAGAACAAGGAACCAAAATTCCCAGAACCAATCCTTGCTGGGAAATAATTCCTTATATATAATCTTAAAGCTGTTCTCCCTCCACACAGCCCTCTCCTTCTGATTCCCATTTATGTTGCGAATAGCTTTTAATGATAGAACAGGGAAATGTATTGTGGTTTCACACCTTCAGGGATTTTTATGGTCACTTATGCCTAACTAGGAGATACAGACATAGAGCAGAAAGATTTCTTTCCTTTTGTTTTGTTTAGTTTTGTTTTTTAAACATAAACCAGTTTAGCATATTGTGCCCTTTGTCAAAAGGATATATTTAAGAAATACCATTATTCAAAGGTCAACCAATAGAAGAATGTTTTCTTCATGGCAAGCCTCTATCTATCTTCAAGGCTTACCATTGGATGGATTTACCAGCCTAGTCACAAAATCGGTTTGACTCACTAAACTGGAAACTCCAACTTGCCACCATGGATCCACATCACACAGAATGTACATCATGAAGAAAATGGAAAATGGATGCACTATTGTTCCCACAGAAGTAATGAAAATTTGTCCAACAGCAGTTACGCCTCACGCAACGTAGCTCGTCTCAAAAGGCCAAGGAGCTTTTCTTCTGGGATTCAGATACCTCCCTCTCTCTCTCTCCACATCCCCTCCTTTGGAGTTCCAGAGCTTACAGACATAGCGCTACATGTTGGTTCACAGAGACATAATGAAAACAGCACGGGCAGTGTTATCAAGTTAAGACGTCAGTCTGCCTGGAGGCAACTCCTGGCTTTCCTACGACTTAATTAATACGCGACTTTGAACGTTGTATTTAACAGTGCAAGGTCTTAAATTCCTCTCAGCGAAATGGGAAAAGGACGAACATAGGGCTGTGGTGGAAGATTAGATTCAACGGTATGCTGCATGTGAAGTCATTACAATACGTCCTGTTAGTAAACGTAGAGAGATGATCGATAGGAAGAGAGATACAGAGATAGAGATAATACGTAGGTAGATAGATATAAAATTGTTATTAAGATATCCTTATAGCTGGGGCGCATGGGTGGCTCAGTCGGTTAAACGTCCGACTTTAGCTCAGGTCATGATATCACTGTTCATGGATTTGAGGCCCTCCCCCTTTTATTCTTAGGAAAGTCACAAACCCTTCATTTTTAATATGTTTTCTTTTTTAAGAATGTTTATTTATTTGTTTGTGGCGGGGGGGGGAGAGGCAGAGCGAGCGGGCGCGAGAGAGAATCCCAAGCAGGCTCCACACTGTCAGTGCAGAGCCTGATGGGGGCCCAGTCCCACCAACCACAGCTGAAGTTAAGAGTCAGATGCTTAACCAACTGAGCCACCCAGGCACGCCAGTGTTTTCTTTTAAATCTGCCTGTACTCTCTCACCAGATATTTTACACTGTGGTCCCAGCTCCAATGCCCCTCTTCCAGGAAGGCAAAGTGTTTCAGGTTTTCTGTCATGCTTCTAATTGAAAGGGTTAACTGGAATCTTCCAACAAGATTCATTGCTTTTGTATGCACACCAGTAAGCAACTGAAGAACCGAGTCTGTCTCTGTGTCCCCCACTGGGGCCTCTCACAGAGACAGTGGGGAGAAGGTTCTGGAGATTCTCACTGCATTGAATTAAACAACAAATGAGAAAATAGTGTACTATAACTACATGGAAGGATGGTTGAGGTGGAAACCTAGGTGGTTGGATTGGTATTTCAGTGGAGTAAGTGTTCCTTTCACTAAGGATGCCAAATTCCTCCATCTGGATACAAACATTTGGTCATCATTATTGATTCTTTCCCCAAGAATTTCCTATGTGATTAAAAAAATTTTTTTTAATGTTTATTTTTGAGAGAGAGAGAGAGACAGAGACAGAGGCAGAGTGTGAGCAGGGGAGTGGCAGAAAGAGATGGAAACAGAATCCGAAGCAGGATCCCGGCTCTGAGCTGTCAGCACAGAGCCCTATGCAGGGCTTGACCCCACGAACCATGAGATCACAACCTGAGCTGAAGTCAGACGCTCAACCGACACAGCCACCCAGGCGGCCTTTCCTATGCTATTTTTATTTATTGTTTATTTTATAGTAAGAGTGAAACGGCATCAAATGACTAGAGAAAGGTTTAAGCAAAAGGTAATAAACTAAAATTTTAACCTTTAAAACTGTAATAGGGAAAAAAGATATAAAGTATCTTAGAAATAAATTTGTGCATTTCATTATGACAATTACACGACCTCTTTTTCTACTACTCCAAATTTCATGGAAAAATTGCAGTAATCATTGACCTTAGGCTTATGAGAGCTCAGGCTTGGACAATGCAGACAAGATTTACTTGGGATTGATGTAGCACATCCCAGGACGAACACAGCATACTCTTTTCTCAGACAAGTCCCCCTTTGCTCCCCAAGATCCATGAGCAGCATTTATTCCTAATGCAGCTAAATTGGAGAATTAAAAGTAGGGGGAAAATATCAGTGGCAGGTATCCTGCCTCCCGGCAGGCGTCTAATTCTATTTCCTGTTTGACATATCATTTTATTTCCATTTTCCCTAAATGTAATATGGGAACTTTCCATAATAAACAGTTCTTTAATTTGCCACTTCTTTGATTGGCATTTTTTAATTTTTTTTTTCAAGGAGTCGATTGGCCATTCCTTCACAAGTTGCAAAAATAAACGAAAAAACTGAACTGCATGCCATTGTTGGGCAGAATTTTCTGAATTTGTCTTGAAGCCAAGAGAATTTATTTGACTGTCTGGGGAGCACTGAGGCAGGTCTCTTATTCTCAAAGAGATACCAGAGTTGCTTGAACAAATGGTTCGTGTTAGCTGGAGAAAGACACTCAATCTAAACCATGTGCCTCTGGACCTTGTGGTTTCAAGTTGAACCACAAGCAGTGAGAAGAGCTGTCGGTCTCAAAGCTTGATTTCACCCATGCTCACAGGGAAGAGAAAACTGTCAGTGCCACCAATGGTACTGTCTTAATACGGAGACCTGAGAGCTTGTGCAGGACAGGCGAGTCAGTGTGGTGCAAAGGATAAGAGACGGGATCCAAGACAGAATCCAGTGGGGCATAATGAAGACACACAATTTTTCCCCATGGGCATCCACACATGGTGAAGGCAGCAAATTGGAGCCTTTCAGAGGAACAGAAACAACTCAAGGAGGCAAAGGGATATAAAAATCTGACATCTTCTTACGGCTATCATAAACCTGAAGAGAAACATCCTAGAAGAATTAGTTTAGAGACCCAAGACGGTTAAGGTTACGAGACCAGAAAAACAAGAAAGACAAATCTCTAAGTGGTACCATTTATCAAACTCCAAAAGCATTGTGGGGATGGTATGAAGGAATATTAAGTGCTATTTTATAGCACAAAGGTGAGAGAATCACATAACTACATAGAAGTGTGGGTTCCTCAGTGAACACAGGCATCCACATGCCTTAACCAGGCCACTTGGATTATGAGGTGAGATTCTGAAAAACAGAGTAAGGTTTGATTTTAAGTTATCAAGCAACTGGAAGAGATAGTAGAGATGTGTTCTGCTTCTTCCTGGCCTTCTGTTAAAGAGTTTCTTTATCTCATAGAGATTTATTTTAAGCTGCCAGCATGCCCATCAGTTTGGTGAATGGAAAAAAGAACAGCAACAACAAAAAAATTGATGTGGATATTTATCACAATTAATGCTAAATTTTCAAGGATTCTGTTATTGCCGATTTGAAAATTAAATCATAGGCTCTAACAGCTCTACAAGAGAGACGAGAGAAATCAGGTAGTGCCACAAATGTTTCATTAGCATGAGTAGGAACGGTTTTAGGTCTCAAGCGAAAAGTGGTAAATTTATTATTATGAAATACAGGAAACTGAAATCAAATACAACTAGAAAATAAGCCCAGGTGAATTAGGTTAAAAAAAAACATAAATATAGCTACATGGGAAAACAGGTATGTGTGTATCTCATATTCTCACATATATATCACATATTCATATATATCATGTGTATATATACACACACGAGATGCATGTTAGCATAAGATACACTTCATCCTCAGCATCAAACAACTTTTGGGGAACTTTGATGTTTTATGGAAAAGAAGGGATAAATTGAAATGACTTGTAAACATTTAACTCAAGTTTTCTTCTAAGAAATTCATTAGCCTGGAGTAAAGCAGATCCCATTCAGTCTTCACAGAAGCATCTATGAGATGTGCACAAGTCAACTTTTACCAGTGTCTTCTGTTGTCCCAAGAGATGGGCTCACTGGAAAAACAGACCATCCTGTCAAGAGTGCTGAAAAAATCCTGTCAGGTGAAAAAAGGAAAGCAATCTAGTTTTGAAGTTCTTTTTAAGCCGACTGTTTTGAGTAATGGTTCTCACTCTTGTTTGCCAATACAGTCAACAGAAATATATTCTAGAAAATGTTTTGATGCCTGGCCCCAACACAGACAAAATTAAAATCCTGGACGGGACCCAGGTATCAGTATAGATCATTTCCAGGTGAAAAACAATCCTAAAGTTACTGCACTGAGCTCTGTTATTAATCCGAATAGTATTATTATATCAGACTCTACGTAACTTTGTAATTTGTAGGTAAACTTTGACATCTTACAAACAATTGGGCTGTCATGCCATACGTGTGTTCTCATTAATAAAATAACCTACACAGTATATTGTCTTTCATTTTGTGCACTGTAAGAATCAGAATGATTTCTAGTAGTTTTAATTAGCTGAAGAGCAGAATCAGACAAATCATTCCAAAATACATTCCAAAGCACAAATTAGTTCAAATAAAACCAACTAAAACAATACATGTATAAGGCTCCCAAAGGGTCAATGACAATAATCCATATAGACCCATAAGCCCAAAACCAAATTTGAGCCCACGTGTCAGGCAGTATTTATTAACTACCTACTATGTGTCAAGCACATGTGGAATTTGTCAGTCTATATCCTGATGCTACAGAATGCTCTTGGAATGGCTAACTCCTTCCAAGACCTATGTTGACTATAATGTCTGATCACGTTCAAATTCTGCAAATTTCTACATTACAGTGCCAAGCACTGTATAAGGCAAAACATTCTCAAATGCCATCATACCTTATTCCTTTTTAATTAACAAAACTGCAAACGTCCTGTTGACCTGCAACATAATTCTTTTGTCCATGAACAATTTAAAATGAAGGTTTCTATCACATTATCTAATTTTCTTAAATGCTTTGGTACATTGTTTTTCTATTTTAACATTTCTGAAATTGAGATGTGTCATACAATTGGGCATGTTCTGGGTTTGGGCTTTTTCGCTCTCCATTAGACTCCCAACCCTAAAGAAATGATCATTAAATGCACATCTTAAAAGGAAAGGTTGTTTAGAATACAGCGAGGCAGGCATTTGGCTAACGAGTTCAATAACTCCATGCATGCATCATCCATATAAAGTAGAGAAAGGGGGGAAGGAAGTGGAAAGAACATCAGTTTTATAGTTCTGCTGACAGCCCAAGCGTCACTGCAGAATATCACAGCCCATATTATCAGTTTCCAGCAGATGGCATCTCACACTTTTAGGTTACTCATTAAAGAGCCTATAGGAGAGAGGTGTCCCTTGCCTGAATAACACACGGAACTCAAAACTATACTTGCGTTTCATGAGAGTGTGTTTGCCAGCAAGATCACCTAGAACGGGAATTTTCTGCAAGTGGCCTCGGCATGTGGTCACCAAGATTGCCCACAGCCATTTTGGTATTTTCAACAGGACCAAAGCACAGAGCACATTTTAATGACAGTACTGCCTGTTTTAGAAAAGTCTGCACAACATAATTGTAGAGTAAGGTGGGAATTATGAGTCTTCAACAAGTCCTGTAGGTGGGGGAGAACATGTGTATCAAAATAACCAAAACCACTGGCTCTGTTTTTCTGTAGATAAGCCTCACGTAGCGATGATTCACAGTGCTGTAAGTCTTACTTTCTGGAGAAAATCTTGCAGTATTTAACTATGCCTTCTGCTGGGACATTCAATATTTCTACCTTTGTTAAAGATGCTATTAAAACAATATTTGTGTCTAGTACTTTAGTGAAAAAATAAAAGACACATCAACATATGATTAGATACCAGGTGTCTCCTCGAATGGATAAAGAAGACGTGATTTACATATGCAATGGAACACTACCTGGCAATGAGAAAGAATGAAATCTGGCCATTTGCAGCAATGTGGATGGCACTGGAGGGTATTATGCTAAATGAAATAAGTCAGTCAGAGAAAGACAGATATCATATGTTTTCACTCATACGGGGATCTTGAGAAACTTGACAAAAGACCATGGGGAAGGGGAAGGGGGAAAAAAGTTACAGAGAGGGAGGGAGGCAAACCATAAGAGACTCTTAAAGACTGAGAACAAACTGAGGGTTGATGGGGGGTAGGGGAGAAGGGAAAGTGGGTGATGAGCACTGAAGGAGGGCACTTGTTGGGATGAGCCTTGGGTATACAGTATGGAAACCAATTTGACAATAAATTATATTTTAAAAAAAAAGATACCAGGTGTCTCCTTTTTTCTAAAAAAAACACTTGAAGAAAAAAGAGGAATTAATGCGTCAATACTAAGCATATCTTCCCCCACCCCCCATATTTTATTAGACTTTGTGGGATCCCTCTCCCCTGTTTGTTAGATTGCTCAATATGATTTTTTCTCAGCAGTCCATTTGTTCTTAAGTTTCATCTGAAGATGTCAATGAGCATGAGGATCAACACGGAAACATAAAACCTCATTTAGTTCAATCATCAACACTGAAAGTTAGCAACAGAAATCAACATGGAAGGGTGCGTTTTGAATTACATTGGGACTTCAGCTTTATGGGATTTCTTGAAGCCAATAAATTAAATCGAAGAAATAAAATCATGTTTTAAGATGGCATAAGTCTATCTTTTCACGTTCAGATGACGTTATAAAAGGTGATATGTGACAAATTGCTAACCAAACAGCCCAAACAGTAGAC
This sequence comes from Prionailurus bengalensis, assembly GCF_016509475.1. Taxonomy (NCBI): domain Eukaryota; kingdom Metazoa; phylum Chordata; class Mammalia; order Carnivora; family Felidae; genus Prionailurus; species Prionailurus bengalensis. The sequence goes on from NC_057347.1 coordinate 51,633,813, forward strand.
AGAAAAGCAGTTAGCATGGGAAATCATTCAAGGCAAGAACTAATAAAAAGTAAACTTTGTTTTGATGCTATATTGCAGAGACAAATTCAAGTACAGCACTTATTTGGAAGAAGGTAATAATAGACGTTTTAAAGTGAATAAATGTGGTGATCGAATTGAAAATGATAGATGAGTCCATGTTCGCAGAATGCTGGCACCAAAAATCTGCAGTGGGGGACCTATTTTAGAGAATGGATTACCAATAGTGTTTGAGGATTAGTTTGAACTGAAAGAAGGACATTCCAACAGGAAAGTCTACAGTGCAGTTGCAAATGTGGGCTTGCAATTCAAGAGAAGTCAGAGCAAGAGTCTGTAATTGAGGATTCTTCCATGCAGTGATGGCACATGATCCTAAACGACAACTTTGGGCGGGGTAGAATCTCTGATGTAGAGAGAGAATGGAGAGTCATGTGCACCACAGAAGTAAATGAAATTTGGGATAGATTATTCCCCTACAATGTATATGGCTTATACTTCTGTAGAGTGAAGCCAACTCTATTGTAATTGCCTTCAGTAATGAGTTAATAGAAAATTTTTCCAGCACTGTATTCATGTTACATGAGTATACGACAAAGGATCCCACTTACTTCCCTAGTACTCATTGAACACTGAAGGGGAAACTAATTATAATGTGTTTATTTGGATCAACTATTAAACCCTTTTTTCCAAATGAATAATTTCTCCTCTTCCTTCTCAATCAATGGCCAAATCCTTTTTAAGAGAAAATAAAGATTATTTTACTTTTTACTTTAGAGAATGACTTCCATAATTGTGCCTAATTAAGTGGCCACTATCTAATCAGTCCTAGACAGTTGTAGTAAAAACAAAGGTTTAGCATGTTGAACAAATGAACTGTCTTCATATATAGCATTATCCTTATTTAGTTAAGGATAAGATCGAAGGGATCAATAATTTTTAGGATTGTCTGGGGACATACATAGGAAGTGATCATCAATTAGAGAGAAAAACCTCAACCCTTTTAATTCCCTGAGCCCAAAATGACCACATAAGCAAAAGCAGGATGTGTGTCTCTTTGTTCTCTCTTCTAGATTCCCTCACTCCATCATGCCCCTTCTTCTCCTCACCTCTACACCCTCAAAAACCTGATCCTGTGTCTGAAATACACACTCCAGAATAAACACAACAGCTTTATATGTAGTTTCTTTGGGGAAGCAAAGGCCATGGGGAGAAGCAGAACTGAATTTTTATCTTGGATCAAGTCAAACTAAAAAGATTGAACATTGGGCTCCTGAGTGGCTCCGTCAGTTGAGTTTCTGACTTTGGCTCAGGTCATGATCCCACAGTTCACGGGTTCGAACCTGGTGTCGGGCTCGCTCCTGTCAGCATACAGCCCTCTTTAGATCCTCTGTTCCCTCCCCTCTACCTGCCCCTCCCCCACTCATTCTCTCTCTCTCTCTCTCTCTCTCTCTCAAAACTAAATAAATATTTTTTAAAAAAATTTTTAAGAGATTGAACATTGTAAAATGCTAGTGGGGCAATTTCCAGCAACTACACGTTAGGAAGGTTTGAGACGGGAAACATTTTAGAGTTTCATTGATTTAGACTGGGCAAAAGGGAGGAAAGGTCATTGTTGTGGCAGAGAGTAGGGAGAGGAGAAAACTCGAGACTTCAAATTGTAATTTTGCGAATAGTTTTGGGAAGAATTCATCATTCACGGAAGTTAAAGTGATATGTTAGTAATTCTTCCTTGGCTTATTTTATAATCCACCTAGATCAGATTTTTTAAAAATGGCTGTCCCACAAGAGTCACATTTTGAATGGTTACCCTTTTAAAGATTATGATGCTGTTCTTGATTTATATTTATGATTATAATATACTAATTTATGTAAAATTGACAAAAGCTAAGAGGATATTTCAAAAATCTACCAGAAACCATGAACAATATAAACTCCCAAGGTGCCAGGGCTGTGGGAGGGCTGATTCTATGACCTTACTGCTAATACTTTTTATACTATATTTGGACAAACCTATGGGAGAAAATATCCTTTATTTTTCCACAGAAGAAATTAAACACTGGTGCATTAATATATTACATACAGGAGTTCAATGCTCGCGCTGTGGTTCCACCACATACTAATGGGTGATTCCATTCTATGAGCAGAGGAGACTGCAGACAGAGATTTCTTCCTCTATGGTCAAACATCCCCTACCTGAGGCACCAGGATCTTGTTCAGCACTTGAGTCCAGAAACAGCAAATTCAATCTAGCTGTGGCAGGCCGAGGGCGAATTGGAATGCCAACTCCAGACTGGGATTCCAAACCACGAGCCTCTGGAAATAAAGCTCGGACTTGGAGAAATGACAGTAACCTCAAGCCAAGAAATCTCACCCAGTTTTTTAAAAAGCTTCAGTGCACAGTGAATACAGATAACCATTAACATCACTCCTCTTTTCGTTTAAAAGCTTATCACACTAAGTTTTATATAGAGTGCCATAATAAGGAAAATGACATACTCTTCTCTCGATCTTCAGTCTCTGAGCTATTTTGCTTGTCAATCAGATTGCAAAGTGTAGCGACAGCATTTTGAGGTGTGGTATGCTAAGAGAGCACTGTTTCATTAGCCTGCTGGTCTTGTCAATTACTAGTATCATGCATTAGCAGTTGCTACAAAGATAAAATGGCTATTAAAGGTATATCTATATATTATCTATCTATCTATCTATCTATCTATCCACCCATCTATCCATCCATCCATCTGTCCATCCATCCATCTATCCATCCAGCTCTTCAGATCATCACTAAGCCATTATCTTGACTTCAGAAATCTCCCCCAAGTATCAGACACAGGTAGGGCCAGAAGGTAAACTATACCTCAGCCTGACAACCCTAGATTCCATTCCTAATTTTCTCACATCTCTCCAATCCCGTCTTAGGCAAGCCACCCCAGCCTGTCTATTCACGACTAAAATATATAGTGCAGAAATTCAGGAAGATACTATAATCCAATGAAGTCCATAAAATATAAAACATAAAATTCTCACCTGTCTCATACAATGTTTATTTTATTTAAAGAAAAAGACTTCAATCACATTAGTCATTAAAATGGTCTATGGGTATATACACCATGTAAGTAGATTCCAATTTTTTTAATAGACAAAGGTTGAAATCCCTGAATTGTTGAGATGAAACCTTCATTTAAGTCAGGAGGAGAGCATCTGAATGATGATGGTAATAGAGATTTTATTGATAGTAAAGATGATGATGTCTATTTGTCGAGTGTTTAGTCTGTGCCAAGAACCATGTTGAGCTTTACAATATATTATTTAAATTTAATTGAACGTTCTGAAAGCTGATCTTATATAATTCTTTCTTTCCTCTATTCACTGCCAAAACTCAGCTTCTGAAGCCAATAAGAGATACTGTTATCAGCTCTTCATCTGTTCTCTCTCACATTTTAATGAAAGACTTACCTATATTCAACTGGTGGACACAAGTTACAAATAGTGGCAATGCTATCTAATTTGCACAATCACCAGACCAATGGAAGAACTAAATACATTAAAATAGTAAATATTTCACACTTAACAAGCCAGATAATGCATTACCCACTCATGTCTTCTTTAGCTGCTCTATGGAAACTTGCCAGACAGTGATAAGCTTCACAATCTTTTATTTTGGCATTTAATATTTTTGATTCCTTGTCCAAGGGAATAATATTGCCTCAAGTTAAGAGACAGACTATACCATCAGTGAATAAATCCTAGCTTAGTCGTGTAGAGTTGTTGTTATACTCTCAAATCATGATTATCATTTATTCCTATTCCAAATTCTTTTTTTTTTAAATGTTTACTTATTTATTTTGAGAGAGGGAAGGGGGAGGGGCAGATAGAGAGGAGAGAGAGAATCCTAAGCAGGTTCCACGCTGTCAGCACAGAGCCTGACACGGGGCTCAGTCTCATGAACTGTGAGGTCATGACCTGAGCCAAAATCTAGAGTCAGACGCTTAACCGACTGAGCCACCTGGGAGCCCCTCCATTCAAATTCCTTATTTATTAGAACACTACTTTTGGGGCGCCTGGGTGGCGCAGTCAGTTAAGCGTCCGACTTCAGCCAGGTCACGATCTCGCAGTCCGTGAGTTCGAGCCCCGCGTCAGGCTCTGGGCTGATGGCTCAGATCAGCCTGTTTCCGATTCCGTGTCTCCCTCTCTCTCTGCCCCTCCCCCGTTCATGCTCTGTCTCTCTCTGTCCCAAAAATAAATAAAAACGTTGAAAAAAAAATTTTTTTTAAATAAAAAAAAAAGAACACTACTTTTATGGAGTACTTAATTTATGCTTTATACTATGCTAAGTTCTCCTCATATATGTTACCTCTTTTGACTTCACCAAATCCCTATAGGTATTAATATCATCCTCTCCGACAGAGGGCAACAAGAAAGATTTAGTCACTTAGGAGGATACATGTAGTGAACAAAAAGGGCTGGGATGGGACCTTCAGCTGAGTTTGCTTTCCCGGCCCTCATGTGGATCTGAAGATCTACGTTTCTTGGCTACTCTAAGCGTATTTGGGTGCATATATTAGGTGATTTTATTTTTCTGTCCTTAAGCATAAGAACTAGTAGCTGTAAGTACAATACAGAGAGCCAGTGCATGACAGACCCAGAGGTAATGGGCTCTTCCTGATTCCACAATAATGGTAACTGGCATCAATACATTTCTGCCCTTGCCATTCCCATCAAGGAATCATTAGGGGATGGGAGGTTAGGAGGCTTTAGGTTGCCCTAGACCTGCCATTCACTTTAACCTGAGAGATTCTATTTTTATCTCTTTTATGTATTACAAGTCCAAATAAGATAGCATTTGGTGGGGGAAGTGGGGGAATGGTTCTTTTATTTATAAGAAAGAAAAAGTTCACCTACCATGGTAGACAATTGATATAGTTAAACTTTCTCGAATGTCCTAGTAAAGTTATTACAAAGTGCGACATGCTCTGTAAATGCCATGCTGGTATATGTTTCTCTCTCTACTGTTAATTAAGCACCTATGCTTGGCATACAGGAAGGAGATTTCATATCCTTGAATCGATGGAATTAAGTTCTTAAGTCATAAATGGAAGATACTGCTTTTGAACCATACTTCCTCAGGTTTCTAATGAAATATTAATGAAATCTGAAATTGCACATACTACAAATTTAAATTCTGAAATCTGTTTGACAACATGCTATATGTTGTATATAATGGTGATGCTCTACACTCATCGTTAGGCTATGTACTTGGAATTTTGTTTTGTTTTGTTTTGTTTTGCATAGTAGGGAATGGTTGGTAGCATTTAACTAAACTTTCTTGCTCACTACTTGTGATTAATAACAGGCATTAGCGACATGAGCTCTCAGGGTAATGTTCATTTACTGTGACAGTGGAATAGATTAAATTTAATTCCACCATGGGAAGGCTGACCCAAGGATTTGCTTCCATGAGTGTGTGGCTCTCATTGCCTAAGCTAAGTGGACACCTGGGTATTAGTAACTCATCACTCTTGCTTTTCCTTGTTTGAATTTTTTTAACAACTCATCAACCCGCTCTTTTTGTCACTATCACATACTTTTAAAATGGGAATACAATTACATTACATATCTAGGTTCTTAAACCTAAAGCAGTTTTGCTAACGGAGAAATACTGATCAAGCATCTAAAACAGAACAATATTCTCTCAATCACCATAATAATAGAAAAACAACTAATATTTATGGAGCACCTATAAGAAATACCCAAGATAGTGTTTAAGGAACTCTCATGTCTTTTTTTTTCCCCCCTCTTTCTATGGGACCGTGAAGCACAAAAGCAGAGATTTGCTATAGTTGATTCTTTACGGTGCTGGTCACTTACAATGGCAACATGGCTCTCAAAATGAGAAAATGCCAAAAAAGGCAGATGGTGTGCCTGATGGATAAAAAAAAAAAAAAAAAAAAAAAAAAAAAACATGTGCATTTCCACAGCTGAATGAGCTCTCAGTCATATTTCTTATGAAAAAGACAATCCCAATAAAATAGAGTGAAGATCTCATTCACTGAACCCACTCATGGTGCATCTACGCGGATAAAATTTTAAGTCACTGCTGTTAGTGGACGTTGGTTGGACGAGAAAGGGAGAAGGGAAGTAAATGAAATTGGAGATTAGGAAGTAACAAAAGAAGAGAAATGAAAACCAGGCTTCTGTAACTTTTGATCATTCTTAAACACAGCAGGATCCACAATTATAAAGGGAAGCAAATCTTGTGGAAATGTGAGGGTTACACGTCTGTAGTACACACTGAGTAATTTCCCGTGGAACAAAAAAAACCCTGAAGGTTTATTTTACTATGAAATAATGTACTCCACTTGGCTGACTTGCCAGCAAAGCAATAGAAAAACCATAGAAATTGTGTTTGCTCTGGGAATAAGATATTGGGTACGTTTTCCAAGCAGAAAAGGGGATCTGGGTCTAGTGCCCCCTCAGACATCATCTTCCAGTGGTATAAGGAGGTTTCATCTCGCGAGCTCAGAGCCAACAGTTACTTTTCCCTCAAAGCCCTCAAACAATGTGTTGAAGTCCACATTAAAAGATCAAACGTGTTTGTGGACATAATTCACTTTATGAATAGTAGTGGAAGATAGATCTCAATTCTACATGGTGTGATTTTAAAGGCCAAAAAGGAAGAACCCCGCCCCCCCCCCCCCCCCCGCCCCATGTATTTTCTCGAAGCCATGCTCTTTCAAGGACTGAATTTCCATCCCTTTATGACTTGTCGCTTTAAGAGAAGTCCTTTGTTTTCTCTAGAAGTCTCAACATAAAACAGCTAGGCCTGGAAAGGAAACACAGTGACTAGGCCTATACTTTCATCAGTTGACAAGACTGTCTTCTAACATGAAATCTGGCTGTGTGCAGCTTTGTGAGAATGTGATCCAAAAAGGTTTTGCCAAGAAGGAGAAGGCCATGTCCAAACTAGAAGCTGACGATTATAACCAGAGAAGTCTGAAATGGGATCTACATCATTAGTGGATGTAAGAGTGAGCAGATAAAAGAAAAGGTCACCTTCTAACTTGTCTGCATGACCTAAAGCATCACACTCTCACTTCCTTCCTTGATGCTTCATGGCCTATATTTATACTACTTCCTCTACTGACAGTTCATCGCAGACTTGTTATAAAAGTGTCATTTTGGGGCGCCTGGGTGGCTCAGTTGGTTAAGCAGCCAACTTCGGCTCAGGTCATGATCTCACGGTTCGTGAGTTCGAGCCCCGCGTCGGGCTCTGTGCTGACAGCTCAGAGCCTGGAGCCTGCTTCACATTCTGTGTATCCCTTTCTCTCTGCCCTCCCCCACTCATGCTCTGTCTCTCTCTCTCTCTCTCTCTCTCTCTCTCTCTCTCTCTCTCTCAAAAATAAATAAAAATTTCAAGTGTCATTTTGCCGCCCCATCCTCTCCCAGCTATATTTCCAGGCCAGAGCACAGGGCAACAGACTGGAAACACTGGACATGAGGAAAATGTCTGGAATTCTCTTCAGGCCATAAACAATATGACAACTTTCCATGCTCTGGGAAAAGAGGAAGTGACTGGAAGTAAAGAGTGTTGAGATGGGATAAGTATATCAAAGATGAAACTCATAGTTTGAAAAAGAGTGCCGGGCAACATGCCCCCATACACCAGGGACTTATGTTGTCCGTTGTTTTTTTTTTTTTTATGAAGCCTAGGTATTCAGCCTTCACAGGGCCTCCAGTGAGGAACACCAGGTCTAAGACTGGAAATTGTGCACAGTCCATCACTACTCTTGAACACACTTATGTTCACAGCTACCTCCTTGTTGAGGCATCCTTGAGTTGTTCTTCTGGAACCTAGAGATTGAGGCACCGAGAAACAACTGTCTCCCTGTACTCGGAATAAGACATGCCCAGTGTGAAAGAGGGTGGGGGGGGGGGGGAGAGAGGGAGAGAGGGAGAGGTTTATTAATAAAACCAAAGATGCAGTCTCATTAATTTTGGCTGATCGTTCTAATGACATTGTTCTCTGGATACATGGAATTTAGAATAAACACTTCTGAATTGCTTTCTCGGCGATGAAGACAAGTTTTCTATGAAGCATCTATATTTGGATCACACAGGAAATTGAGGAAAAGTTTTGTTCTATACAGGTCTATGGTCCAGGGTTAGAAAGAGAAGGAAATTCTGTAAATGCAAAGCTCAAGATACTGTTCAGGGGGCCAAGCCAGTGACCTTGGCCTCATTAGCACCGTGCACTAACCAACTGAGTTGACTGGCTTCCTGCAAAGAAATAGGAAATGAAATTCATGGGCACATTCCTTTCTGTAGCATTAATAAAAGTCTGTGTAAGTTGGAATGGGAGAGATTCCAGCATTGCCACTACCAACTATGTGACGTTGGGCATGTGCCCCAACATCTCTGGCTTTGTTTCAATATCAGTAATGCATTGATATTATCTTTTAGCTTCTGCTGGGATGTAGGGAGACAGAGAAGAAAGGAGTTGGGGGCAAAACAAGAAGGAGATTCTAAAACATATGACTTAAATCCTTAAAAGAAAATACTATGCAATTCCATTACTATCACCATTATTTTAACTGATATCACCTGTGATTCACCCAATTGGTAGACTTTCTGAAATCTTTCTGCAAAACTGAAAATATTCCCAAATTCCTGAAACTCACAGGAATGAAAACAAATTAGTTAGCAAATTTCCTACTTAAAAATATTGAAGGCAAAATTGCATAAAAGGATGGTTTGAGTTTGTTTTCTTCTTCAGTTGTGTTGCAAATAGTTCCCCCAATGAAACCTTGGAATTTCCTCCAGTCTGTTCTCCATTACCTCTGTGGGAAAATTGTGAAAAATCAATCTGTTTTCTGCATAACCATATTACATCCCATTATTTGAGGAATGTCAAATGCAAACCCCAACGACCAACAATATCAATCTTTTCCTCCTCTTTTCCAAGTTTAATTTCAGCAGTAGTTATGAAAAAGAAAGTGCATGCAGAGTATCATTATATCCCAGGTGATTGCAGATTTTAATAAGCATTTATATAAAACAGGAGGGTGAGTTCTCTTTATAGTTAAATATATCCTTGACCTTGGGGGTCACATGAGCTTCCTATGATTGTGATATGTTTTAAAAGTCAATCAGGAATAAAGCCTGTGGCAGGCAGAACCCCATGCCTTCCCTCTAACTGACAATACAAATTTAGATAATGCCAGGACAAAGTTGGAATTACTGGCAGGAAAAAAAAAAAGATTCCAGAAAATGTGATGTCCTATTTTGGGGTACATTTAGGGTGATCTCATAAAACAGTTAGGATTTAGGAATCAATCATGCCTTATCCTTCAACCTCTTTTCATCCTTAATATCATGTATCACTCTTGGCCAAAACAGAGAATCAAGATTTCTTACGAATTTAAACAGAAATGCCCAATACTTTCCAATAGAGTCCTACCAGCCCAGAAGGTGACTTCTATTTTTTTTTTTTTAACGTTTATTTATTTTTGGGACAGAGAGAGACAGAGCATGAACGGGGGAGGGGCAGAGAGAGAGGGAGACACAGAATCGGAAACAGGCTCCAGGCTCTGAGCCATCAGCCCAGAGCCTGACGCGGGGCTCAAACTCACGGACCACGAGATTGTGACCTGGCTGAAGGGATGCTTAACCGACTGCGCCACCCAGGCGCCCCCGAAGGTGACTTCTATTTTAAGAACACTTTATTGCAACTACTGCTCAGTAGTTGCTAATGTTTTTTTCCTTCTTCCTTCCTTCCTTCCTTCCTTCCTTCCTTCCTTCCTTCCTCCCCTCGCTTTTCTTTCTTTTCTTTTCTTTTCTTTTCTTTCTTTCTTTCTTTCTTTCTTTCTTTCTTTCTTTCTTTCTTTCTTTCTTTCTTTTTCTTTAAGATAATCTTTCAAGAACAATCTGTGTTGGGTGTCTGGGTGGCTCAGTCAGTTGGGCATCTGACTTCAGCTCAAGTTATGATCTCACAGTTCATGAGTTCAAGCCCTGGGTTGGGCTCTGTGCTGACAGCTCAGAGCCTGGAGTCTGCTTCAGATTCTGTGTCTCCCTCTCTCTCTGACCCTCCCCCACTTGTGTGCGTGTGTGTGTGTGTGTGTGTGTGTGTGTGTGTGTGCATGCGCACGCTCTCTCTCTCTCTCTCTCTCTAAAAAATAAACATTAAAAAAAGGAACAATCTGTGTTAATATTTATATTACTGTTGATCCAATATTTTTTATTTACACATATTTTAGTAATTTTTTTTTCTAAGTAAATAAAAATGTTGAAAATATAATAGTGTTTGGGAAGCACAGACAAGGAGGAAGCAGAGAAAGACTCTCCCTTTCTCTCCACCAGGGTACACATATCATGTATGTTTTGTCCTTGAAGTTAATCTTTCACCTCATCCTTTCTTTCTGTCATCCCCTTCTGCCAGAGAATCAATACAGAAAACCTCTGCCCTTAACTGTCTCTACAGAAAAGAGCCAATGTCTGTTGCAACTCTTATTATTTTTTAAACCAATCTAGAATCTTCTCATTTGGTCCTTTAGGCTGGTCATAAGGGAAGAAGTCTATAGCTGCCAAGGTAGAAAAAAAGAATTCGTCCTTGAGTTTTATAGGCAGAGCATCCTTTTGATGATGGTTTTTCTTCCTTACATATGCTAAGAAGAACTATTTTGATGTTTTTGTGAGATAATGTATACTAATTTTTTCTTCAAAATATAGGTTATCATATACCTCCTTAGGACAGGGGACCCACATAGCCATGAACTAAGTGTCAGAATACCTGAGTCTGCACTCCAGATCATTCATGAGTTCCTTTCACACTTGAATGAGCTACTGAACTTCTCTGATACCTTGTTTCCACATCTATAAGATGGACATTAATAATCAAACTTCCCCAAAAGTGTCATTGCAAACATTAAAAGAGATCATGGAATTGTAAGAACTTAATGCTCTTCCACATTGTAAAAGTACAATAAATATTTGATGAAAATAATTGTAAAGTTGCACCAAGAATGGTGTAGGATAGCTATAAAAATGACGCTTTGACTTGCTTCTGCTAATGCTCTGAAATCCAGTGTTAGGACAGGTACACCTTAGTAGAAATCACTCCTAATAGAACTCAAAATCCACTGTTGATCATCAACCATTTTACATAGTTTAGTTGTGATAAAAATCACTAGACAAAGATCTCAACTAGATGACTATTGAAGACCCTTAGATTCTATGCAAAGTAAAATGGTCTCATTCCATTACAGTAGACAAGAAAAAAATATCTTTCTGAGTTCGTGGTATTTTCTTTCCATTAAAGATAATTATCTCAGATAACTTGTCTTTCCAGCCCCAAACTGGCAAAGTACACTGGAGAAGTCTTCAACAAGATGGACTCCATTCCATAACTTTAGGTTGAACAAAAAAGCATTTGCTTTGCCCTTTCAGCCCTTCCCCACCCCACAATCTGAAGAAGAATAGAGACCTTTCCAGCTGTGGAAGGGACAGTGGTTTTGGTGGTTGATGAGTGGAATCTGAGACCTGTCGTAAACCTCCATCATCATGAGCTGTGGGAGGGATCACCCCACTCCCATGAAGCACACGGGCTTTCTAAATAATCTTTCCACCAGCCATAGACTGAGCACAAAGGGAGCTTTTCTTCACCTAGTCTAAGGGAGTCACTGTTCTTAGGTTAGAATGTTGGACCAGATTAACCAGCAGGATCCCCAGGTGCCAAACTATGCAGAAGCATAATGAATGTGCAACAGGAAAAAGCTTGATTTTCTATTTCTATAAACACCATTTTTTTTGGCATCCACTTCTTGAAATTACACTAAGTATGAATCTCTCTGCAGAGATATAACCATGGAGCATATCCACAAAATGATGTATGCATGGTTATGGATGTATGACCATTATACCCATGCTTCTCCAGGATTTTACACCACAGACTCCTTCATGTTCTTAGTGTTTCATTTTACTTTCCTGTGCAACATCACCCCTTCACTCTTTTCCTCCCTACCTCTCTCTCCTTTCCTTCTTTTTTTTTTCTAGATCATGTAAAACTGTAAAAATAAAACAAAAGAGGAACACATTTGCCCTTATTTTCAAGTAGGAAGGAGACTAGCCTCAAGACAGGGAGACTCCCTTACAGCCAAGATGACTGACAAATTCTTGTGGCTTTCTCCAAAAGTCAAACCAAAATCTAACCAGCAGCCAGGCTTAGTTCTGGCAACCCTGCTTTGCCTGGAAATGAGCGCAATCATATCCTAATAGCTATTTGGATAATTGTTCATATGAGTGATCTGCCAAGTAATGTTGGAAACAAGTCTTTATTACAAATATAGCATGCAGTCTAATCTGGAATATATTAAAATGTTATTTCTGTAGCTGCCTATTTCCAAACTGAAATAATAACTAAACCATTTATCACATTTGTTTTTAAGGAGAACTTTTAAAGTACAATGGTAATATGTAAATGTGTGGATGTATACTTACGTGTGTAATAGTTTACATTAAAAAAATATTTTGTCTAAACTTAGTATCTTCTTCATGAGTCTTATCTTCTGAATCAATATTAATCTAAAGGAAGATTTTATTTTTTTAGTGCATAACCATAATATGAATGATTACATATAAAAGTTAACAGTGATTCATTTTAACCCCTCATAACGGAAATAAACTGAAAGACGGCGGGGACTTCAGGTACTTGCAGATGGAGATGTGGGGTTCCAGACAATGAGACAGAGGTAGATAGGGTGCTTCTCAGATATCTGGAACCGGAAGGCAACCAATAGTAAAATTCCCCCAAATTAAAATGACTACCTCATTTTGAGGTAAAAGGTTGTGAGTTTAGGTGGTGCAATGGGGATCTTCAGCTGTCCCCATGAAGTCAGAGACAGTGGAAAGCCTTCTGCTACCATTTCCAAAAGGAGGCCTTTGGCACAGGGAAAGAACAGGGGCTTCGGCCTTAGGACCATCTGAGTTTGAGTTCTAACCTGCTTTTTAGAAGCTAGAGAATCACAGGTAATTGGCATGCTTTTTCTGAGACTCACTGTCCTTGTCACTGGAATGGTAATCACAAAACCACCTCACGACATTGTTACGATGATTAAGTAAAATGGCATGGGTACAAACTAAGCATCTGGTGAGAGACAGCCTCACGGAGAGGCAGCACAGTGCGGCCTGCCAGCTTGGGTTGTATACAGTGCCTTACTGCCTGGTTCACATACCCCGGTACTAAATCTTTCTAGCGGCACAGCCATGGACAAGCTACCCAACTCTACGTGGCTCAGTTTCTTCATCTGTCAAAGGGGGGTAATAATATTACATACCTCCAAGAGTTGCTGTTATGACTGAGTGAGTTAATAGTACAAATTCCTGGCACAAAAAGCACTCAATAAAGGTAACACATTATAATTGCTGCTGTTGTCATTACTCCATTTGGGAGAGAAAGAGCTGGCTCCCAGATGCTTCCTTCCCTCGCCCTATTCAGACTACCATTCCCTTCATTTTTTTTTCTTTCTTCTCCTTTCATCTTTTCTTCTGTTTCTTTCTAGAAATAAATGATATATATCCACTTTTAAGGATTAAACACACTTTAATTTTCTGTGGATCTATTCTGTAGGAGGAGGGGAAAAGGAAAATAAGTAAAGCTGAGTTGTTGCTAGGAGAAGTGGATTTTTTCCTTTTTTCTTTTTTCTTTTTTTTGCCAAAAGATATTTAAACCTGTTTCCATTTACGAATGTCAATCAGTTCCATCAATTGATTTATTGTACACTTGATAAACAGCTAGTTGAATGATGCCACAGGCAAGGCACCATACTAGAGTCAATGACAATAAAATAGTGACAATGATCCTAAGAAAAAGTTCAGAAGGGAGGATTCTACAAAGAAGTAACACACAGATGTTCAGAGGAGGTAGCAGCTATTCTCTGATTCTTGGAGCAATCAGGGTGATCAGGTACGTGTGGTCTCTGTCACTTTAGGAGGACGAATGGTACATAATCAGCACTTTGATAAAATGATGAAGAAAAATACCACTTTGATAAACAGAGCCAGAATGAAAATGGACCCCATGGCTCAAATCTAATATAGAAACTGGATTTTCTCTAGAGCTCTCAAGTACCAGAGATAACTTTTGTGATTGATTTTCCACATCGAATTATATCTCTTTTATGTTCTTCTTGAATGGATGAAAAGTAAATGGTACCAACCACCACAGAAGGACCTTTCAAGGGCCTCAGAGTCATATGCAGAACAGAAAACTATGGGAAAGAACCAATAGTTTGAGGTCCATCATGGGCATCTTGGAGAAGGAAAATCCCAAGTCCATGGTTCTTGGTCTTCAATGACTCCAGCATTCATGGACAATTCCATCAGAACGATCACCACTCCCAACACGCTCCCCCAGAAAGAATGCAGGAATAGAATATATATGTTTTCGCCACTTGCAAAATCTGCCATCTGTCCCTTTTCCCGCTTGGGGTCGACTACTTGGGCCAAGTCACCTCCAACACTAACCTCATGCCTTCTCAGTCATGAAACCAGTCGGTCAAGCTCAGAAGTCCTAGACTCCAAACAGAATCCTAGGTCTAAAGATTGCTTTAGATGCCTGCTAACTTCTCTTTTTGCAAACAAAAAAGCTGTTAAAATCTCCACAAGCAAGTCAGGATATTCGAACAGGAACACAAAGGCTAAGTATTCAGCTCTTTCGAGAGAAAAAAAAGAAAAAATATTACTTTCTTATTCTTTCAAGTCTGCTGCAACAAAAAAGAGAAACCTAATTTAATATTTCACCAGTAAATCCTGTCACACTCTGGAAAATCTACCGAAACATATCCAGTGGCAGCAAAATGTATTCATGTAAGCTTCTGAGGACTTGTGTTTCTTTTCTAGAAACCAAGCTTAAATTTTGTCCCATAAAATGGGGAGGAGGAAGCTGTCTATGATTTTATATAGAGTAAGAAGCTGAGACCGAATCACTACCCAGTCAACACCTAATGAGCTCCCAGGGTTCAGCTTTAATAGTACTTGACGGGCAAAATCTCCCATTAATGCCCTATCAGACATCTTCTTCTCATTAGCACATACCAGTTTATCTAATTAGTTCTACTAAGACTTTTTCTAAAGTATATATATTTCTCTCTAATGCAATTGTGACAACAGGGACCTTTACTGATTTTTTTTGTTTCATGCTCTACATGTTCAGTAGAACAGTTCTCTTCTCATCGATTCAGTACATTTCAAACGGATGAATAAATGAATAAATGAGGTCAAGTGTATTCAAATAATATGCATGCATAACTTAAGGCACTGAGGAACAAACACGGCAGCTTCGGAGAGTCTCCACTCCACTCAGTGGAACAAATGCACTTTCAACACTTCCTGAGTGCAAGGCATTGGACAAGGATCATGGGAGATATACACAGGCGAATGAGACTTGGTCCCTGCCCTGGATAAACCTAAGTTGAGAGGGAGAGATATTGGTGGCGAACTACCTCTTTCACTCAGCCTTAGTCCCCTCAGCTATTCTCAGGTGTCGTGGTAGCCACATAGGACAGTCTCCGTTCCTTCCTCGGGCTTCTCTTCTGTGCACTACGGGGTGCCTGAGCAAATTGCTCAGTCAGTGTGACTCATGTGCAAACCAAAATGTACGAGTAAACACACCATATGTCTCCTCTTAACAAATGGGAGATACAGTCAATAGATACGCCCCCTTCTGCCTCTCTAGTTCCAATGCCGTTCTGCACAGCGGCTCAGAGGTTCCCCCAAGAGATCAAGTTCCAGTTGTACACACCGGAGATCAGCTCTCTCTCCTTCCCTTTTCCCTCTTCCTGTCTCCCGCTTGGGTTTCTTTGGATCACTTCCCAAAGTGAAGTACCTGCACATAAGCCCTAGTCTCAGTCTCAATCTCTGACACATTATAAATGACTAATTATAAAATGAGTGGGCTATAAAGATAAGCAAAGAGCTCTCAATAAAGGAATCATACTGCAGTTGGAAACTCTTTCCAAAGGTTCCCGAAGCAGCTCTGAAAATCTCATGGTCCCTGCCCGCAGTCTCAGTGGCCTGTACATTTTTCTGTACTAACCCTGGGAAGTGAGCCTGATTTAGGTGAGATTATGAGAGATGGTGAAGATAAAATCTGTCTTTTCTCAATAACTTTGAAGTTGTGTTAACAGAAATTTAGAATATCTAATGAGTCGCTTAGGATCATAATGGGATTTTTTTTATCATTTGAGGGTTAATTCACATCTATCATTTATTTAAAGGAAGGGAAAGAAAGAAAGGGGAAAGAAAAAGGACACTTTAAAAAAAATCTTTCAAGTTTGTTTATTTATTTATTTTGAGAGAGAGCGTGCAAACTGGGGAAGGGCAGAGAGAGAGGGGGACAGAAGATATGAAGTGGGCTTTGTGCTGACAGCAGAGAACCTGACATGGGGCTTAAACTCATGAGCCATGAGATCATGACCAATACCAAAGTCAGACGTTTAACCGACTGAGCCTCCCAGGCGCCCCAGGACACTTTGCTTCTGCTTTATATTTCTTCTTGGATTTTAATGTTTTTGGTGGAATCCAAGCCTAGGTCTTAACTGGAAAACTGGAAGGAGGTTCTGTATGAAATGAGATGGTCACCTAAAAATTAGTAGTTGATTATTTAAAGTCTAAATAATTCAAAAGGAATACGCCATGTTTATCTTGAAAGTATATATCTTTACCTACGAAACCTAGGCCATTTTCCACTTTCCTCCCCTTGAGTTGGCACAGTCTCCTTATGTGAACTTTGAGCAGGTGCTTGACAATTTGTCCATACATTGTATGCAGAATACAGACTTGGCATTCCAGATTCTGTGTTGATGCCAATGAGTGTCAATGATCTCAATGCCAGTTAATTCACTGGTCCAATAAACCTTTTTAACATTCTAGAGTCCTATTCCTGGAGATTCTACTTTAGACATCAATTAGTTTTACAATGCAATCTTTTTTTTTTTTTTTTTTTTTTTGTGGATGGAGTAAATACAGGTCAAATGTTCCTAACTTTGTCCTTTACTTGTATTCAGTGTCAAAACAAAGTATGAGCAGATATCCATTTTTAGAGTACTTCATTGGCATTTCTGAGTATCTATCTCATGATGTGATTCTTTCTGGACCTCTCTTTCACAGCAGGGTTCACGTCTGAAACAATTCTGGATCTCCCTCATACTCCCTACCCTTCCCCATAAGCTAAAATGATTGCCTAT
The DNA here is from genome assembly GCF_016509475.1 of Prionailurus bengalensis. Taxonomy (NCBI): domain Eukaryota; kingdom Metazoa; phylum Chordata; class Mammalia; order Carnivora; family Felidae; genus Prionailurus; species Prionailurus bengalensis. The sequence goes on from NC_057347.1 coordinate 51,651,065, forward strand.
ACTTAGCATGTGCTCTATAAATGGTTGTGAAAAGAGTGGATTAAGCAGTCAATGAGTAACTAAGTAAAATAACATCTTGAAATAGTAAAACTAAGGATCAGGAGTTATCTACAAAACTGGAGGAATGTCACTGGGCTATGATTCTTTAGTAGCATTACACACGTTAACATCCGCACTGTGGATACCAGAGGTTATACACACATTTTCATTAAGATGCGCACTTTCAATGTTCTGTATTCCACAGATGTGCGGTGGCAGCCATATTTCAACTCTCCACCTTCACACCTCCCACCGTGTCCACTTGTTTTCCCCATGATTTATGTCTTTTTTTATTGTTCTGCCTGGAGCCATGCCAGACCCTAGGATCAAACTCCCCAATCTCACCAAACCTTTGGGTGACAGGACGGAAATCAGACTTGGTAGAAGGGCCTGTGCTCATAATGTGGGAAAGGAAATGGCTTACTTGTCTCCATGGAAACGTGCACACTTTCCAATTGTTGCCGAATAAATGAAAGTTGTGTTCTTAATTCACAGATCTCAGTTTCAAGTAAACCTAGCAGAACGTATCAAGGCCAGCACATTGAGAAATTCTTAAAACACAAGACTTCGCAATGCATTATTGTAGCCCTAGAGAGGTTAAAGGTAGTGGTATTTAACATTGTATTTCTTGTTGTTGTTTTTTTCTCTATCCCACCCGTTAATCACGTAACTCAATTGCCCTCTAGATGGTATTTGCAAAATATCCAGGAAGCACTCTATTTTTAAAAGTATGAAATTACTGATTATAGCTGCTTCAAGATTTAGTTAGTCCCTTTAAGAATTATTAGAAAACTGCATCAAATGCAACAATGAGGACCAGACATGGAGTATGGAGTATTACTTCACCAAAGATACAGGGAGGTACAAAGGACTTCTGTTTCAATGATCATGTTTGAATTCTCAACAAAGGTTTTGGAAGGATGGCTTATTTAAATTGAATCAATATTTATTCTCTAGTTGTTGTTTTTTTCATTTTTAATTTAATTTTAGAGAGAGAGAATATGAGCGAGTTAGAAGGGCAGAAGGAGAGACCGTGAATCTTAAGCAGGTTCCATGCCCAGCACTAAGCCCAATGCGGGGCTCAAATCCACGACTCTAGGGTCATGCCTGAGCTGAAATCAAGAGTCTGACGCTCAACTGACTGAGCCAACCAGGTGCCCCTCCACTGCTGGCTTTTGAAGAAAGCCAACAATGATGTCACACAGATCAGCAGTGCACATCACAATTACAATGGATCTTTTAGAAAATGTAGACCTCAGAGCCTGACTCGAGACACAGTAAATTAGCAGTTCCAGGGGTTACTGTATATGGTGTGATATTGTACTATACATAGAGTTTTTAAGAGGACAAGCTCCAGAAGGACTCTCTTACATCTTAGTTACACAGCCATGGGAAACTATCTAACCCCTCTTGTGCCTCATTCTTCTTATCTGTAAAATGATAATACTAACAGTCATTAAAGTGAAAACATTTTGAATAGTATCTGGTAGAGGAAGGGCTTAACACACGTCAGCTGTTTTCTTCCTTACTACTTACTAACCTAAATTATGCTCAATAAGCTTTATAAATGATCAGATGCGTAGTGAGAGGTTAAAATTCAAATATATCCACTGTGATGAATGAACTGAATTTTAAAACTTATACAATTCAAATTATTTTTTATTTAATGTCTAATACTTGATTCAGTTATTGGAAAGCAGTTATGTTTACAACAGCTGGGGTATGTGGATAGGTTTTTCAACAGCATGCTTTATGGAACATAAATACAGATCAAATGTTCCCACAGAAATTTAGCATCTAAATTGAGATTCAAGAGTAAAATTCACACTATATTTTGAAGACTTAGCACACAAAAAAGAAAAATCTCATTAATTTTTATATTAATTACATGTTGAAATGATGTTTCAGATATATTGAACAAAGTAAAATATATTACTAAAATTAATTTCACTTTTTTTAAAGTTTATTTATTTATTTTGAGACAGAGTGTGTGTGGGAGGGGCAGAGAGAGACAGAGACAGAGAGAGACAGTGACAGAGAGAGAGAGAATCCAAAGCAGGCTCTGCACTGTCAGCTCAGAGGCCGAGGCAGGACTCGAACTCACGAACTGTGAGATCATGACCTGAGCTGAAACCAAGAGTCGGACACTTAACTAACTGAGCCACCCAGGAACCCCTCTTTTTACTTTTTAAATACGGCTTCTAGAACATCTGAAATCACATATGTGGCTTGCATTATATTTCTATCAGTTAGTGTCGAGCTAGAGGTTGCCAGAGCCTCATGATCTGGTTAATAAATTCAAGAGTCTGATTACCCATTTTTCCAAATCCAAAAATGTATATCCATCAATAGACTCAAAGGTTATCAGCCTCCGGAAAGTAGGTTCAAAAACATAAGAGAGATATACATAGAGCAATAAGAAAATTGTGTGTGATCCTATATGTGTATATGAGTACTGTATCATTATAGTGTGGAAGTAAGTATTCACTGAGAAGAGACCTCAAGATGTTCTGGTGCCACAGGCAAGGCATATGGCAACCTATTTACAGACCATTTAAATATCTGGATGGAATTTCTTACAGCCAAGTGAGCCAAAGCTTTTATGCTCTCCTTCTGCAATGTACCTAACCGTATCAAAAAGACCAGCATTCTCCCGTCCATGAACAGCACTCTCCTTTCGGAAAAATTCGATGCAAACATTGATGTATATCCCATTCCCTGTTCTCCTTTACTGAGCTTTATCCCTAAACCATGGAAATTTGGGGGCCTCATTGTAACAGCAAAACTTCCCCAGATCTCCACATGACAATAGGTGTAGATTCTCTCCTAGTTGGAGAGATGGCAGACGGATTTGAGGACTAGGGGTTAAGAGAAGGAGCTACAGCGTCAGGGTTCCAATCTTGCCACCATCACTTACTGACAGTGTGACGTTCAGACGATGTAACTTTTCTATATCTTAATTTCTTCTCTTTTCACTGGGAAGGATGATAATGGTATTGATCTCCTGGGGATACTGTGATTAAATGGCAGAGTATCTATAAAATATTTTCAACAGTGTCCGGTGGAGAGTAAACACTCATCACATATTAGCTATTATTCTCGTAATTAGATAATGATTTTGACATAAATTGTATCCTAACAATCACAACAACAAGCATACACATACCTTAAAAAAGACAAGGCATATGTGTATAATTCACCCAATTTACAAACAGTGCGTTGAACACATACAAATTCTCAAAGGCCCTGCCATTAATGTCATAGCTCTCTGGGAGTCCCCGGTTCAGAAGTGGGAAGTTTTGCTCCAAACTTCCCAGCTTCCTTTGGTAGGACCATTCTTCTCTTAGACTTTTAAAGTACATATTCCACAGTTGCCTTATGTGAGCTATGTTTTCAGATCTTGATGGGACCTTTTTTCCTTGATCTCTTGAACGCGGGTAATTTCGAACAAAGCTGACACTGTCTTTCATCTAAGGAAGTTGAGACCTAACAAGGATAAAAGTCTGCTCAAGAGCTGTCTCCCCCTCTCAACTAGTCAGGCATCCATAATAGGAATATGACCTAAAGTCAGAGTAATGATTGGTTTCTATTAAGCTCACACAGTTGTTGAGAAATAAAAACCACTGGACCAATATAAACCAAAACCAAATAAGTCACAGATCTCCCAAACAGTTTCCTGAATCACCTTGCCCTTGGGTGTTGGCCTCTTGAAACTGGTTTCTAAACCAATGCTAATGAAGTAAAAAAAAAGGAAGAAAGAAAGAAAGAAAGAAAGAAAGAGAAAGAAAGAAAGAAAGAGAAAGAAAGAAAGAGAAAGAAAGAAAGAAAGAAAGAAAGAAAGAAAGAAAGAAAGAAAGAAAGAAAACTTATAGAACTAAATGATCTATGTGAAGCCCAAGCCCTACCAGACCCTGAGCATTCTCCATACATCCCCCCCCCCACCCCCACCCACAGCTCAGACTCTCCTCTTCGGTGCTGACCCACAGCCTGTTCAGCTATTCACTCTTAGGTTGGTGCCAGTGCCCCCAGCCCATCATGTTGGTTGGTACCAAGAGGTACCAAGGTGTTTTATTATATGGGCAAATGCCCATTGAAATTAAGTAAAGACCTTGTAAAGTCATTTCCCCCCAGACTTAAAATATTTTTGAATGTGAGTTTTTGGAGATAAAAGCTTAAAAGTACAACCCATTAGGGCACCTGGGTGGCTCAGTCGGTTAAGCATCTGACTTCGGCTCAGGTCATGATCCCACGGCTCATGGGTTCGAGCCCCACGTCAGGCTCTGTGCTGACAACCTGGAGCCTGCTTCGGATTCTGGGTCTCCCTCTCTCTTTTTCCCTCCCCCGTTCACACTCTGTCTCTCTCTGTCTCTCTCTCTCTCTGTCTCTCAAAAACAAACATTAAAAAAAAGTTTTTTAATTATAAAAACTAAAATCCATTAAATGTCTGTATTTGTCAGTGGCCAGATATGAACCAAGATAAAAATGATAAACAGTATATGAAATGGTAAAGCATCACTATTCTGTCAATCTTAAGCCAAGGGTGGGCAAACTGTGGCCCTCTGGCGAAATCCAGTGCAACACCTGTTTTTGGAGGGCCTACAAGCTAAGAATAGCTTTTACATTCTTAAAGGGTTACACTTTAAATGGTTATAGAAGTATTAACATAATATCTCAGATTTTGCCTGTTTTACAGAAAAAATTTGCTGATCCTGGCCTTAAACTATAAAAAGTAAGCTTTTTATTGTTCTCTTGATTCAACAGTTTTCTTTTTGTCATGGACTTTATTTCTAAGATTAGAATTAGTAGAATTTTATGTAATATGTCTTATTTTTCAAAAGTTTTGAGTGACAAAAAAATACAGTTAATTTGAAGGAACTGGATTATACATTATCTGAAAAATCTATATATGGAAGCCTCTGACTTGGGAAAAATATGAACCTTTAAACATCCAGTAAAAATATCGTGTTTTATATTACCTTACTGTATAAAGCAATCTGGTATTAGTGCCCAAAGCACTGGTATTTAATGAAGTTTTGCTTATTAATTTCTCTGCATTCTTTACATATAATGTACATATACGTCTGTTTTGCATTTCAGTATGTAGCATGCTTGATTAATTTTATTCTTTTAATATTTTTTGGCAGTGGAAACAATAGCTTTAAAATGGTTTCTACAGAGGTGAATTGTCCCTGGCTCCATGATATAGGTGTTTGAAAGTTTCTAATGCAACAATGAAGCAAGACCAAAGCCCCAATAACAAACAGCTGAGTGGATCAATAACCCCTGTGTTTTCAGTCCCATGCTTATTTAAAGTGGTGAATGGAAAAAAAGGCTCTCTATTTATATCTGGAACTTAATGAAGTGAAATTATCACAGCCGACAGGCGCTGGTGTTGTAATTCAGAGACAGGGCTTGGCTTAGAGGGATTTGCAGGCTGTTTTTATTCCAATTTTTAATTTTTTTTTTTTTTTTTTTTTTTTAGTGAAACTTAATCCCCTAATCAGTTCCAATTTACATATTTGCTGGTCTTTTTTCCAGCTCAGTTCTTAAAGGAGTGGTGTCGGAGGCATGGAGCAAGTATTTGATTAAATAATTATTCATCACGATGTGCCCTGCTCCATTCTGAGCAGGTGGATCAGTGGCCAAAATACAGATAAACTTTCAGGCACAGAGCTGGGGACTTCTGTAACCATTCAAAGCTGTTTCCATCCACATGTGCAAGCATAGGTGTATGTACATATATGGGTGTATGTGTGTTTTTAACTTGATCCACCCTGCAAAGCTTTGCTCACACTGGCTCTCCTTTCTAGTCTCAGGGGATTAATATTCTGCTCAAATGAAGTGTTGTGAAATTTGAATTTTATTTTAGGGCTAAATGGAATACCAAATGCCGATGCTTACAATCACGGGAGCATTGTATTCTACCATCGAATATCCTTATTTCCTGCACGAGTAAACATGTCAGTACAATTATCTTTCTTTTGTGAAATCGCCAAGCCCTTAATCGACATTTTCTCCTTCAAATTTCATTAAAAACTGGGTATTTCCAAAAGTTCAGTGATTTTCTTTTTCAGGGTTATTTTTTCCCCATCATTCAGAGATGGTTATTATAACTGAGGGGAGATCATAAGTAGAGAGTGAGGGCAGATGAAGACAGTTATGTGATAGTTAAGGACTGATTTGTCATTTTTACCAGGTTTTCTGAAGAATCATCAAATTGTCTTAACACTCTAAGAATCATCCTGATTCTCGAATAGATTCCTTTCAAAACAATCAGAAAATTAAGAATGATCTTGATGAATAATTTCTTTCCTAATTGGACCATGGATTTTTATCTTCAGTAATCTGAAGAGCTGCAGGTTAGTCACCAATCTCAAAATCCTAGATTTTCAACCTGGTTCTTGTCTACTTGGCACACGTTTATTGAGTATCTACTACGTGCAGGCAATGTACTTAATTCCCTGGGAAACTAAATAAAAACATAATCAAACAAGAGCCATGTGCCCCCAAAACACACCCCAACAACAGATGGCATACGCAAAACCCCAGAGAAATCTGATATTAGATCTCGGTTTTGGGCCAGTTTTCATTGGATGTCATTAAGTTTGTTTTTTGTCTGTTTAACAATAGAATGCCATGCTGAAAATTATTGTTTATGTGATCATTCTTTTTTTTTTCAGTTTATTTATTTATCTATTTATTTAGAGAATGAATGGGGGAGAGGGAGAGAGAGAGAGAGGGAGAGAGAGAGAGAGAGAATCTCAAGCATGTTCCACACTGTCAGTACAGAGCCTGACATGGGACTCAATCCCAGGAACCATGAGATCATGACCTGAGCCAGAATCAAGAGTCAGATGCTTAACCAACTGAGCCACCCAGGCACCTCTGTGATAATTCTTGAATAGAATATACTGATGTACTGAATAGGGAGAGATTGAGGGTGACCAGAACAGTTAGTAAGGTATTGTGATAGTGTAGGCAAGAGAAAAGAAAGCTAGAAAAACAACACAAGCAGTGAGGACAAGGAGAAAATAAAGGGAATCAATTTGTCCCACATCAAAACGTTTTTGAAAAACAGAGGAGATGAAAGATGTCAAGGCTGGATTTATAGAAAGGCACTGATGAGAAGTTCTTATGGGAAAACTCTGGAGCTAGGCATGTCTTCATGATTCCCCCACTGGCCTTCCAGAAAATTATACATGGGAGTTGGAGATGCTGTCTGCCTTCCCCTATTCCTCTGTGCTAGGAAAGAGAAACGGGCAGGGTGGTAAAGAGTGCAGGTTTTGGAATCAGACCAGCCTAAGTTTTAATCTCCGTGCAGTCACTTCTCTCCTGTGTGCCTTTGTCTAACTTATTCAACCATCTTTATCCTAACTTCTCGTATTTAGAATAAAAAGGGAAATTATAACATGTATCATATGTATAGATTAAATAAGACTATACATTTTAAACTGCTTGAACACAATGTCCAAAATTTTAGTTGGTACTCAGGACAGTAATTAATTGTGATTATCATTTTAGTTGCTTAGGCTAAAGGTAATCAAACCATGACCCTTAAATACCATATCCTATAAAAATATTCAGAAATTTTTCATGCTTTGACTTTCAGGAACTCTCTAAGTAAGAAGGGTTAATCTTTGAAACAGGTTTTCCTCCAAATTTCCGTAAGAAACTTTCAAACATTTGATACGAATTATATACTATTTTGTAAAGTTGTTTTCTCTGAATGTTAATTCAATTAAACCCCAAAAAGTACTTCATGATCATTTGCTGTATGCCCAGAAGCATGGAAGGCACCATGGGAGATATAAAAATATTTTTGTGAGTTCTCTTTGTGGTTGAGAATATTATAGTTTAGTTACAAAGATAAAAATTATGCCCATGAAGCAAGGAAGAAATGTTAAGACAGAATATAAGCAAATGGTTGGTGTATTACTTCAAACTGAATAGAGTTGCTATGAGAATTCAGAGCACTGGTGCAGCCTTGATCGTCACCAGAGTTCTTGGTTTGTGAAGCTGGAACTGATTTCTGAAGGAAGTATGGATCAGGGCCTAATGGAGAGGGAAAGAAAGCAATTTCTAATGTGGAGAAAATGTGGAGCAAGGAAATAGGAGAGTGGGCAGAGAGTACGAAGACATGCTTGATTATTGAAGAAAAGGTATGTTGGAGGTCATTCGGAGAATAAGTTGTTTAAACCAGAGGAAATTGACTGATCAGCATCTTCAGGATCAGGCTTAGAAGTTCAGGCTTTACCGATGGATTATACACTGGAAACGAACTTTGAAGCGGGTAAACAGATTATTCCTTTCAGTTTCTAAGGTCAGGAAATTTAATAGTGGACAAGGTAGAAGGTAGTAATAGCAATGACAGAGAGCTAATCATCAAAAGAGGAAAACAGACAGGTAATGAACAGCTGCTAATATATTACATACAGATGTGGACAAGGTGTCTAGGGGCTGTGGGAAAGCAGTTCATATGGAGAAAAGAGCACAAGAGAAACAATGGGCGAATAAAGAGGTGAGAAAAGGCACTTTTCAGTGGACACCTAAGTTTTTCTCCTTCAAATATAAGTTTATCCACATGGCTTTCAAGCACCTTTATTCCCTTCTTTCACCATCATATTTATGTTATTTCCTAATAGACATCCTTCTCTGAAATCTGACCTATCTCTGATTTCTACAAGCAAACCATAGCTTTTCCTGTCCCTCTATTATAATGTCCTTATTTCTGTCCTTCCTGGAATTTCTACACTGATAGTTAGGGCTCAATACTCAGTTGGGGTGTCTGGGTAGTTCAGTCGGTTAAGTGTCTGACTCTTGATTTAGGCTCAGGTCATGATCTCAGTGTCATGAGATCAAGCCCTGCATTGGGCTCCATCCTAAGCATGGAGCCTCCTTGGGATTTTCTCTCTCTCTCTCTCTCTCTCTCTCTCTCTCTCTCTCCCTCCACTTCTGCCCCTCCCCCGTTCTCTCTCTCTCAAAAAAAAAAAGGTAGATAATTTAAAATAAAAATATCTATTTATTTATTTTGAGAGAGAGAGAGAGAGAGAGAGAGAGAGAGAGAGAGAGAGAAAGCATGAAAGCATGTGTGCATGTGCTGGGGGAGGGGCAGAGAGCGATGGAGAGAATCTTAAGCAGGCTCTACACCCAGTGCAGAGCCCAATGTGGGGCTCTAACTCACAACTGTGAGATCATAACCTGAGCTGAAATCAAAATTCTCTGAGGCCACCTAGGCACCCCAATACTCAGTTAAATTTGAATTTCAGATAAATAACGAATAATTTTAGCATAAATTTGTCCTACATTATTGCATGGCACATACTTATATCAATAAAAACAGGGTTTTTTAAATCTGAAATTAAAATTTAACCAGCCAACTTGCATTTTATTTTGATAAATCCATCAACTCTGCTGATATCATCTATCTTACTCTTACACTTTCAGTTACACATGGGCATAGCTCTTTCCAAATTTAGATTTTAACTCTGCAAAGACCGGGATTAGAGAGCAGAAAGGGCACACCCTAGATATTTCCAGCAGCATTTAGTGACTATTGGGTCTGGAAGTGTTAGAAAAGGTAATTAAGTTATGTTATTTTTCCCCTGGCACTTTAATTCAACAGATACTTAGTGAATATACAGAATCAAAAGTATACAAATCACCAAAGAATGCACTATGCTGGGTACAAAGTTGAGCAGGATGCTCTGCCTTTAGGAAGCTTAGGATATATAGCAATCTATATGTATATGAGTAAAGTAATCTATGATTGCCCATGGGAATGGTACCAACAATCATCAACCATGTTCATTGTCCCTGGGACGCTTGGCAAATCGGGAGACATCTTCCAATGCCATGACCAAGGGGGTGCTGTTGACATCTAGTGGGTGGAGGGCAGGGACGCTAAACTGAAAAATGCACAGTAATAGCGAAGGTGCCCAGATTAAAAAACAAACAAACAAAAAAGAATGATCTCATCATAAATGTCAGTAGTTAAGATATTGCCGCAGTTGAGAAACTATGATATAAAAGGATATGGTTAGAGGAAGCAACACTTCTGCCCAGTGACCAGAGAAAGCTTCCATAAATGAACACAGTGGCATTAAAGACAACCAGTATGGTATGGACGAATACAGCAAAGTCAATGTCTGCTTAAAGAACGGCACAAAGCGTTGATTATCTTGGGGTCATAGTTTGTGTTGGAGACCAGCAAGTGTCAATAAGGCAGTAAGGAAGAGAGCATCTTGGGCCAGAACTGTGGTGGGCATGGAACAGGAAGCTCTGACCATCAAGCATCGCAACTAAGAATGGCGGTGGGGGATTTGGGGGATGAGCCAATTTGTGGCAAAGATAAGTTCATTTGGAAATTTTAGTTTATACTGGAGAAAGTTGGAAAAAGTCACTGAGTACTTTCACTTCTCGGGGCCAAGCTTCCAAAGCAAGACAAAATATGGCAGTTAGGTGATCTTGACTGTGATTCTAACTGAAACCGTTTACTTCCCTCAACTCTTCATCCCTCCCTGGAACTGAAGCCGTGGTCCATATGAGGTCATCTTTAATTTTTTTGTATTAACATCACAACCTTGTGAGCTCACATTTTTAATCCTTCCTCTTGATCCTGTGGTAAAGTCAGAGGAGTACCGTTTCATCTTAGGCAACTCTACTGAATTTTACATGCTGAACTGGCCCCAGAAAATGGGATACAAGAACAAACTGGATAAGTTGAGAACGTATCTTAAATTCTGTGGTTCAGAGTTTGGAACTGAACCCAAATATTTTGGTATTGGGGCTTATTTCTCCTTGGCAAAACATGGCCTTCTGTTTTAAGGGAGTGGGGAGGGGGAGGTTTTAAAAAGCTTATTAAAAAGTCTCGAAATGCTTCTTCAACATCAAATAGCTCCTAGAAAAATATTTTGATGAGTTAAGTGTAAATGAATCAGAAACATATGGATTACATTTCCTTTAGATTACACATGGGTTTCAAAATTAAGGGGGAAAGTGCTCAGGGCAAAATGCATTTTGGATTTTATTGAACCCAAAATATTTGAGAAATAACTCAAGATACTCGAAGAACCCAAAATCCTGCCAGGCTTCCCAATCCCTTGTGTAAAGCAAATTAGATTTTAAAATTCTTTTTGCTTTGGTGATCTATGGTATTACATGAAATGTGGATGAAAAACTTCTTTTCTATATATGGCTTTTTATCCTGGATATTTTCACTTACAACTTTGGCAAAAATTGAGACTCCAAGTATATTGCAGATTGGTTAATTTGGCTAGATGGCTCAGCCTCTCTCTGCCCTGTTCAGTGACAAGAACATTTGATTTGTCTCATGCACAGTCACTGAGTGAGGGATTAAGCAAAGAACTTCAGATAGTTTTACAATAAACGGTTAAGGACAGCATTTACAATTCGCCATTTTACAATTAGATTTTTACTTATTTATAGGGCATTGATGAAAATCGTTCCAGTAGTTTGCAGTTCTCTTATACTTTGAGAAAGGCTGGTTCTAGACGCTGTATTTCAAAGATACGAAGTAACTTACGTCTATTTATTAACTCAGTCTTTTGCTCATTCTAGGGGCAAGGCCAAAGTGTGGCTGGAAAAGGGCCTTAGCTCCCTATGGCTTCCAATTCCCCAAAGCCACAATCTATGTAACTAGCACACTCGCTAAGCAAAAAGCTTGAAGACAACTTCTCAGCCATACCTCCAATCAGTTTGCTGTTCCTAAGCCCCTCCTAATACCTAGAATCTTTGAGGTCCATAATATTTATTCGTTTATGTCTTCATTGAACCTATTTTTTCTTAGCAGCTACTATAACTATGTACACAGTGGTGGGTATGAGGGACACAGAATCAAATAAAGCATAGCCACACAATTCTTCAGGACAAAAAAAAAAAAAAGACCCAGAAATATGTAATCTTCAAGAATACACTGTTCCAGAAGAAGGGGCCGCCAAAAAGGAAATAGCTGCCTCAAATTATAGCTACATAATAGTAGTTATTTAAATCTAATCTGTGTGATTCTGTTCAGAGCATTTTACAATGAAGAGAGTGCCTATTTCACTGAAGTGTGCCTACTTTTTATGTCTTTTCCATATATTTCCCTCCATTCTTCCTCTGGCAAACTCTTACTTGTAACTCAAAATCCAACCCAGTGCCATACCTATTGTGAGCTTTCCCATCTCCACCATGGTTGAGTGAAATAGTTCTCTGGATTTATACCATATATTGAACATGTACTCATTTACATCATTTTTTGCATTGTGCTATTTATCTATATCTCAGAGTCTCCTATTAACCACCGACTTTTTCAGGAAAAAGGACTCTAACCTAGCCTTAATTTTATTCCCAATACACAGCATATTGCGTGGAACACACAGAACGCTTGCACATTATTGAATGAATAGGTGACTGGATAAATTACTCTATTACTAAAATGGAAATTGAGGGGAGCCTGGGGGGCTTAGTTGGTGGAGCATCCAACTTCAGCTCAGGTCATGATCTCACAGTTCGTGAGTTCAAGCTCCACGCGGGGCTCACTGCTGCAGTGGAGAGTCCACTTCGGATCCTCTGTCTTCTTCCCTGCACACCCCCCACCCTCGCCCCTCCTCTGCTCACACTCTCTCTCTCAAAAATAAACGTTTAAAAAAAATAAAAAGGAAATTGAAGAAAGACAGAAGTATAGTCCCAATCTCAGTTATGTTACCACGAGTGGTTTAATGCATCTCATTCTAAATAGACTAATTCTATTCTATGCAGAACAAATTACTCATATTTGGGATGAGCAACTAAATCTGGTTACTAGTGACACGGACACCACGAGTCTGAAGAGCAATCCAAAGTTAGTGTTTGGATCGACTGCAAGGAATGCACCCATTCACAGAGTCAGTCTTTTACCCAGCCTTGACCTGTGCTGCACCACAATTTCGTGAAGGCCTTCCTTACAGTCTACATACAGATCAAGAACCATGGGTAGAGCACTACATAGTCCTGTATGTGGCACCCTAAAACTTTTAAGGATATCCCAAATACAAGAGGCCGATTTTATCAGATGAGAAATGTACCTCGTCCTTCCTAAAGGAATATGCCCACCAAGTCAATTCTTTCCATCATCAAAAGACTCTTTTCAATAGCTATTCAGAGCTTTTAACTTTTCTTAGATTTTTATGTGGTTTCTTGGATTACAGACAATATCACAAAATGCCTATGGTTATCTGGAGGTGGACAGGGCCATGACACTAGGAGATTTCTCTTATCAGGAAAGGTATCTTTGCAACTCCCTCATAACTGGAATAAAACAGAAGAGTAGCACACTGATTCCAGAACCCCAGGATTCTCCTAACCAGAGATTTAAAAGATGTGGGTTTTTTTTTAATTTGAAATATATAATCCATTTTCCATGGGGCCTCTGCCCTCTCGAACACATGAAGAAAATTTAACAGGAGTCAACATTTAGTCTCATTCTTCAAGTTTCCCAAATCTCTGGTCTTCCCTGATTTTATTTAAAGCCTCTATTAGTTTGTTAGTGTGACAGGAGCCCGGGTAATTACACTGGCTTCTAGGTCCTACTGTAAGTTGCGTCTGAATCTCCCTGAACGCACACAAAATTTAGTGCTATGGCAGGACTTCTCCAAACAAATAAAAGATTTGTGAACTAGTCACCAAGCATCCGACGCAATTAACCTGTATTTGTTTCTCTTTTGGCATTTTCACACAATCGAGGCCTTGTAAGAGGTAGGCACTCCTTAGATCACGCTGTGTTTTCTTTAGAAGAAAGTGTGCCAAAATCCTCCTGCCCTACATAGCTAAAGTCTCAACTAGCAGAAAGTGGACAGTTACAGTGCACCCGCACGCGCACGCACACACACACACACACACACACACACACACTCCTCCCCCTCTTCCGTCACTAACACCATGATATGCACGTAAGGAAAAAAACACACACCCATAACTACAAAAATATTAATGTAGGGAATAGGATAAAACTTGCTAGGGATGGAGTGTGGCTGCCCACAGTCTCAATCAACTGCGGCATTACTTAAAATAAAACAAACACGGTCCATTCAAAAGCATATACACTGGCAGCTCAGAGTAAAAGCAGAGAAAAGAAAATAGGAACTGTTTGGGAAAAAAACGGATTCTTTTTTTTTTTTTTTTTTTTTTTTTTTTTTAGCTTTTGAGACAAGTGAAAATAGAGCTTACCTTGAGGTACCTACAACTCAACAGCTTTTAATTGCCAACTTGAAGCTGTCACACTTTGAACATTTTTTTTTTTAAAGAAAAAGTCTTTAAAATCTGGTTAATTAGAACTGACTACCATTAACTCTTTGATTGATTTAGCATCCTGTTGTGCTGGCTCGTGCTCACAGGTTCCCCACTGGTTTTTCTGAGCTGCTCCCCCACATTGGTGTGGATACTACTGGGTATGAACTTGGAGCCACACAACAGCCCTTGTTATAAAAATCATTTATCAGGGACAAACCAAATAAGGTGTATGTGTGGTCTAAGCAGACCCAGGCACTGGCAAAAAGTTGTACTCCAACTCAACATCAGACAATCCTTTTAACCTCTTCATGACTCTGTTTCCTTGTCCACATTATGCAACCTTTGATGAGGTTCATGAGAGCACCTCCCATCGGCTCTGTGAAGAAATTAAATTTTTTGTGTACTTCCCTTTATTCCATCATCTGCTGAGCACTAGATGTTACACATTTTGATAAACATTTTTTTTTGTAATGTTTATTTTTGAGAGGGAGAGAGAGACAGAGAGAGAGTGAGAAAGTGCGAATAGGGGAGGGGCAGAAAGAGAGGGGGACAGAGGATCCGAAATGGGCTCTCTACTGACAGCAAAGAGCCTGATGTGGGGCTCGAACTCACGAACTGTGAGATCATGACCGGAGTCGAAGTCAGACACTTGATGCACTGAGCCACCCAGGCTCCCCAACAAACACTTTCATTTTTTTTTCTTTTTTTAAGTTTTTTTTTAACATTTATTCATTTTTGAGAGTGAGAGAGACAGAGCATGAGTGGGGGAGGGGCAGAGAGAGAGGGAGACACAGAATCCGAAACAGGCTCCAGGCTCTGAGCTGTCCGCACAGGGCCCGACTTGGGGCTCAAACTCACGGACCGTGAGATCATGACCTGAGCTGAAGTCGGACGCCTAACCGACTGAGCCACCCAGGCGCCCCAGGGATAAACATTTTCCATACCCTATTCACATAATCCTTTAACTAGGCTATGTCACCTTTATATTAAGGATGGCGAACTTGAGGTTTAGCAAGCTTTAGTTAACCGGCATCCAGTAAGAATCTGAGTTTTAATGTAAACCCAGTTTTGTCTTATTCTGAAACCCAGCTCCTCGTTATCCTACGCTTTTGTCTGCCAAGTTTTTTATGGTCCAATGTGTTAGAGTTGCAGCTCTCGCTCCATTATTTTATAGAGAGAAAGAAATGGGAGAAGTAAATTCTTAACTAAATAATCAATGGAAATAATAAAACCTGCCTCTTCTCCCAGAAAAGTGCTATCTTTGGAAGTAGAGTAACTTTTTTTGCTAAAATGTATACAAGAGCTTTAAAGAACTATAGCATTTCTTAGGGCACTCTTTTGGATGCTTATCTGCAGGCTGAACGAATCACTTTGCAGAATGATAAACTATCTACTTATTAACAAGAATGTTACTGGCATGTGTTGGGAGACAATTCTCCATAGACGCGGGCACTGACTGCACTTTGTGCTGAACTATCTGTCTGTCTGTCTGTCTACCTCTCTATCTAGATATAGATAGATATAGATATATTTAGATATCTAGATATATATATGTATATATATGTATATATGTGTGTGTATGTATATATATATATATATATATATATATATATATCCCCATCTATCTATATAAATACATTTACCTGTCTATATAGATGGGATGCTTGGGTGGCTCAGTTGGTTAGGCTGTCAACTCTTTATTTCAGCTCAAGTCATGATCTTGCAGTTTGTGAGTTCAAGCCCTGCATCGGGCTCTGCACTGGCAGTGTAGAGCCTGCTTGGGATTCTCTCTCTCTATCCCTTCCCTCCTCTTTCTCTCTCTCAAAATAAATGAATAAATTTTAATATATATATATATATATATTTTATACATACCTGTCTATATAAATATGGGTAGATATAGATAGATATCTTCACTTGAAATTAGGTTCATGTTTGTTGTATATTAAAAAATACATGTTACCTAATAAACACAAAGACATTATGGTTGGGGCTATCTGTAATCTATCTGCATAAGCCTGGATCTGTAAATAAAAATGTAATCATATTATTACACCATCGAGCAATTAGTAAGTTTTCAGTAGAATGAGATTTCCTTGCTCATAGTAGCTGTTTTTTTTTTTTTTAACATAAATTGCCAAATATATGTGCAATTATATTTTTAAACCATTTAAATTCCTGGGGTATCCAGTCTTGGATTTGGATATGGGGATGGCTTCTAAAGAGAATTTTTGATTTGAAAACTGTCGCCATGAACAAAGGCAATCTTACAGCACTAGCAATCACCTCCTGCTTTTGACCTCTTGAGGTTTCCACGAATATTCATTTTAAGCTGCTCAGGGGTGTATGAGAAGCGTCTGATACAGCAGTAATGAAGAGAACCCAAATTGCACAGGAGTTACACTGAGTTGCATGTTAGTTTTCTTGGTGATCTTTCTTCCATACTTTCTATTTATTTCCTCACTGGAAAAACCTGCTGTATTCAGCTGGTGTCTTTGAACCATCACATACTTAGGGCTAGTCCTTGCCAAACAGAGATGTGTGCCTCACTTTTGCTGATACCCTATAAGCCTACAGCTTTTGATGTTCCAAAGCTCCAATTATGATGCCTTGCCCTACCTCTGCCACTCCTGTGAACCAGTTACTTTTTGTCCTAGAGCTGCACCAGGCACATAATTACAGTTAGAAGGAGTTTCCTACTTAGCTCTCATAATCAATGACAAAGATACCAGAATCACCCTGGATCTCCATAGGTAGAGTATGTCAATGATATTTGCCCCTTTGTGAAAACAATGAGATAATTTACGTAATCGTGCTTTAGCAAGCGTGGACTAGATATCTACCACAACAGTACGTTTAAAGAAGAAGAGATATAAAAATAATAACAAGACCTAGTTGCTCATTCTTTTGTAGCAAGTGTCTTTTATCCACCCTTACTATGCAAAATACTAGAAAAACATCAGTTAATGAAACAAAGCAGATGCCAGACCTCATGGAATCCATAAGGAAGATAAAGCGGTAGAAGTGATTCAAATATAGACCTGGAATATCTTTATGAGCAGGGAATAAAACAGATAAAACAAAGTAAGCAATAAAATATGGGTCCAGAACATAGGCAAAAAATTAATGAGGCTATTCCTGGTAAATAAATCTAATGTGCCTTCTTGAATTGAAAGAGTTCTGTGTAGAAGGTCATCGAAAATCACAGATCCAAAAGAAAATTAAACATACAAATGTGCTATGAGTATCCTGTAAAGAAATAACTGTTTTAAACATGCAATCCCATAATTAGCCTGGATCTCTCATTCAAGTACTGCAGGTCAAAACCACCAACTTTTCCAAGTCAATGGGGAAAAACCTTCCATTTCTCTCTTGTGTATTCGAATGTGTGTAATTAGACTTCTCCTATGCCAACAAAAACCCATGAAGGCTTTTTCTATACAAGTTTAGATTGTTCCAGCTCCAAAAATGGGATCAGAACGTGCTGGTACACCATCAGCAACACCACTGGATGGGAAATACCACCAGGCCATTTCAGCACAGAGGTTACTGCTCTCCACTAAGATAAATAGCAGAAATAAAAAAGAAGTTGAATAAATGAAGCAAAAGAGAATGCTATCAGTCTAATGACTGCAATGGATTTGATGTTGAGTTTTTCCTGCTGACTTAGCAGCAGTAGATGTTTAAACCAATCTTGTACCTGGATGAGCTACTGATGTGGTAAAATCTGAGGTCACAGATCGCTGGATCAGTTAATATTTGATTTGACTACATGATACGTAAAATCAAAATAGCAATATTTGAAGCAAGGTAAATATCTCTCTCTCTCTCACACACACCAAAACAAAAACAAAAAACAAGAAATAAATGGGAATTAGCAGTTGTGGTGACCATAAAGCTATTGGAGAGCCACATTCCTATCATTTTGTTCAATCCTGGTGGCAGATTGAAATTTCCAACGACAGTCACAATGTGGTGATCCAATTACCACACATGCTTATGCAATATGACCTTGCTAATTAATCTCTGATAAAGAAGTAGGGAAAAGTCACCTCCCTCCTTTAATCAGAGGCATCTTGTAAGCAGGAAAATGGAGCAGACGGGATGCTGCGTAACTTCTAAAGTTAGGTCAGCAAAGACCATGCACCTTTGCCTGTGCGTTTGTTTGTTTGTTCGATTTTGTTTTGGAACATCTGCTCTCGGAATCCAACTCCCACACTGTGAGAAGCTTGAGCACTCAGAATGGCTGTGAGTGCGCGTTCTGGTTGACTGTCCCAGATGAGCCTCACCTTGAAATCACCCCGGTGCACTGGACATTTGATTAAACCTGCAGATCACCCCAGTGCTCGGTCATTTGAGCCTTCACAGCTGAGCTCCCTGACACCGTGAGGTCTCACAGAGCTGAAACAAGCCATCCCCGTTTGCTCTGTCTAAATTCCTGAGCCCCCAAATCCTCAAGCATTATAAAATAGCTGTCATTTCACATTACTAAGTTTGAACAAGTTTATTATACAGTCATAGATCACAGGAACACACGTGCTCAGAATGTACTGAACTCTTAAGATGTGTGTTGAGGGGCGCCTGGGTGGCTTGGTCGGTTAAGCGTCTGACTTCGGCTCAGGTCATGATCTCACAGTCCGTGAGTTCGAGCCCCGTGTTGGGCTCTGTGCTGACAGCTCAGAGCCTGGAGCCTGTTTCAGATTCTGTGTCTCCCTCTCTCTCTGCTCCTCCCCTGTTCATGCTCTGTCTCTCTCTGTCTCAAAAATAAATAAATGTTAAAAAAAAAAAAGTTAAAAAAAAAAAGATGTGTTGGAGACCCAGCCATTGTACCCATATTCCAGACATCAAGGAGAACACAGAGAAGCAGGATACACTCATTGCATTTGAAGGGGGAAAAAATGCTTACATCTCATTGGTGGAGCCCTCATCATATAGAATAACCTAGCTTCCGGCCAGAGAATGCAGTCTTTAGGAGAAACAACTGCATTTTCAGTAAAATATTCTGCTCCCAGAGAGGCTGGCAAGAATATGAAACTGGAAGCCTCTGCAGCAAACATCTTTTTTTATTTTCAAATTGGTGTTAGGTACTCCCACTCTTATAATCGATCATTTGCTCAGATAAGGCGCTATGGGTACTACAAAGTCCTGTGCATGTACACATGGAAACTCAGGAAGAGCAACTTCTGAGTGGAGACGTCTGTATCGAATCACGATTTTGCTTGTAAAACAGCTGAACTGAGAAGACAGCGTAGAGTTAAGAGAAACCAAGGACACTGCCTTGGAAGCAAGCAGAGAAACAGAATGCTGGTCTTGGTTAGTTCAATTATGGCCTGAGGGTCCTGGGCCAGTGAAGGATAAGAGAAGAATTATCATATATTAGATTTCCATTAAAATTCATATTACCGAAGGATGAGATAGGAGGCAAATCTTTAATATTTGTATTCTTTAGACAAACCTGGTTAAGATATTGCTGCCTAGGTCGTTCTGCTGACTTTCCGTTATTATGTTAGAATAACTGAATTTAATAAAGACAGATCCCTCTTATTACTACCATATCTTCAACTCAAATTATTAATTTTCTTGTGTTCTTCTGTGGGGGCCTCATCAAGACTCCTATTTGTGCAAATATACAGTTCCTTCGACAGCCAAAATTTAGCTACTGCAGCCAAGACGGGTACTAATTAGCTAAGTTTATCTTAAGCACAGATTTCATTAAAATTGCGTCAATATCTCAGTTGAGGGCTTCCTCCATAACCAGACTGAATATTAATTCACTGAAAGCAGAAAATGTGTTAAAGGCTGCCCAGTTCCTTCTTTGAACACTGACATCTAGGGAATCTGGCAAAATACTATAGGGATTCTGGGTGATTGGGCTTAGATGTGGCCTTTCCAAGATGGAAAACAACAATGTGATATGGTCTTGGTGTGAAATCGTTACTCCGTTCTCTAGCAACCAGCCCCTGAAGAGCCTCAGAAACACTGACGGTAGTAATTGTGATGATAATAATGATTAGTAACAAGTAATATTTACCAACGAGAACAGATATTTTTCAGCACGAATTTGCATCGAGTACTTTTGAAGAGTTTAGCAAGTTATTATTTCATTTAGTCTTTGCCACGACTCTATTGAACAGATTCTATTGGAATTCTCATTTAACCAGTGAGGAAATGTAAAACGAATAGTTGAGCCAGTGTCAGGCACAGCAAAGATTCAAACTCGGGCCATTAGGCAGATGACAAAGCAAATTGAGCATTATGTGGGTTCTGAGTCTGTCTTCCAGCCTCGTGTTCCTTCTCTTTTGACCTGGGTCCATTAACTGTACCATGTTTGAGGTTTTCGCAAAGGAATGAAGCTACTGGCCGAGACGTGAGCATTCTGAACATAAGCACCCTATATAGAGAGACCTAGAAAGTGAGCTAGACAGGGAACAATAAGGAGCTAATGCCATCAGGATGTAGGTGAGTGTGTCATAAGGGAGGGAGTCTCCTTCCTTCCTCTTTTTTTTTTTTTTTTTTTTTACTTTCCTTTTTTGCAAGACACATTGCCCTAATAGAGGAGTGTGGCTTACAGGCAGCCTCCCTTGAATGTGCTTTGGGAGAGAGCCTAATACCTCATATTTTTAAAAAGAAAAAAATACTCTCTCACACACACACATTCACATATATATCCAAGCCAAAAATATCAAGCCGTTCATGGCTGTTAAAAAGCCAGGGAAAGCTGAGTCGCACCCTTCAGTGTTTTTCTTTCAAACACATTGACCACCCTCTCTTCACAACATCTTATTTATTGAAGCGCAGGCTGTCCAAATGGAATAAAACTTTGCAACACTGAAATTTGGATTCTTCCCGAAGTTCTCTTTCATTGCAATATCGTCTCTCTCTCTCTCTCTCTGTCTCTCTCTCTCTGTGCATGTGTCTCCCCCTCTGTCTCTCTGTGTCTCTTCTTCTCTGTCCTAAGCATCATAGCAGCAATATCTCCATGGAGAGCTGGAGGGAAAGGGGTTAATCTGAGCGGCTGGGAGCCAGGCCTCTCTTAACTGGAGAATTGGCAGCTAGCTGTTTGGAACGCTGCCTTGAACGTCTGACTGAACGTTTTTATTATCCTTTTTGCCCAAAGGTGGCTTTTAGACACCCACAGCAGCATAGGGCTTTCTGATTGGGATTCGACAGAAGGGAGCCAGAAAGCTGTCTGCCCCTTCTGCCATGCCTGGGGAACCCCACGGAGGAAACCGCCACCCCCTCCCCAACCCAAGGGTAGACTTGCCCTCCCTCACCTTTCAATAAACTGCAGACCTTCCAGGGGACTCGTAAGAGTGAGGGGGGATGTGGAGTGGAAGGGAGGGGGTCCGGGAGACCGAGCGGAGCGTGAGGCAGGCCCAGGGACTCTCAGGCCAGATGCTAAAAAGGAAAGGGAAGAGGAGAGCCCAAAACAGAGAGCGTGATGCCATGAGAGCAGTCAAGTTGAAGATGAAGATCAGACTCCAAGAGAACAAGAAAGCTGATGGGGAAAGGCCAGAAAGAGAGAGAGACAGAGAGAGACAGAGAGAGAGGAGCAAAGGAAGCATCAGAGAGAGGGAGAGTGAGTGAGAGAGAGAGAGAGAGGGAGAGAGGAGCAAAGGAAGCATGAAAGAGAGAGAGAGTGAGGGAGAGAGAGAGGGAGAGAGGAGCAAAGGAAGCATCAGAGAGAGAGAGTGAGGGGGAGAGAGAGAGGGAGACAGGAGCAAAGAAAGCATCAGAGAGAGAGAGAGAGACAGAGAGAGAGAGAGAGAGAGAGAGAGAAGCAAAGGAAGCATCCTCACCCAAGTCCCTCCAATTCCAGATCTGCCTTTGTCAATGGCAATTAAGCCACGAAGGGCCTGAGCTGCCATTTTTATGGAGTTATTTTCATTGTTTCATCCCTCAGTCGAAAAGGCCTGGTTTTCACCGGGGTGAACACTGGCTGCTGGCAATCTTAGATGAAGGGTCGCAGGCCCGAAAGCAGTAGTTTGTTGTTCGGTCCGCTTTCCCCATTTCCCAGCGGGAACTACAATGCGCCGAGGTCGCGGGAAGTGGATTGGAGGCAAACACCAACACGAGGCTGTTCTTAGAGAACACGTGGCCTGTGAGCATCCAAAGAGATGGTGTCTGTGGAGGAGGCCAAGCACAGCCCCAGGGGCAAAAAAGGCTCTTTCGGGGTGCCTGCCGCCTTTTGTCTCGTTTTCATTTGCGCCCCCCTCAAACCTCCCCGCCCCCCAGCAACATGAGCACACATCCCTCAGTTGATAACTCCTCCCTTAGAAACATCTCAAAGTCCTCTTGCTGAGACGTAGAGAATCAAGATTCAACAGGACCAAAGTGAAGTAGGATCAGGGAGTTTGGAAGCATTGTTTCCTTAACAAGAAGGAGAATGAAAGTTTCTGGAGTTTGACTACACACAAAGTACCTCCTCACACATCAGTCCCTCTGGATACACGTGAGGCCCTGGCATACAAAGAATGGCAGATGTCGTTCAGATTCCCAATTAGCAGAGAAAGGAAGCAACAAAATGCGTCCCAGGAACCTCAGTGAACACGCAGATTCTCCACCTCTAATCTGCAGACACGCCATGAGGACTCCCTGACGGAGGCTGTATCTTTACCTGCACCCTAATGATTCCCAGGACACGAATCTGAGAGGCACAGGGCTAGCAGTTTGGAGTATATGATCAGTATCTCCACGGGATGTTTTCCCAAAGCTCAGCAATTTCTATTTCTACAGAAGACGCCATCGAGGCTCAAAGAGGTGAAATGCCTTATCCAAAGTCACATCAGAGTCCACGGCAAATCGGTAAGAGATGTAACCAGAAACACATAACAAACTAGAAATAAATATGTAACTAGGAACAATAGAAATGCAATCTAGATTTTTCCCGACTTCTGGTTTCCCCTGTTCTTTCGGCTCACATCAGACTGCCTCCTTGACGCGGGCAAGATTTGACACTTGATTTGGTTCTTTCGGACCTGATTTGGTTCTTTCGGACACTGGTTCTGTCATGGCTGCTCCCAACATGGGTAATGCTAGTATGCACATTTGTGTGTGCCTCACAGCACCATTCCTGATGAAACAGGCCACTGAGCATGGTCATGCTCTTCTAAATGATGTCCTATGAAAAATACCCACTTGCTTCTACTCAGACACTATTTTAGTTTTTAACCAAAATCTTTGAGGCACAAGAAATGGAAGGATCATTATTCCAATAGCCAAAGTGTAATAATATTAGGTGTGCCAGGCACCATTCTGGATTCTTAATATTTGCATTAAATTAAACGGATGAGCTCATTCACTTTTTTAAAGCAAACCACCGAGGTAAGTACTAGCATTACCTAATGAAGACAGTGAGACCCAACATGACTCCCCACGTTTGCACAACCCTAAATTGTAGGGCTGGGCTGTGAAGAAGGCTTTTTTGGCTTTGGGGGTAGCAAGGTTAACCACCACTAATGCTGCCTCTGCTATGAGGCAGGGGGGAGATACTGGGCATTGGGTGGGGGGAAGAGTTCTCTGTAGGTAAGTGTTAGTGGAAAGAAACAAAATCACCCCCCAGTAGCTCAGGACTGTTTCAGCCACATAGAACTATAAACTTAGTTTTGCAAAAGGCTTCTAAAGGTACATTTAAAAGAATCCATCACCTTGAAAATCAGATTATCAATCAAAGAACAGAGACGCAGAAGTGACCATGAAGCTGATGTTGTTTGGTCATTTTATTTCATAGATGAAGAAATCAGGGCTCTGAGAGGTAAAGCTATCTTCTCCAAAGTCTCAGATCACTCAAAGATAGCAGGTATTGAGCAAGCTGCCTAGGTTGCAAATACAATCAGTTTCTTGAAACAGTGCCTTGGGTGAGCGTATCAGCAACGGATGGGTCTATTGCCATAATAATGCTCCATCATAAACAATCACAAAACCTCAGTGGGATGCAATAATAAGTGTTTATTGCTCACTAGTCTGGTGTGGTTGGCTAGGTGCCTCTGCTGATCCTGACTGGGCTTTCATAGTTTTGGGCTGAGCTGACTGTTGGCTGATCTAGGATGGCCACAGCTGGGGCAAGTTGGCTATGTTCCATATGTCTCTCCTCCTCTCACTTGGAAAAATTCTCATGTCAATGCAGGATGTGCAAGAACACAAGTGGAGATATGCAAGCATCATTTCAAGTCCCTGCTTGCCTTGTCATGACTCCAATAATTTCTTTGGCCAAAGCAACTCCCGTGGCCAGCCCCAGATCAGAATTAAGGACACTGCAGTTCAACCATTAATGCAACTGATCTACCACTGTAAGGAGGAGGCACAGCATTGCATAGTAAGAACTTCAAGGAGGAGAAAAGAAATCAAATAAGCCAAATTATGCCATGTTCGTTTTAACCTCTAAACTCTGAGGTCACACTTTCCATTTTGGGGAACACTAGCTACATTTAATAAATGGAGAGAAATCCATCATTTGGTTAAAATCAGGGAAGTACCCAATTTAAGAAGTGTGTATCATTTTATAAAATTAGGTACACCATGCCAGCAAGCATCATACTGAATTTGGGAATTTGTAACTTATTCATAGAAAAATGCAGGTAGATCCTTTTTTAAGAAGTATCTGAGAAAACAAAATTGAGTGTTTATTCAACTGAAATTGAATTCCGAAAAAGAAATTAAAATTGTTTTATAAATATGTATGTTTAAAGTATAAATTTTATATACATGCATATATGTCATGCTAAAAACTGAGTTTGCTTTGGCAAAATAAATATGGTTTAATTTATAAAACTATAATGTATTAGCAATTTATAAAAGTTTAATATGTTTGCAGCTTTTCCAGAATTCATCTACCACTAATTTGGATACACATAATGAAACATTAAAATGCTTTGCTTTGGTTAAATTAGAGGCCTGTTTTTTTTAGATGGAGATCTATTTTTTAATCTTTATTTTTAATATGTATGAGTGTGTGGGGTAAATGTTGTTTAAGGATTAAAATATCTTCTTCAGGTAGGTAAAATTCAAATGTCACTTTTTTTTTTAATTGTAGCTGTTATTCCTGGTAAAGACCAAAACTATTTTCACCTTTTCTCCCTGCCATTTTCTATCATTTTCCAAATCTCTTTAAAAGACCTTTTTATTTTTTTATTTTTCAATAATTTAAAAAAAATTTTAATGTTTATTTATTTTTGAGAGAGAGAGAGACAGAGACAGAGACAGAGACAGAGACAGAGACTGAGCACAAGTGGGGGAGGGCAGAGAAAGAGGGAGACACAGAATCCAAAGCAGGCTCCAGGCTCTGAACTGTCTGCATAGAGCCCAACGTGGGGCTTGAACTCAATGAACTGAGAGATCATGACCCAAGCCGAAGTCAGATACTTAACTAACTGAGCCACCCAGGCACCCTGAAAAGAGTATTTTAAAAGCACACATGTACCCACAGAGCCCCATAAGCATGCTAACATCCATAAAAGCAAGAAAAGAAAAAAAAAAGCACAAGCAAAACAACAAACACACAATCCTACTAACATAAATCCTTGCAAAATCTATTAATATAAAGTTATCTCACATATTGCATTCCAGTCCAGTCACAAAATAAAATATAAACATAAATATCAAATGGCTCCATTATAGTTGTTGCCTCTCAAAAAAACCCTGAGATTATGGAGCTTTTGATGTCTTTTTTTTTTTTTTCCTTTCTAAATAAAATTGTTGTAAACAGGTTAATATTGTACTGCTATCATGGGTCCCTTGCCAGGCCACTATAAGGGGTTAACTGTTTAAAATTTGATATTAAAATTTTAAATTTAAATTTGAGTTAGTTAATATACAGTGCAATATTGGTTTCAGGAGTAGAATTCGATGATTCATGACTTATATACAACACCCAGTGCTCATCACAAGTGCCCTCCTTAGCACCCACCATCTCCCTCCACCCATCAATCTCCCACCCATCTCCCACCACCTCCCTCCATCAATCCTCAGTTGGTTCTCTTTGTTAAGAGTCTCTTGTGATTTGTTTCCTTATCTTCTCAAGTACAACGCAACAACATCTAAATTCAAGAATTCCAAATTGTCTTTGTCGAAATGCCCCACTCTCCAGGTAAGTGCCTTTTTTTTTCATACTTTAAGGAAATCCTAAATGTTGTTTTACCTGATGATCTTTCATTTATTAGAGGAAGCATGTTTTCTTAATCCTGGAGACAACAGTAACTTCATTAACCTGTAGGTAGAGAAAAGCAAGCGTTATAAAAGTAATATGGATTAAATGAAAGGACAACCCAGAGGTTGACAGATTGGATTAGTTGTGGGGTTTTCTTTCCCACGTTCAGTGGCATGTAGAATTGCCTCCTAAGGAGTAATTCAGCCTTCTTGTGGGACCCATCTATTTGCTATTAAAAAGTTTAATTATTAATCTCCAGTCACTATTTATCAACAACCATTCAACTTGCCGATGTCTTGGGACATATATCTGTTCTCTCTAGCTGTGGGTTTTCCTTTATTGGCTTTCAGCCTCGTGACTTCCCTGGGTGAAATCTGAATCTGCCCCTTACACGAAAGGCAAAGAGACAGAAGACAGAGGCAGGCCATTCCAGATGGGCAGGTGACAGGTTTAAGAAGCAAGGGAACTTACTTCCAAGGCTCATCCTGGGTGCCACCAGATAAGAAGAGCCCTGCACCCACTGCAAGAATCTTAAATGTTTATATAGAGGCCTGACAGGGTTCAGTCACTCCAGAGTCTGTCTCAGGGCTGCATCCTAGGAAACGGCCCCAGCTGTGGGTGTTGTGGGGGTCTATTCTCCTACATTATTTCAAGGATGGGGGGTCCTGGGGAGTTTGGGGCCCCCCATCGCCTAAGGTCATGTCTCTGGTAGGGGGTGGGGATGGGGATATGTTATCTCAAAGGCCTCCTCCAACATCTTTCTATTTGACTATTATCTTCCAAGAATTTGTTGGGAAAGGTATATACGACTGAGTTACTCTTAAGAGATTCCTGGGGAATCAAATTTTCTTGAGGACATGCCATCTGAAATGAGACCGGCTCCATTACAACCAATGTTCACATACACTGGAGCTTTTCATTTTCCCTACGTGAACAGAAATGCGCCAATGGATTTTACCCGTTGAAATCTTTTGTTTCTTTTCAACCTGTCATTCTGTGTTATCCCGTAGGTTCTGGTTGTACGCAATAACAAAGGTGGCAGAAAGGCCCAAACAACTCTTTGAAGTAATACATTCAGTCAAATATATACACTCACAGTCATTGTAGCAGAAAACACCCCTCATTTTGTTTGTTCGTTTGCTTGCTTATGTTTGTTTAATCCTGGGACTGAATTTATAGGTAAGAGCCATCAGATAGACACAGTCTCATGCCATATTCCTCTTGCTCCTGGAACGGGCAAGTTTCCCATTTGATTAGCTGATTTGCCCTCTGGAAGCAAAACGGCACATTCCTTTTAGTATCTTACTTTTTTTCTAATAATAGGACAGATGGCAGCCAAAAGGATTCTATAGACTCAGGTGGCTGTTTACCAAATGGATATATACATTGCCAAGTGAAAATATATTTATTTCCACCTGCTTTCATAAACATTATCTCTTGGATCCTTGCCAGATCCATTATTAACCATGTTAATAATCCCAGCTGGAACACTGTTAAATCTTTCTAAATTCAATAGCATTTTCCTATTTCTTCCTGAAGGTACACAGACTATTAGCTTGTATTACAGCTATTTGTGGATGTAGCTATCTACCCTAATAGGCTGTAAATGCCTCAGGAGCAGGGGTTGGTGTTTTCAATCTCTGGAATCCCCTCAGCACCTGCTGCCATATGAATGAGGGCAAGTATGCCCAATTAGCAAATAAACTGAGCTGACCTGAAAGGCTAACTTCATTAGCATATGGCCTACACAGTTGTCCACATTCTCATGTTCAGAAGTGCCCCATGTTTGGTTTAATGCTCCTCAGTCACCAATTTGAAATGTGTAATAATTTTTGAACAGGTGCACCTCCCCCGTTCTCATCTGGCACTGGGTCCCACAAATTATATAGCCAGTCCCACTAAGCTACATGGGTCTATGTAGTAAATAATATACTTTGCAGGTACACACACACACTCATACATACACACATGGTTATCCCTTTGCCCCCAGATCTTGGGAGATAAACTCTAAGCCCCTGTCTAAAAAAGGGTGACTTTGTTTACCTGTGGGTGTTGGGCCATTCTGGTAGTCTCCGGTAACCATGTGATTTATGGTTTGCACCTTGGGCCACATGGTGTCAGCTCACCCTCAGCAGGGGCTGGAGACTAAGGTCAGTCATACTTTGTCGAAGTGACCAACCCTGAATAAAACTCTGGACACCAAGCTTGGGTGAGCTTCCACGGTTGGCAACATTCTGTGTGTATTGTCACACATTGTTGCTGGGAGAAATAAATATTGTCCAAATGACTCCACTGGATGAGGACAACATGAAGCTTATGCCTGGTTCCTCCTGGATCCTGCCTTATGCAGCTCTTCCCTTTACAGATTTTGATCTTTCCTTTCACTGTAATAAACCAAAATGAATATACTAGCTTTGTTGAGTTCAACGTGCCATTCTACCGATTACTGAATCTGAGACTACCCTCAGTTACTGGGGACTTCCCAAACTCACGAGGTGATATTAAAGGGTTCCCATTTTCTCTGACTTACTAGTAGGTTTAGTTAACGGAGAAGCCACACAAAAGACTACAATAACAACAACAAACAGGAAGAAGCCCAAGGAATTCATATTCCTGATTCTCTCCCTGTGAGAGAGCATATTAAGCTGGCTGTGTTCCTGAAAGTCACAGGGCTTAATGCTCCTCACAAAGCATCTTTTTCTATATCACTCCCTCTCCTCCTGACTTCTGGGAATATTTCCTTAATCTTTTCTAGTAACAGCCCTTCCACTGCTAGCTCTGGATTCTTGTCTTGTGGGTCTCTTACATTCAGCCACACTTTTGCATAGCTGACCCTTAAACAACATGGGTTGGAACTGTGCTGGTCCATTTATATGATAATTTTTTCCAGTAAATACAGTACAGTTTTGTAAATGTATTTTCTCTTTCTTACGATTCCCTTAATAAGATTTTCTTTTTTCTAGCTTATTTTATTAAAGTAATACAGTATATAATATATATACCATATAAAATATGTGTTAATTGACTGTTTATGTTATCGGTAAGGCTTCCAATCAACGCTAGGCTATTAGCAGTTAAATTTGGGGGGACTCAAAAGTTATATGTGGATTTTTGACTATACGGGATCAACTGTAATTAGTTCCTTTGTAAGTAATCCCCAATTTTCTTTTCCTGATTTGGGTGTGTCTTCTGTTTCTGGCAGGACCCTGACTGATACAAAATATAAGAACACAAAGTATGTGAAATTTTTGGAATTGCATTGTCTTAAATTTTGCAACAAAACCTGTAATACATTTGTAGTCAAGAAAAAACATACTATTTTGAAAAAAGTAATGACACATCTGGACAAGTAGCAATTGCACTGTCAGACATCTTAGTCTCTAAATTTAGCCCCCTCGTCATTTGACCGCCTCTCTAAGGATGATATTTCTCCTCTCCCTTGGTCCCTCTCCATCACCCATTGGTTGCTCCGGCCACTATATCTTCTCTCCTCAGGCTGTGAAAATCTCTTATAATTGCCGAGTGACTAGTTGCAGTTTAATCCTGGAGTTTTTGTTTTATCTTACTTTTGGTCCCCGTATATATTGAGGGTGGTTTCTGGGGGGGGGGGGGGTGCAGGTTGATTCTATCCTCCCTCCAGTCTGGTTTTAACATTCCCTGTGCAGAATGGCGGAGTGGAGGACAGGACACTGGAAAGAAGCAAATATGACCAGAAAGGGGCAATTTAATCATTTCTTTTTAAACAAATTCCCCCAAGAGTAAGACTGTCATCTTCTCATTACTAAGTGTGGTTTGTTTAGTTTTCTAAAAGAAAATTTATCTTACTTTTAATAATTATTTGTAAAAGAAGTGAAGACACAAAAATAATGAAGATCATAGTTAGACACACTCGGTGTTCACTGACTGCTTTATGCTTAAACCAATTCCTGGGATTATCAGTGGGAAAAGACAGCTTGCAAATATATAATATTTAGTGATACCTAGTTTCTCATAGAATTATAAGTTGATTAAATGCTTTGTGTAGTATTTTCATAGGGGACTTATACCAGGGACTGGAGATGGCTAGAGATTAGTGTTCTGGATCAAATCTGGGATGGGTGGGGAGAAGGGAATTAAAACTTATTAAACATCTACATCATGCTTTGCATTACAATTCATCCTTTACAAATATCACCTTCCTTAAAAATATTGTGAGATAGGTATCATCTCCATTTTATAGACAGGTGATTTGCCTAAATTTTATAGCTGGCAAGTCTGATCCAAGTCTTCATACATTTTATTGTAGCAAACTGCTTCAATTAATAATCTTAAATTATCTAGTGAACATCCTTTGCTCAGATTTTATTATCTCTCAACTTGCTTAGTAAATATATTTTGTTTAAATTTAAGCACAACAGGGGCGCCTGGGTGGCGCAGTCGGTTAAGCGTCCGACTTCAGCCAGGTCACGATCTTGCGGTCCGTGAGTTCGAGCCCCGCGTCAGGCTCTGGGCTGATGGCTCAGAGCCTGGAGCCTGTTTCCGATTCTGTGTCTCCCTCTCTCTCTGCCCCTCCCCCGTTCATACTCTGTCTCTCTCTGTCCCAAATAAATAAATAAACGTTGAAAAAAAATTAAAAAAAATAAATTTAAGCACAACAGATTATTTTATTAAATGAACACATTTTGTTAGTTTATATTAAGGAGCAGTAACATTACCCAGGAGAATCTTCAGATATGGGAAAAGTGGCTTATTCATAAAGGAAGCCAAAAGTATTAAGGTAAGAAAAAAGCCATCAAAGATCGGAGTTTCTGCTGTTCAAAGAAAGATCTGAGTAATCGACTTTCCAAGTATGGACTAGTCGCATTTTCAATGTTTAATACGGCCAAACTAACAATACAGCTATCATTTATCAGGTGTCTAATGTACTCTTCATCATAGCCCACAGTATAAGCTGTAAATGCTACTGGCACCCAAGCTGACCTTCTGTGGCCCTGAAATAGATTCCTAGGTTTATAAAATATATAGGTGTGACTGTCTGGAAAAGTTCAGGTCCGGGTTCATGACACAGAACGGTATGAGCCACAGATTATGATTTCCTCACTTACCAGACCCAGTCTCTGTTAAGTCTGTTTCACTTAAGCAGTGTGCCTTTGGCCCTATGGGATAGTCAAAGATCATCTACCCGAGGGCTTTCGCCAAGACCAGGTTTTATTCTGATCCCCTCAATATCCTCTGGTTTGGCTGGGAGCGGTGGTGGTAGTGGGGTGGGGGGGCTGTTCTCTCAGTTCCTCAGAAACACTGGGTTATTGGCCTACTGAATTCTGATTCAAACCACCAAATATAGGCAAATGCCCAGTAGGAGATAAGACATTCACTCTGCAGGAAAATTGAATTAGTGAGTCTCTAGACTCTTAAGAGTCTGGACATAGTAAAGAAGGAGTCTCAAGAGAAGCCTGCGTTGGCTGCTTCTGCAGCAAGGGTACCTGGAGTTGGCTGGTAACGTAGAATCTCAAGCCTATGTCAGGCTTTGAATTTTAACAAGATTCCCAAGTGATCTGAATGCACATCAAAGTGTTTTTATGTCTTCCTCACTCTAATTTATTAAGCTAAAATGAGCATGCAGGAAGATGCACACATTTTAAGTGACTATTTCCACAAATGTACATCTGTACATCCGCCCCCCAGATGAATATATAAAACATGTCCATCACACCCAGAACATTTCCACATGCTCCTTCTGAATCAAAAACATCTCTCTCCACCCCTCCTAGAAATGACAATTTTGCTGACTTCTATCATCATAGACTAATTTAGCCTCTTTTTGAATTTCATAAAAATAGAATACTTCACTATGAATTTTTGTTTATTTCTGACTTCCTTTGATCAGTGTTTTTGAAATTCATTCATGTTATTGTGTGTGTCATTAGCTTGTCCTTAAAATCTGCTGTGTAGTGATTCATATAAATATACTACTCTTTTTATTGAATTATTCTGTTTGTTGATAGACTTTGGTAATTTCTAGTTTGGAGCTATTATGAAGAAAGTACTTTGTGTGTGTATGTGTGTGTGTGCACACATGTGTTAATTTCTCTGAGAGAAG
Organism: Prionailurus bengalensis; assembly: GCF_016509475.1. NCBI lineage: Eukaryota > Metazoa > Chordata > Mammalia > Carnivora > Felidae > Prionailurus > Prionailurus bengalensis. The sequence continues at coordinate 51,683,596 of NC_057347.1, forward strand.
AAATATCTAGGAGTAAAACTGTGGTGTCATGGGTAGGTATGTGTTTAACTTTATTAGATATTACCAATGTGTTTTTCAATGTGGTTTACACTCCCACGAGTAACAAGGAGAATCTTGGTCACTCTCCCTCCTTGACAATAGTGAGTATTGTCAGCTGCTTAAATTTAGCCATTCTGGTGGGTGTGCAGCAGAATCTCTTTGTGGTTTTAGTTTGAATTTTCAGATGACTAATGATGTAATGCACCTTTTCATATACATGTTGGCTATCAGATATCTTCTTTTGAGAAGTGCCTACTTAAGTCTTTTCCCCCTATTTTAACTAAGTCATACATATATTTATTACTGACTTACAGAAGTTCATTAATATGCTACACGTTCTTTGTCACACACGATAGGTAGCACCTAAGGCAGTTGCCAATGATCTCCATTTCTCTGCATTCACACTTTTATGTAATCCCCTTCTCTTGGGTGCTGGTAGGTAGGACTTGTGGCTTGTGTCTAATTAGTAGGAGGCAAAAATGATATGTCACTACTGAGTTTAGGTTACATAAGACGGTATTTTACATCTTTCTAGTAGACTCTTTATTGTCTTGTTGCCTTGCATACTTTTGATGAAGCGAGCTGCCACGCTGGAGAGGTCCACACTCAAGGAACTAAGGGAGGTCAGGGCCCTTAATCCAACTTCCCTGGAAGAACTCAATTCTGTCAATCACCATGTGAGTTTGGAAGAAAATCCCTTTCATGTCCAGCCTTCAGATGACATTCTGCTGTGGCTGAAATCTTGATTGCTGCATCGTGAGAGATTCTAAAACACTCAGCTGAGCCAAGCCCAAACTCCTGATGCACAGAAATCATGAGATTATTTTGTTTTAAGCTGCTGAATTTATCATAATTTATTACACACAAGTAGATGATATACATGAATCACAAATGTTTTCCCCAAGCTATGAATCACCATTTTGATGGTGGTATCTCAGTGTGGTTTTAATTCGTATTTCCCTAATGAGCCTTTTGGTCATTGGGTAGCCTCAGTGTGAAGTGTCTATTCAAATCTTTTGGCCATATTTTAAACTGGTTTGTTTATCTTTTATTATCATTGAGTTATTGTAGGAATTTTTAAAAATTCTGATTATAAGTTCTTTTTCAAATTCATATCATGAAAGCGTTTCCTTCAAACTATGGCTGGCATTTTTACTTTTGTAAAAGTGTCTTTTGGAAAAATGCAAAATAAAGTCTGGAAAATTTAAATAATCAAGAGTGAGCTTTTAGAGAACAGCTGGGAAGGCATATTTTAAATGAGAGATGATGGTGACTTGGAGGCAATGCAGGCATTGTGAAGAAGCAACCAAATTCTTCAGATAGGTTGAAGGTAAAGTGTTCAGGATTTGGCTGTAGGGTAAGATTGGCTCCTACATTTTGGTTTTGGTAACTGAAGGTTCACATTTTCTCCTTTTGAACCACGCTGGTGACTTCCCTTTAAGAAAAAGCATTTCTCCCATGAGTTCAAGCCCCAAGTTGGGCTCTGTGCTGACAGCACAGAACCTAGAGCCTGCTTCAGATTGTGTCTCCTTCTCTCTCTGCTCCTCCCCTTGCTCATGCTCTGTCTCTGTGTCTGTCTCTCTCTTAAATGAAGAAACATTGAAAAAAATGAGAAAAAGCATTGCTCACAGTCTCCACTACTCTCTATTTTAATCTAAGTAAGGTCAAAGTCAGTTGTCATTCGTCATAATGTTCACATCATTTTCCCCCCCTTTTACTTTATCTACCTCAGCCATTTATACTGTCAGGCTGAATCCTAGAGCTCTTTGTTTTTACAACTCTGGGTACAAAAAAAACCAGTCTCCCAGATTTGGAGTCATGAGGCATATTCCTCAGCCTCAGCTATGTGTATTGTTGGGCAAACACATGACTTTCTGAGATTCAACTTTCCTCATCTATCAGGTTCCTATCTCACAAAAGGAAGAAGAAATCAATCATAAATCGATATGAAATAATGACTATCTAGCCTGTCTTTTCTGTATTTTAAAAATGTTTATGACTGCTATTCCTTTTTGTTCCCATTGAGTCAAAAACACTGTTACTTTTTTTGTTTTTGCAATACATTCCTACTTGATCTTTCTTTTTCCAGTTGCCCATCCACAAACTGACTGTGGTCACCACCACATATTCTATCTAATAAATCTTATTTGTCTTATGACTCTTGAATCTTGACTTCCTGTTTCCCATGAAACTTGAAGGAGCTCTGTTAATTTTCTCCTTCTTCATTGTGGACTGGGTTTCGCTTGTGCCAACACATACTTTACTCCCACCTTCCATTTGGCTTTGCCTTGGTTCTTCCTCTCCATGGGGTGGCGCTTAGCTTGTATTTCTTTGCCACAAATCGGGTATCTTATTTTTTTTTTAATTTTTTTTCAACGTTTTTATTTCATTTTTGGGACAGAGAGAGACAGAGCATGAACGGGGCCGAGGGGCAGAGAGAGAGGGAGACACAGAATCGGAAGCAGGCTCCAGGCTCCGAGCCATCAGCCCAGAGCCTGACGCGGGGCTCGAACTCACGGACTGTGAGATCGTGACCTGGCTGAAGTCGGACGCTTAACTGACTGCGCCACCCAGGCGCCCCTCGGGTATCTTATTTTTAATAAATATTGCTTCTTTATGAATTTTTCCTGCCATTTGCAATGACTTTCATCCCCCGGACTCTTGAGGGACTTACTTGTCTATATTCCTTTTACAGTTCCAAAAAATCTTTGTGGTACTTCTTAATGATTTCCCATTTTTCCAAATAAGGTGTCCTTTTAGGGCATAAGTCATACTTCCCTTTTCTCCACATCCTCACCAACATATGTTATCTCTTGTCTTTTCGATAATAGACATCCTAACAAGTATGAGTAATATCTCATTATGGTTTTGATTTGCATTTCCCTGACGATTAGTAATATTGGAACCTTTCAATATACTTACTGGCAATTTGTATTCTTTTTTTTTAAAGTTCATTTATTTATTTATTTTGAGAGAGACAGAAACAGTGTGAGTGGAGGGTGAGCAGAAAGAGTGGGAAAGAGAGAGAATCCCAAGCAGGCTCTGTGCTGCCAGCACAGAGCCCAACAGAGGGCTTGATCCCACAAACCGTGAGATCATGACCTGAGCCAAAACCAAGAGTCGGATGCCTCACCGACTGAGCCACCCGGGTGCCCCAATTTGTTTGTATTCTTTGGAAAAATTTCTATTTAGGTTCTTTTCCATTTTTAAATATGGTTATTTGTGTTTTTCACTGTTGAGTTCTAAGTCTACCTTATATATTTTGGGTATTTACTCCTTATTGGTTTGCAAATATTTTCTCTCATTTCATAGATTGTCTTTTATCATTTTGTTGAGTATTTTATTTGCTGTGTGGAAACTTTTTAGTTTGATGTAGTCCTATCTGGTTATTTTCACTTTTGTTGCCTTTGTTTTGCTGACAGATCCAAACTCATTGCCAAGACCAAAGGAGCTTACCCTCCATGTTTTCGTATAGGAATTGTAGGGTTTCAGGTCTTAAACTGAAGTCTTCAATCCATTCTGAGTTGATTTTTGTGTGTGGTATAAGATAGGCATCCGATTTCATTCTTTTGCATGTAGATATCTAGTTTTACCAATACCATTTATTGAATAGAACATCCATTCCTATAATGTATTCTTGACACCTCTGTCATAAATTAGTTGACCAAAAAAAAAAAAAAAAATTAGTTGACCCTGTATGTGTGAGTTTATTTCTGGGCTCACTATTCTGTATCAGTGATCTATGTGTCTGTTCTATGTTCATGCCAATACCAATCTGTTTTACTATAGCTTTGTAATATGGTGTGAAATCAGAAACTATGATCTGTCTAGCTTTGCATTTCATACTCAAGACTGCTTTAGTTCTCTGGGGTCTCTCATGGTTCCATACAAATTTTAGGATTTTTTTTTTCTAGTTCTGTGATAGTGCCATTGGAATTGTGACAGAGATTACAATCTATAGGTCATTCAATCTATAGGTCATTTAAAATAGTATGGGTATTTTATTTTAACATATTAATTTTTCCAATCCATGAACATGTGCTATCTTCGTATTTATTTGTATCTTCTTCAATTTCTTTCATCAATGTGTTATAATTTTCAGTGTATAGACCTTTCATCTCCTACATTAAATTTATTCCTAATTATTTCATTCTTTTTGATGCTATTATAAGTGGGATTCTTTCTTTTTTTTTTGTTAGAGTTCATTGTTAGTTTGCTTTCTCCTTTAAGATGAGACAGAATGATCACAATCACAGCCAACATCAATTGTATATTTAAATGTTAAAGATTTATTTTATGCTTTAAAAAAAAAAGCAAAAAAACATAATAGTCTTCAAGTGTTTCATAGCTATTAGCACTGCTGTTGCATCTAGTTGGATTAATATCAAAATTGAAATGTATTCAGATGTGGTCCACACAAAACATCTTTTGTTTTTTTTCTAGGAAGCACCCTATGCATTTCAATTATATCCTGGTGCACATGAGTGTGATGGATTATTTCAAAATATTATGCTGTCCAATCACTGTGAAGTAACCATACACTAAATATCATGAGAACAAAAGGACTGCGGAAACCAGTTCCAGTAAATTAAGATCCACCTTAGGTGTCATTCCTGTGAGCAACCTTCATTTGAACTTGACTAAGATGATTATGAAACTTTGTTCAATTTAGGCCCAAGTCGTATGCATTTCACTAATAATGAAGCAACAAATTTTATTTTTTAAAAAGTACGTATTTTTTCTCATATCAACATAATTTATTAAATAAACCAAAGAAAGAATATGTCCATTTTAATTCTTGCAACTTACTGGATATGTTGCTTTTGACAAGGAAAACCCCTTTACTTAAAACCAAACTTGATATAACATTGGAATAAAGCATTTGAGAAGGTCACTTAGGCTTCAAACCTGAAGCAGGAAAACAAAAACAGAAACAAAAACAAAAAAAACCCAGAGTTTTGCTGATGTGTGCCTTATAATTTTGTAGAGAAAGAATTCCCCACATGGCACCGTAAAAGAGCGTAAAGGAGTTAAAATGCTCTGAACATTCAGAAAGAGAAATGAATGTATTAGGAAAACTGGGCTTATTGTCTCTTAAATATTACCATTTTCTCAGAAATATGTGGAAGCATAATATTATCAATTTTAAACTGCAACCAATGGCAATGTGGATATATCACTGTCATCTTTGAGATGTTTTGCAAATATTTCTCTCCTTGACCAAGCCACAAATTCAATTTGTGCTCAGTTAAATCCTCATAAAACAGTGTCTTTGACAAATGATTGTTTTTTCCCTTCTCAACCCAGAGAAATGCCAGACTGGGCTATTTTCACTTTTGGTGGGAAATGTTCCATTTAGACTGACACACAATTACGTGGCAAATATCCTGACGTTCTTTTCTTGTCATATGGCTGAACTGTACAGAGTTGTCAAAGCCATCTGATAATTATAATAAAAATAGCTAGCTTACTCTGCTTCAAGCACAAGTTACTTGCATTATTCGCTTATTTGCTATACCAATGCCAAGTTAGGTACTATTGGTATAGCCATTTTACTTATAGGAAAACTGAGACTAATGAAGGCTAAACAATTTGCCTATAATCACCAAGTGGCAGACTCATTTTCACTATCTTTTATCATTCTTTGTTCATACTGAACAATAAGACCTTGACCCATCCATTTAAAAATATTGAAAACATTGTTCAATGTCTTTTTGGATTACTAAAAAAAGCAAGTGTCTCTAGTATCTAGGAAGATTTTCCTATGAACCATATAGATTTTTTAAGAAGCACAAATTACATAGGGGAATTTGAAAGGTGTTAGATATTTAAATATATTAAAATAGCAAAAATAGACTATCTAAAAAATATTTTGTGGATACATACATACATACATACATACATAGCCAGAAAGGACTCCGAGACTATTATGTAAAATCCTAGGCAATCCCTAAGTGGTGAAGTTCTAAAGTTAAAATGCCTATGAAACTTCTCGTAGGCAACTAAAATAACTTTGAAGAGAACTGGCCCCAACTTGTTACCAGGTAATAGAAATGAATCCTGAATGAACCCAATTGGTTGGTGAACAGGCATAGTCCAAGACTAAACAAAGGGTCAAGAGAATGGGTGGGCAGAAGCTGTCTTGACCCACCGACCTATTTATTTACTTTTCTCATAATTCATACCCTATATACCAACTACCCTAACCTCTTTGTTGATCCCAAAAATCCAGGAATGATCTGTGGGACAATTTTTGGTATCACCTGGATTGATTACCACTATCTCCATACCTATGCTTCTTACTTTAAAGCATTTTGAGGGATGCCTGGGTGGCTCAGTCGGTTGAGCATCTGACTCTTGATTTCAGCTCAGGTCATGATCTCATAGTTCGTGGGTTCAAGCCCCACGTCAGGTTCGTGCTGACAGTGCAAAGCCAGCTTAGGATTTTCTCTCTCATTCTCTCTCTTCCCTACCCCTGCTCTCTCTGTCAAATAAATTAAATTCTTTAAAAACAAACAAATAGGGGCACCTGGGTGGTGCAGTCGGTTAAGCGTCCGACTTCAGCCAGGTCACGATCTCGCGGTCCGTGAGTTCGAGCCCCGCATCGGGCCCTGGGCTGATGGCTCAGAGCCTGGAGCCTGTTTCTGATTCTGTGTCTCCCTCTCTCTCTGCCCCTCCCCCGTTCATGCTCTGTCTCTCTCTGTCTCAAAAATAAATAAACATTAAAAAAAAATTAAAAAAAAAAAAATAAAAATAAAAAATAAAAACAAACAAATAAATACATACACACACACACATACATACATAAAACACTTTGAAAGCCTTCCCCAACCCCACTTTACCTCATACCACTTTTTTTTTAGTTGGTTTGTTTGGTTTGGTGTTTGGTTTTTTGTTTTTACCCTTGTAACAAGGAAACTAGAATTTAACGACTTGAGACCACAGTTTGAAAGACTGCCATTCTTGGTTTAGAATAGAGGTCAATAAACTTTCTCTATAAAGGTCCAGATAAAAAATGGTTTCAGCTCTGAGGGCCATAGAGTCTTTGTCACAACTACTCATCTCTGCCATCATTGTGCAAAACCAGCCGTAGAAAATTCATAAATAAATGAGTGTGGTGATGTTCTAATAAAACTTTTTTTATAAATACAGGTTTTGGGCACACCTGGGTGGCTTAGTCAGTTGAGCATCTAACTCTTGATTTCGGTTCAGGTCATGATCTCACAGTCCTGGGATAGAGTCCCAGATGGGGCTCCGCACTGGGCATGGAGCCTGCTTAAGATTCCCAATCTCATTCTCATTCTCTCTCTCTCTCTCTCTCTCTCTCTCTCTCTCTCTCTCTCCTCCCCCCACCAAAGAAAAAAAATAATAAAAGAAGTAAGAAGTAAGTAAAATACAGGTGGTGGGCCAGATTTGGCCCTCGAGCACAAAGTATGCCATCCTCTGGTTTGCAATGAAGTACCACACGATTCTGGTGCTGAGTTCTTTCTGGAACCTTTACCCCTCCTTAATTTATCAAGCCAGGGAATGGAGAATGAGGATCCCACAGACCAGGTCCTCACTGTAGCTGCAGAGCTGGCCTAACCTACGTCTTATTTGAGTACTGCATCCTTGGGTAGTTTTGCCCAACAGTACTAAGAGATCAGATGTCAATACTATTTTTTGTATTCCCTCTGAATATATTTTTTAAATTGTGGAAAACCGTATTATCCCCAGCTAATACCTGCTGATGTCATGAAAAACAACGAATGCAATATTTTCCTTAACAGAGACTGATTTTGGTCATTTTGGGGGGGTGGGGGCTGAGGGCGGGGGAGGGGGGTGTTGTCTTAACTACACGGAGTGGCCAGGCAGTGTCAGACTTCACACATAGGTTTGTTTGCACAACAAGACTGTGGCTACTTGGTTTATGTGTTTAATGGGTGGGTATACTCTGCCACACGGTGTGAATTTTTAAAAATTAAAGGCTTGCACTTGGTAGTTTCAGAAGGTTTGTGTCATGGAAAGAGGGAATGAAAGACTCAAATAGTAAACATCTCCATCTGTTAAATAGGCCCTTCTTGGCACAGCATTTGAACATGGCCTTCTTGAACAGAGCTGATGATGCGAGCTTCTCTGTGCCTAAGTGAGCAAATGGTAAAAGATGGAAACGATGCATGCAAAGGTCTGTCCACAACGTGCAGTGAGGGCGAGAGTTGTTCGGGGGAGGGTTCTTGGCACAGCGATAGAACTAAGCTTTTAGTCCAGCTCCCGTTTCTAATCCTAAATCAAACCACTACACTCAGTCTCTCACTTTAATAAGCACTAAATCCACATGCTAGGTTTCAAAAGAAAGAAAAAACCTACTTTAACTATTAAAACTTCCCTGAAACCTACTCATGGGAACAGAGAACATATGGTGTTGTAATTTTTTTTTTTTAAGCAAGACATCTGTACTATTCAAGAAATAGCTAAAATCTGTCGGACTCCAGAAACTTTTATAAGCTGAAACTCCAAAATAGATAAATTACTTTTATTAGATTCAGCCATGGACAATTCATGAAGAAAATTCTAGCTGGAAAACAACTTTTCAAAAGAGGAACTTCGGTAAAGTGTAAGTTTACATCTTGATTTCAAACAGCAAATGTTAAGAAAACTCATTTTCATGCATGTGTGATGGAGTGCAGCTACAAAAATCCTGTGCATAAGTAATGGGAAGTGATAGTGAACAGACCCTATACATTTTTGAGCACCTACTATGGACCAGGCATCACGCAGGGCACTTGGAATGTGGTGCTACACAAAATAGCACAATGCCAGCCAGCAGACTTAAGAGCTTCAATCTTAAAACAGACATTAAACGTGATTAATTCATTGACTGCAGTGGAGTCTGGGAAAGCTTATTTAAGAGTTTGGTTTTTGCCTGAAGACTGGATAAGTGTTAGTCAACACAATGGCTGGCGGGGTTGTCTTCTAGGCGGCTGGAAGAAATGAGGAGAAGAAATAAGACCTGTTTGAGGACAGCAAAGCATATCAGCAAAGCTGGAGCAGGGAAGATGAAGGAAACAAAACACATAATTCTGAGACAGGAGGACAGGACAGGTACTAGAGAGGTGTGAATGACACAATACGGACTTAAAATTTCATCTGCATTATCCTTTTCTTTCTCCCTTCAGAAATGGATTTCCCCAAAGCAAATGGATATAAACTCATTTCCAGAGAGAAACGCACCATGCAGTGGGTTCTAACACTTGGATGCAATGCTTACAAAATTTACATCGCGGTTTTTCTGTTCTGTAGAAATAAGCAGGATCAACTGGGAAGCAGTTGTGTTAGAGTAGATGCTAGGAGAAACAGCAACTATGCCAAGAGAGGAATAAGTGTCAAGTGCACAGAGGAAACTTACAGATTTTTCAAGTTTTTCAGAGCAATGGGCTCCTTTTTAACCCGAGAAGAACTATAAATACTTTCCAATGAAAACAAAATCAACTAAGTGAAACAGAATAAGTCACTCTATTGGGGGGAAAAATCTGCTATTAAAAAAAAAATCTATATAACACAGTTAATTGTTTTGGAACACAGGGAAAAAAATGACTAATGTTGATTTCTATTTTTTTTTCTTGCAAACTATTGTCCAGTTTTGTGCATCTTTACGGTAACAATCATTCCTTTATTTTCTGTATGTTTTCATTTAATGTTACTTTCCATATTTCAAAAGATTCTACATCATCATTTATAATGACTGCAAATACTACATCTCTAAGTAATCAATTGTGACAATTCTGATTATGTGTCAGTGTTGTATGATTGAGAAAGTTGGTTAAAAAGGAAAAGGTTTTCCGCACTAGGGTTTGATGTATGTTCAAATCACTAAATGTAAGTAAAAAGAAATGAATCATTCTAATGAAATTGTTGGAACTGTGCATGGCCCTTTCACCTGTAAAAGTTGGCAATACCAACATGAATGGAATAAATTTCAGGAATCTGAATCTCTGCTAAAACCACTTGTTATTTAAATACTACTAAGTATTTTTAATAGAAATAATTTCTTTTTTAAAGTTTATTTATTTTGAGAGAGACAGAGACAGCACAAGTGGGGAAGGGGCAGAGACAGAAAGGGAGAGAGAGAGAGAGAGAGAGAGAGAGAGAGAGAGAGAGAATCCCAAGCAGGTTCTCAGTGCAGAGCCTGATGCAGGGCTCAAACCTACGAAGCCATGAGATGACCTGAACTGAAACCAAGACCCAGACCCTTGACCAACTAAGACACCCAGGCGCCCTAAGAATGTTGTTTTTTTTTAAAAATCAGTTTTAGGTCCACAACAAAATTGAAAGGAAAGTATAAAGTTTCCATATACTCCCTCTGCCTCTAACATATACCCTCCTTCACTATAAACATCCCATATGACACTGATACATTTGTTATAATCAGTAAACCTACACTGACACATCACTGTCACCCAAACCCCATAGTTTACATGAGGGTTGCTCTTGGTCTTGTACATTCTATGGGTTTTGACAAATGTTTCATGATATGTGTCCACCATTATAATATCGTATAGAATAGTCTCACTGCACTGAAGATCCTCTGTGCCGTGACTACTCATCCCTCCCTCCCACTAACCCCTGGCAACCACCAATCTTACTGTCTTACTGTCTCCATAGTTTCACCTTTTCCAAAAAGCTATATAGTTAGAATTATAGAGTATGTAGTCTTTTCAGACTGGCTTCTTTCACTTGGTGATATGTACTTATATTTCCACAATGTCTTTTGATGACTTGATAACTCATTTATTTTTAACATTGAATAATATTCCATTGTCTGGATGTTCCACAGCTTACTTATGCATTCGTCTACTGAAGGATATCTTGCTTGCTTCCCAGTTTTGGAAATTACACATAAGGCTGCTGTAAGTATCCATGTGCAGGTTTTTGTATGCACATATGTTTTCAACTCATGTGGGTAAATATCACAGTACAATTGCTGGGTCATATGGTAAGACTATGTTTAGTTTTGTAAGAAACCACCGTCTTCCCAAGTAGCTGTATCATTTTGCATTCCCACCAGCAGTGAATGAGAGCTGTCATTTTTCCACATCCTCATCAGCATTGGGTGCTGTAAGTGTTTTGGATTTTCACTATTTTAATTTAAGGTGTGTAGCACTACTGATTATTATTTAAAATCAAACAAACAGGGGCGCCTGGGTGGTTCAGTAGGTTAACCGTCCAACTTCAGCTCAGGTCATGATCTTGCAATTCGTGACTTTGAGCCCCGCGTCAGGCTCTGTGCTGACAGTTCAGAGCTTGGAGCCTGCCTCAGATTCTGTGTCTCCCTCTCTCTCTCTTTCTCTTTCTCTCTCTGCCCCTCCCCCACTCATGCTGTCTCTGTCTCTCTCTTTGTCTCAAGAATAAACATTAAAAAAAAAATTAAAACAAACAAAAGAAGTCTTGCTTCAGCAAAGACTTGTTATCATTTTGCCAAGTTTCTTTCTCCATAATGTTTGTTGGTTTTCACTAAGAATGCCGAAAGTATTAATGATGCAGGGGGACTCCATTTTTATGACCCAGAAGCAAAGACTCTAACAGATCACGGACTTACTTCTTTTTTTACTTTTTTTTATCTAATATTTTTATCAGAACTATTGATAAAAATAGGGATAAAGAACATATAAAACTTACAACCTGCTCAGGGCACACTGTGATCTCTCCTGGTCCCTCCTCCTCCCCAGTCCCTCATCTTCCTCCCCCTACCTTCACCCCCTTCCCTCTCTCCCTCCCTTTTTCTTAACCTCTTCAGGCCACTCCCATCATATTTTTGCTTCTACTACTCCAATGAAACTAACTACTCTTTTCAAGATCACCAATAATTTCTTGCCAAATTCAGAAACCAATCATCTGGCTCCTTCTTACTAGACTCTGGGCAGCTTCCACAAACCACACTTTGCTACAACTCCATTCATTCCACCCAACACACCTTCTCATTCTGTGTCCAAGGGCTCAGCTATAGAAAAGCTACTCTTCACTGCATATGCTTTTTTCCCTAAGTAATCTCATCCAATCCCATGGATTTAAAGTCTTCTATCTGTTGGTGAGTTCAAAATATATAGCTCCAGTCCTGAACCCTCCTTGAACTCCAGACTCATAAATCCAACTCTAAAGCTTAAAATACACAGAACAGAATAATTCATTCATAAGTACTCCTTTTTCACCCCCCCCCCCCCCCCCCACACACACACCCTGGATGCAATATTCTGCAGTTTCATGCTTCTCAGAGAATAGCAGTTCTTTCTGTTCACTGGCTTGGGCCTAGAGTTCAAAGTCTACCTTCATTTCTCACTACCCCCAACAGCCAAATCAATCATAAGTTCTTGCAGCTCCGTCTTCCAAACATCCTAAACCCTTTTGCTCATCAACAACTTTCTTCCAAGCGGCCACTGTGTCTCACCTGGACTGCTACTATTCTCATTCCTTCCTCTCTTATTCCAATGCAGAGCATTCTTCACACAGTGGCTGGAGTCATGTGATATGATATAAGAAATGTACTTTCTTTGCCCCAGTTTTCCTGAAACACCAATATCAGATACCAAAGTAAGTCTCAGGCAAATCCTCACATGTAGTGCTTCAAAATAAATCCTCAATAACTTTTTCTAATGACCTTGAAGCTCTCTCACCCCTTCTGAACAAGAAAGAATCAAACAGAAAGAAGATTTAGGAAGATGCTGGGTAAAGGGATGTCTTGGCCTCCCGTCCAATAGAGCTGCCTGGAGAACAAGAATGTTTCATCAGGAAGGGTTTGGATATGTACTTATGGATGTTCAGGGGCCTAGCAAGAACGTTTAGTGATTGAGAGGAATAGAGATTTAAATACTGGGTCAAAGGAAATAAGGAAACATGGGCCCACCACAGTAGCACATGAGAGGACGTTTCTATTTTAATGTTTTGAGCCCAGGGAACACCAAGCCACCCAGCCCAGTCTCATCCACCTGCAACAGCTGAGTGGAAGCCTGTGGTGGGCTAGGAGAGAAGTCAGTTATACCCTCTTTCCAATGCAGGTACGTTTCCCATAGAGTGGCAGCCTGACTGGGAGAGAAGAAAGAGATAAACACTAAATCAAATTCAGGATTTGGATTGTTACACAAGGCTGGACATTCTCCTGAAGTTGAAACTCTGTTTGCAATCTCAAGTCATTACAGAATAGTGTATTATGAAAGAGTGAACAGAAATGTTGCAGGTCTACCAGAATTTTCATCCAGGACCACGGCAAGGTAATTCTTACTGAATGCATTTTAAGAGACAGTGGGAATAACGTATAAAGGCATTTGACTTCGTTACCAGTCACACTTGTCCAAAAAACCAGTGATGTGGTCTACTAAATATATAAATCAGATACTATCTCTCTTCTGTAATTCCCTCTGATGCCCTCCACTGTATTTAGAATAAGATCTAAATTCCTTCCATTGCATTTAGAATAAAATCCAAGTAAGATCTATCTCGTAGCCTTCAAGGTTCTACCCAGTCTGGGCTCTGTTAAACACTCGCAACTCCTCCCCACCCATTTCCTCCTTGCTAACTATTCCAGACACACGGGTCTTTTCTCCGCTGTTAGAACATATAAAGCTTACTCTTTCCTCAAGGACTTTCCCTTTGCTGTTCCTTGCTTGACTCTGGAATTTCCTTCCTTTAGATGTTTGCAAATATGAACCTTCATTTCTTTTAGGTCTGCTAAAATATCACTCTTTCAAAGACTTCTCCCTAAACTACATTATCTGATTATGACTTCTCCACCATTCTCCCATTAGTGAACGACCTTTCATCGGTTGTCTTCATACACTGTCTCTCCCCACTCCCTGCGCCAACATTTCATTTCTACAGTTCTACAAAGAAGAAATCAAAAGGAACGGATAGTCAAAAATTTCATCGTCAAAATCACGATGAAGAGCATGAGATAGATAAGGACCTCACTTACGTTAGAAGAGTAAGCTTTTTTAGTTACAAATGATTAACACTTTGACAATTTAGAAAATTTTATTTTCATTGTCAGAAGATATATATCACATAAAATGTACTACTTATCCAGTTTTAAGTGGACGGGTCCGTGGCATTTAGCACATTCACACTGTTGTGCCATCATGTCCACCATTCATCCTCGGGACTTTTTCATCTTCCCCAACAGAAAGTCTGTGTACATTAACCACTAACTCCCCGTTTGCCTTCCCTCCAGCTCCTGCTAACCACCATTCTAATTTTTGTTTCTATGAATTTGACCCTGGGTACCTCGTGTAAGTGGAATCACATAATATTTGTCCTTTTATGCCTGGCTTATTTCGCTTAGCATAATGTCTTCAAGGTTCATTCATGCTGTAGCACAGGTCAGAACTGCATTCCACTGTAAGGCTGAATAATGCTACACTGTATGTATATACCACATTTTGTTTATCTACTCATCTGCTGATGGACATTTGGGTCATTTCCACTTTTTGGCTCTTGTGAGCAAAGCGACCATGAATGTGGGTGTACAAATATCTGTCTGAGTCTCTGTTACCAATTCTATTTGGTATTTATCTAGGAATTGCCAGATCATATGGTAATTTCTTTTTGAGGAGCTGCCATACTGTTTTCCACAGTGGCACACTGACTTTTAACTACACAATAGTAATTACAAATGGGTGTGGCTTATCTTCTCTGTGTCAGATCCTCTACTTTAGGTGCCTTACCTGTAAGGTCACATGCGATTCTCATATGATACAGTGTTTTATATTTTTTTAAATCCTCAATTTGCAAACGAAGAGAGTTGCCCAAATGGATACATCAGTAAGTTGCAAAGCCTGGACCTGAGTTGAGGTCAGTTATGAAGAGTTATAAGTAGTTTAAGTAGGTAGCATTATAACATAGCACATTGTAATCTCTAGAACCTGAAGAAACCCTTAGAAATCATGAAAGATTAAGCCCAAAGAAACAGATACATGTTTTGCCTATAGGAAAGAAAATTATTAAGTTTTTGCTTTCTTACATGGTAGATTATTCTAGGTTCAAATCTGTTAGCACCTAAGACTTTTCTAATTGAAGGTCACCTTCTGAACTTCCTTCTGATTTAGATGGTCATGGGAAAGGTAGACAAATAACTGTTTCTTAGAAGAACCGCGGGTGAGCCAGGATGTGGACACATGTCATGAAGAGGGATGAAAAAGCCAAACAACTACCCTGACCAGGTAACCACTGATGAGATTACCTATTTCTCTAAATGCAACCAAAATAAACTAACTCTCCAATAGGTATATGGGACAAATAGAGATCATCTCCTATTAACCTGGACAAAGCATTCTTCCACATTCTAAACCAGGATTATTGCATCAAGTTATACTGAGACTCAGACAATATGCCAGTAATAAGCGGCCCAAAGAGGAAATCCCAGTTTATATGACTCACTGTTTTGAACAAATATTAACGTTGGCGAGCCAACTTTTCTCTTTGTATCACTTTTCCAGATTACCAAAAAGTTATATAATACTTCAAAGTAGCCAATACAGGCAAAATAAACTAGATAAACTATGTGGGTTACTCATTTCATTACCAACAGCCTCAGTCAACTCACTTAGTATTTCTCTGAAACCTAAAAGAAGTAAAAAACCATTTTCCATGCAGACCAGTCTTACTCTGAGAATACTGAATTCAGCAGGGATCTAGATGGCAACTCTTCATATCAACCAGTTTAAAACCAGCTCAGCCTGAGCATAATGGAGTCTCACAGAAAACAACTTTTGCAACTGTCAAAGAGCCCTTTCTTCAGAAACTTTTACCTAGGCTGGCCTATGATATGTTCACAAATCCTCAGCAATGACAAATGTAAATAATATAAATTTCTCTGCTGAGATAGGCAAATTCACTCCCCACCCCCCACCCCCCGGGAATTACAAAATAATAATGACAACATTATTCAGAAAATTCATGCCCACGTGCAAAATGATAATCCAACTGACCTTAAATGACAGGATTAGATTTATTAGATTAGATGAGCTATAAAGTAAGTCCTTCATAGACCTAAATCTTAGAATTCTTCATGTCCATGAAAGCCAAATTTACATTCTATGTCCACGCTATCACATAAAAATGAGCAAACTGCTCCTTCTTATTCCAATCTAGGTATAAGGTTTGCAGAAATCTTCCTATGTGAGGTAGGTGATGACTTTGAGGGGATACATTGAAGAAGCTCATGGATAGGGGCACTGACTGATTTGTCCCGTAGGATTTAGTGACTGCACATCGCTAAGATTTTCATCTTTATTATTATTTGCCAAAGGTTATTCAGAAAGTTCAGGAGGTCATCACATGTTGGAAGCATATGTCACGTTTGCAGAATCCTGCAGTGACTGTGGCATGAGAAGTAAGCTCATATGTGGCCACACAAAGTGGCAGAACAGAAACTTGTAGGGGAGAGTGAAGAGAACAGGTTAAGGAACACTGAATGAGGAAGAGCAGAAAAGAAACAGGATTCGGTGCTCAGAACATACACGTGAATGAGAAACTCTAAGGACACAAGAGCCAAAGTGATGAGAAAACATATGTGTATGCGTATGTGCATATGATAATATAAAGAGCAATGTCTATTTCTGTATGTTACCATATGTGTGTGTATGCATACCAATTCCAGGTAGAACCGCTCAATACAGATATTCTGGAAGACGTAATTTCTAAAATGAAGTCAATACCTGGGAGAGGAAATAGGAAAGCAGAGAGGAACAGAAAGAAAGATTAGCTAGGTCATAGTTTAACCCCGCTTAGTCAATTATGGACCCCTTAACCTAGATTTCTCTTCCTAGACTATTGATTTAGCTTTGATTCTGAACCCTCTTAGATGCCACTTGCTTTAGAAACAGAAAAAAAATTTTAAAAGTCCATTGATTTTTCTCATGGTCAGTCTGTTCCTAAGGCCCTTACAGCTAATCAGTTACCACCTCCCCCTACTTATCTTATCAGGGCTTTCTAATTTCCTCCATTAAGAGATGTCTGACTCTGTAGTGCTGAAATCTCACAGTCTGGGTACATAAGAAGATTAAACTGAGTCACTGACTCCCCTTGATCTTCTCTACTTCCCCTTATTGAAGGCGTGTCTCTGTTTACCATGCAAGATAAGGGAGTGCAGACAAGGCAGGAATAGGATCTTAGAAGATGCAAAGGATTGAGATATTTGTGTTGTGTATACAGTAGGTGACAAGAAAATTCCACATGGGGAAACTATCAAGGGTTCTTCAACTATAGTTCATTATACTCCTCTTATGAAAGCCCAGAGCTCTGATGATGTCTGAGGGTGTAACCAGATTCCAGCCTTTTCAAAGAGTAGTGATTAGCTGAAGTGTTTCTGACAGCTAAATAAATATTTTCTAAATAAAAAAAATATACTGTATGTTTTAAATGGAATATCAGAACCATTTTTAGAAATGAGGATTGCTACTCTGGGATTCCCCAGCTGCCAGGCTCTGTTCTAAGTAGAAACTGCTATTTTCTGACTGTCGCCAGCTGGAAGCTCCCCTGTGCCAGTGAAATGGCATTTTGGTTAAGCCTTACAGGGTCTAGAGCTGCTAGAAGCAGTGCCTGTCTGAATAAGTAAGGCAAACTTCAGAAAAGTCCGTTTCAAAAGCTTTGCGAATATATGGGTATAATCCCAGATTTAAGACCTAGTAATGAGGAATAACTGGAAAGACACACACACGCACAGAGAAAGAGAGTCTCAGAGAGTTCCAGACAAAGAAAGAAACCCTTATCATGCAGTAACTAATCTGGATAATGGTGGGTGACGTGAAAACCAAAGAAATCAATGCGGCAGACTTGAGTGTCCTCTTGCAAGGTTAAAAAGAAAAAGGGATTATTAAAAAGTAGGAGAAGTGAGATATATAATCAAGGACAACTAGAAAAATTTACAACACTGTGAAAGGTATTTAAAGACCAGAATGACCTGAGAAATGTATATTGAGAATGTATATTACACATGTATATTACACATACGGTTACGGTTGCATTAAAATTATACATAAATGGAGTAAAATCTTCAGGTAGTATGAAAGTTATTCTTTATCCAGAGAAGCAATCATTTAGTGTCTTCTGTATTTTTCCAGAAATTTTCTATATGCATACAAAAATAACGCGTACCAGTGGTTCTCAAATGGAGGCAATTTTGCCCCCTATTGGAAGCTATATTCAAGTTAGAAAACAGAAGTTAAATAACCCTTTGCATAAATGATTTCTAGAATATCTGGAACAAGATAAACTATAATATATAAAGAAATGATCTTAAGGCAACTGTTAGAAATCTTTGGAATAATGAAAAACAAGAAACATAAAATTTGCCTTGACTTCAAAGAGAGACAATGGACAATTTTGAATAAAGGTATACTAGTAGAATCAGAATGCCTCCCCTTTGAAAAGTTCTAGAATACACTGTGAAATGGTTTAGAGACAGAAAATGTGTGGTCAGCACTGGAAGTTCACAGGAGTCCTAAAAAATAAACTGCATGAAGAAATTTCATTTACGTTTTTATGAAATAAAAAGGTAGATCAAGTGAAATAGACATAGTCATTTCAGCCAACAAAATATTGGTAGTTGTTCCTCTCATAAGAGTTAATAAGGTGGAGACCTTTGTACGGAATAATGTTATCAGGTAAATTTATATCTGGAATGACTTGCAATACCTAAGGAGCGTCAACCAAAACTATCCTGCAAATTCCATCCCATGGGACATCTGTCATCCTTGTTTTTTCTCTTGACAAAAATAATAAACAACTTTCAGAGAAGGCACATTTATTAAATTTTAAATGAGTTAAATTGTGGGATTCATAGCTAATTAGTGCAATCAATTCTTCCATGCATTTAGCACTTACCTATGTTCTTTGCAATTTTTTTGCATCAATATTTGCATTTACTAATTAGTTTGCATTGATACTGCATTTACTACTCACAAAACCCTATTGCGATAATAATTGAAGAGGAAACTAAGGCATAGAGAGGTTAAGTAACTTGCCCAAAGTAACACAGCTAGTAAACGCGGATCTGGGCTAAGAGCTCGGGATCTTTGGCTCCAGAGGTTACATCATCAATCATGATACTTCACCTTCCTCTAGCGTATAAAGAATTCATAAATAATAAATAATGACATCAAGGTTCAAAACTATTCCAACAGGCCACAGTATCATGGAAAAGCTTGTAAGGGACACATGTAGCATGTCCTCACATCAGACTCCAAAATATTACTTATTTCAGTTGTAGCCTGGATGCTGGCACCTCATAGGATTGATACAGCAATATTCCGTGCATAAGAATATCGGTTTCTGCTATCTCCAACTTGCTCAGCTGGTGCGGGAGAGTAGGAGCCAATGCAGAAGAGTTTAGCTCTTACATTTAGCAACCATGCCCACCAGCAGAGTAGAGCTTGGGAGTAACATTTTATCCCATTCCCAGGTCCAGGTGGTCTCTGGGGACCGGAGTGATGACCAAGCCATACCTCGGCCTGACCCTCATGATACAATTAGGTACATGGCTAGGAATCCGAGGACCCAAAAAGGAAATTGAATTGGATTTCTGGAAATATTTAAGTAGTGACCAACTAGCCACCAAAGTAATATGTGCCAGAAGGAACTTCTGCATAACTTCTACAAAAGCCCTCAGGGGTATGACAGTATGGAAAGCAAAGTAACTTTGGCATCTGAAGGTCCAGGAATGGCAGGCTATTGATGGCTTGTTCCCTACAGGAGTTGCTTGCAGTTGAAAATCATGGAAGCTGCAATCTTAGGTGTCCTTTAGGTCTTGCCATGACAAGAGCAGGAATCTGGGGGTGGGGCAGTGTAGTAATGGTCTTTAAACCTGGATGGAAACTATGTTTCCTCCCACATACCAAGTCTAATTGATATGTGGTAGCTGTCAGAGGGTAGTGTTAAAGAAAGCTCCCCAAGCTGCACCCTAGTCCTGTGACCAGGAGCTCTGTAATTGATTAGTGATTGTCTGCATGTACATCTGCCCTCTAACTAACAGCATTACTTATATTTAGTTTTGTGATAGGGAGGATCTTGGTTCTAGGAAGTAGCTTTCTGGACAGAACCAAGAACCCTGAGGCACTTTCTGGAAGTATGTATACCGAAAATAACATCTGGGAGAAATGAGGAGTCAGCGCTAGGCAGCCATTCAGGACAGAGCTCTATCCCGCAGGGCTTAGAGCAGGGAGGAAAAGGATATTTCGAACGGTACCAACTGAACACAGATGGGGGCTGTTTGGAGGTAAGCTGTAACCCCACAAGCCCAATGGTGTTTAAAGGCTGAGCGTAGGCACAAGGAGTCGGGGAAGCATTTGAGGACATGTAGCTGTCTAATATCCTGTCAGATAAATGACGTGACAGTACAAGCCTCACAAGGTTGTGACAAGACTGTTTTCTCACATTCCGTAAGTGTAAGATTTCGTTTTTCCTTTGTTGTGAATATATCCTACTACCAAAAACATATGAAACTTCAAGCACTAATTTCAGTATAAAAAGAAGGTGAATGCTCCTAGCAGAAGGAAATTCAGATAATCCTTTGATGAGGCCAACATTAAATGTTACAAACGGAAGTATTTAGGAGACTTCCACCATAGTGGTCTTAAAAAGCTCTATCTTTCCTTTGGATCACTGATGTCCTTAGGATGAAACACTTTCTTATAAGGACATTGTCCCACATTTTACCAGGACCTTCCTAATAATCCAAATTCAGAAAGATAACAAAAGCCTCTTTTTGGCATCTCAATACAACGTACACTTGGGAACACGGCCCTCGTCTGACAGGAGTCGTTAGGTGTGAAAATTAATAAATGAAAAAACCTCACCAAAGTGGAGTCCGAAGGCTAGATAGGGGAGCCTACCATGTGACATCAAACACAGGAAAAATGGTCAAATACAGAGCCCAATAGAAGAATCCTCAACAGGAAAAGGTGTATCTCACATCTTCTACAAGAAATGGATCATCCCGGCAATCTCAGCCAATGAGAAACCGTCATCACTCTGAACTCTTGCTTTCCTTTAATGGACTTTTCTTCAAAACAACCCCTCCCAACTTCCTCTTCTTCTCTGTAAAATAATGTTCCCCTCCTTTATTAGACTTGCCTATGGTTTTGCCATAGTTCGCTTGTCCCAAAGTCCAATCCATTTTGCTAATAAAGTAACTGGCCATTTTATTTTTCAGGTTAACATAGGCTTGTTAGTATGTCCTGCCTGTTTAACTCATGAAAGTAAGTTCTAATATACTTCCCAAACTACTTTTTTTTTTTAATGTTTATTTATTTTTGAGAGAGAGAGAGAGAGACAGAGTGTGAGCAGGGGAGGGGCAGACAGAGAGGGAGACAAAGAATCGGAAGCAGGCTGCAGGCTTTGAGCTGTCAGCACAGAGCCCAACGTGGGGCTCAAACTCACGAATCGTGAGATCATGACCTGAGCCGAAGTCAGACGCCCAACCGACTGAGCCACCCAGGCGCCCCTACACTGCCCAAACTATTAAAACTGTTGTTACCAAGATGTTATTTTATCTTTTTTTTTTTTTCTGTCATGGAGAATTCCAAACATATTTTGCTATTATAGTTCAGTTGTGAATAAAAAATAATTGCAGTAATAATAGAAATAAGAGTCATCAAGAAGCATCATATGGCTTTTAATAATCCCATTGATAGTCTAGATTTGATGTCATGGTTTAATGAGTGGTTATTTTTCCCCTGAGAAAATGAGTAATGTCTCCTCTGTTAGAAAGTACTTTTCTGAAACTACTATTTACAGAAAATGTAAAAGCCTTCATGAATTGTTAATGAATCAAGTGACTTGTAGCAATAAAAAAGGAAGAAAAACTGAGATAATTAAAAGGTAAAGAAGATAATCTCGTTTCTGGAGAACTAGGGACACCCAAAGAGTTCCTTTTGATGATTCAGGTCATGTACCATTCTTAAAGTGACTTCTATTTCTCATTAGCACTTTCTATGAAAAGCAATGTTTAAGTGCAAGATATAACAAAGCTCCATAGATTTCTAGGGCTTTCTATCTGACATTGGAAGAAACCAATGGGCATCACTTTACCATTAACTCTATCAATAAAATGCTCCATTTTCCAGACCGGATGGATGGTTAAAAAAGGATGAGGGTGGAAACAAATTATTTCACAAAATGTTTCATCGGCAAACTACTGGGTTACATAGCTTTGGGAATTTTAAGGAAAATTATACTCCCAAATAGTTACAAAATATTTAAAAATATATAATAAAAATTATTTAAGAACCATCATTCCTAATTGAAGCCATAATGTTACATGCTCCTCATGTTTTTGTAGCAAGAAACTCAAAGAAGTTTAAAACAACAATTAGAATGGACAGTTAATACAAGAGGCATGTAATTATCAATTGAAATCCAACCATCCTGTTCCATAATACAACTAACACCAGAGATGGAGGCATTCTTGTGGTCTCTGGTGTCTCCCTCAGAAGGGTTAGAAATTTCAGGATTCAAGGAACATGAAAACCACTTCCATTGCTGTTTATGGCTAATCGTTTTTAAGAGGAAAACTGGATTAAAACAAACCCAAATTTCTCTCTCCTCTCTATCATTGCCTTTTGTTTTATTTCTTTATTTGAGATCCTGATTGCCAGCATTCATACATTTATCCCTTTAACATATTTGTCCCTCTGATTGCCAAGTCATAAAATGTTTCCACTTACACATGTAGCTTATTAAAATACAAGATATTCTATCTAGAGTCCTGTCCTTTCTTTTCTGTATTTCCTCAGAACTTAAAGTTCTGCAGAATGAATGCAGAGTGAATTTTGTTCCTAAACAGACTGAATTTTTTTCTAAAGATCATTATAGGCATAACTCAAGGTATTGCAGGCTGGGTTCCAGACCACTGCAATAAAGTGAGTATCATGATAAAGCGAGTCAAGTGAATTTTTTTGGCTTCCTGGTGCATATTAATGTTATGTTTACACTATACTGCAGCCTAGTAAGTGTGCAGCAGAATTATATCTAAAAAACAATATATGTACCTTAACTAAAAAATACATTGTTGCTAAAAAATGCTAGCCATCATCTGAGTTTTTAGCGAGTTGTAATCACTGATCCCAGATCACCATAACAAATACAACAATAAAAAGAAGTTTGAAATATTTTACCAAAGTGTGAAACAGAGACACAAAGTGGGCAAATGCTGTTGGAAAAATGGCTTTGATAAACTTGCTCCCTGCAGGGTTGCCACAAACCAATTTGCAGAAAAGGCAAGATCTGGGAAGCCAGGAGGATGAAGTGTGCCTGAGATTTAATTTGAAGGAGGGATGGGTAGAGAAAGGGAAGGAAAATGCTCTATTACTTCAGGTGGGAAATTATATTTGCAGAGTTCACAGTAGCTCTTAACATCCACAATTTTCAAGGATGGAAATACTTTGATTCTGCATCACTTCAGACTACAAGCTTCATTTGCTATGAATCCCAAAGATCACGGATTGCCAACAAGAAAGTGACCTTAAGGCCAATGGTCATAAAAACTAAATTGTTGATTATGTAATTATTATTTCAAACTATGATTACGAACTGACTTAGGATCCTTCTTCTCTTTACCTCTTTACCTCAATTCACTTCCCATTATTCCACTGAAACTACTCTCTTCAAGATCCTGAATGACCTTCATGTGACCAAATCTAATGATCACTTCTATTTTTTCTTATTTCACTGAATACCTCCAGACCACCTTAGAATCTCCTGCGTTGCTTCTTTCTCTTCTGGTAGACCCCTAACTCTGAGAATAATTCTCCATTCTATCTCTACACTTTCCAGGGAGTTGAATCATCTGCTTCTTTGACTTTAAATCTAGTGTAAGTGACATTGATTCCCACAGTAGCTCCAGTCCTAACTTCTATTCAGGATTCCAGCTGCCTTCTTGATATCTCCACTGATGCCCAATAGGTATCTAAAGTTTAATGTGTATCAGTCAACTATTGGTATTTTCCCTTAACCTCTATCCTCTCACAGACTTTTTTCCCTACTAGAATAAACTACACCACCACCCACCCTATTGCTGAAACCAAATATACAGGAATTATCATTGATTTACGTCTTTTCCATACTCCCCATGCAATTCAGCTTCTACCTTCAAAAGACAAAAATCTATTCATTTTCTCTCCATCTTCACTACCATACCCTCAGCCAGAGCCTCCATCAGCTCTTATCTGGAATTCTGAAATAGTCTCTGAAATGCAATCTTTCCCTCTCTCTTGCTCTCCTGCAAGTGAACTTGTACTCCACACAGTCAGAGGAATTCAAGACATAAACCAGATTGGATTACTCCTCTTCCCAAAGCTCTACAAGCACTTCCTTCAAGAATTAAAATCAAAGGTACTTCTTCTCTTGCAAAGCCCTGCAGAGCTGCATCCACCTCTCATTTTGCAGCAAACTCTCTTTAGCCCACTAAACTGCAACACATTGGCCTTCAGGCTGTATCTCAAACACATCAAGCGATTTGCTCTTTTAGGAGGACTGAACCAGCTCTTCCTATAATCTTTTACATTGGTAACTTCTTCGGACATTCATGTCACTGCTAAAACATCATCTCAAGTAGACTTCCCCTGAACACTCAAAATTTTAGTAGCTACCCAGTCTCTCTCTAGTAAACTACCAGCACGTCTTTCATCACTGTCGCTATTGCTTATGTCTGCCATTCTCATGGGGATGAAGAACTTCTCCAGCAACTGTGCTGCTCTATCTCCAGCACCTGCAATAGGGCCTGGCATTTAGTAGGTGGTCAGATAATATTTTTGACTAAGTAAGATTAAATTTTAACTGACAAGACAGGATGAATGGCAACTTCCACAGAGGTCTGCTTGTCAACTGTTAACAAGCTTGTATCTAATTACAAGCCATTAAAGCACAGACACAAAGGGTCAGTCAGCATTTACTTACTTCATTTGCATCGTGATCTACTTCAAGTGGGCCTCATTTGTAACTGGGAAAGTTTCCTTCAAAATTGCACCAAGTGCTTACAATAGAGAAAAGGGGTCAAGTTTATGGTGTGTAGGAGGAAGAGCATGGAAGGGAAAGGAAAGGAAGGGGAGGGAAGGGGAGGGGAAGGAAGAAAGGAAGGGAAGAGGGGAAGGGAAGGGAAGGGAATGGAAGGGAGGGAAGGAAGGAAAGGGAAGGAAGGAAGGAAGGAAGGAAGGAAGGAAGGAAGGAAGGAAGGAAGAAGGCAGGCAGGTTAAGGGAGGAAGAACAGTGAAAAGACAGCATGGAGTTTAGTTTTGTTTTCTAAACAAGGCTACCTCAACCTTCTACTCTCCTCTTTCAGCTCTTTTCTGCCTTCTTAGTGTCTTCTCCTTTCCTTTAGGGGGAGCTCTCATTCACAGTGCCCCCAGATATTTTAGATGCCATCATATGAACCCAAGATCACACTTATGAATGGGCAGACCACACCTCTGGACCATCTGTGGGCACCCAGAACCTTCCTGGGATGCCTATTCAAAGATCTCCTCCCCACGTCTCTGTCCCAGGGTCATCAAATAATTTTTCTGAAGGCTTTCCAGGTTTCTAAGCTTCAGAGTAAAATGTTAAAACTCCTTTACTTAAGCTTCTGGGAGTCAGAATGCTTTAAGCCATTATCACAAACACCTAAAGGGAAGTACTTGAAAAATGAGAGCAAGATTAAAACCTGATGGGGTGAGGAATGAAACGGGAAAAGGGAAGGAGAGGCACCAAGAGAGGAAGGAGGGTGCCAAGACAAATCCCACTTCCCTGCCAAATGTCTCAAAGGTACTGAGTGAAGTGAGAGATGCTTCTGCTTCTACCAAGCATTTATGAAACCAATACTTTCCAGGGGAATACAAAAAAAAGGGGGGGGGGGGATATGATGTTGCAGTTGATGTCCTCATATATATTCATGTATACATTCATTGAAACATAATCAAAACCTTCCCATCTCAATTTGGAAACGGGTTCAGTTTTCTGCAGTTGTTAGTGGCAGCCCATTCTTTACTGGAGCTTGTTTGTGCTGGTCAACTCCCTGGCGACAGAGCAGAGCCTTCTGAGATCATGTGGTAAGGTCAATTTCTAGCACTCTTCCCATATTTTCTGATGCAATCAAGTGTAACAATGTTGTATCCTAGTAAACATGGAAATGGAGCAAAGGAAACATTACTCTGTCTACCTCTGAAAATAATAGGCTGGATTGGAACTCAGGTTTGAATCTAGGACCCTGCTTAAAAGTCTTTTTGTTTTATACCAGGTCTCATATATTTTGTTTGCTTACAGATGAAAAAATTAACAAGAACAGGGGCCAGCTATGCAAAGTCCATTATGTATTCAGTTGTACAGATTTCAGAATGGACAGGTGCCAAAACAGGCTGAAAACATATCTGATCTTTGGTCATTCCAACTGCCCTTCCTATGTAGGGAAGGCTGAATTTGATCTCCTGCTATGCAAATGTCTTTCCTTTTCCTGCTGATCTTTCTGGCTGGGTGGCAGAGAGGAAAGACCCTCTTCTTATTACTAAATCACTTACCTCCAGCATCTCTGGACATCTATTTCTTCATGTATAAAATAAGAGAATTTTATTAAGGAACGCCTAATCTCTTATGAATATGAAACTAAAGAAATAAAGACTTTTAAACTTTTAATTTTTTTAAGTTTGCACTTAGAGCTAAGTACACAGCTTTTATTTGTTTTAAAAAAATAATTGTTATTTTTCCCTATCAGAGTGCATACTAAATTTCCCTTTCTGTTTTTAAATTGTGGTAAGAATACCTACCACGAGATCCACCTTTTAACAGACTGTAAGTGTAAAGCACAGTATCACTATCTACAGGCACAGTGTGGCACAGCTGACCTCTAGAACTTATTTATCTTGCATAACTGAATTTTTTTACACCTGCAGATGAGCAAGTCATTTCCTCTCCCCCTGGCGACCACCACCTATTGTTTGCTGTAAGTGGAATCATGAAGGATTTGCCTGTCTGTGACTGGCTGATTTCACTCAGTATAATGTCCAAGTTTCATCTATGTTGTCACATATTATAGGCTTTCCTTCTTTTTTTTTAAAGGCTGAATAATATTCCATTGCATGTATATACTACATTTCTTTATCCATTCTTCTACTGATGGGCATTTAAGTTGTTTCTACATTTTGGCTACTGTGAACAGTACTGCAATGAATATGGGAGTGTGGATATCTTTACAAGATCCTGATTTCAATTCTTTTGGGTAGATTCAGGAGAAAGTGAAGTATTTGCTTGGTGCTTTATTACTAACATGAAATCATAGGTATCAAGAATCATGAGGTTAGCCTTTAGCCAACAAAAGCCTTGTTAGCCTTGTTAGCCAACAAAAGGGTAATGCAATGTCTCTAGTAATTTAGAGAAAGAATGATTTAGAGGTATTAAGGGCTTACTTTGAGTCAAAAGTTGAGCTGAGGGATTCACATCTACTGCACCATCTGATTTTTACAGCAACAAAGGGTTTAGGAAAGAGAAACTGAGACTCAGGTTGAGGAACTTCGCAGAGGGCTTACAGATCTTAGCAACCTTCAAACCCTGGGAAGGCAAACTCTAAAAGCTACACTTTTTATAGCATACATTTTCAATGCCACATATCATTGCCATTTTGCCGTGTTGTCATTGATGCTGAACATATTGCCAGAATGTGCAAACATCAATATTTCCACTCCTGTTAAAAAAAAAAAAATCCCTGTGAACAAGTAATCTACAAAAACTAATGACAGTCTCTTGCAGGAGGCAACAGTTCGCTTTAATTTTTTAAAACATTTTCGAAGCATTCATGCTGCATTATTAAATGACATTTAACAATAAAATACCAGATTAAGAGATTCTGGTGGGGTTGAGATATATTTCACAGAGAGATAAATACAGAAAGAT
This sequence comes from Prionailurus bengalensis, assembly GCF_016509475.1. Lineage (NCBI taxonomy): Eukaryota > Metazoa > Chordata > Mammalia > Carnivora > Felidae > Prionailurus > Prionailurus bengalensis. The sequence continues at coordinate 51,711,514 of NC_057347.1, forward strand.
AGATTAAACATGCTTCCTGCATGCATGTACTGCTTGCTCAGTAAAATTTGGAAAAGTTTTAGGTGGAGATAAGAAGGAAGCTTTTGAATGTCAGAGGTAAGGATTGACACCGTGAACTTGATTTTCTCAGCCAAACACGTTACTCAGTCTAGACTTGTGCTTAAGGTAGACTTTTTGAACTAAAGCCCTCTTAGAAGAACACTCTGAGGCTTAAGTCAATATACAATGATTAAATGCCTTGGCATTTTTAAGTATTTTACTAAACATAGGAGATTAAGAAAACCAGGCATCATAAATCTCCTAGTCCTTGGGGTACATGTGGTCTAATAATAGAATTAAGAATCTGAAACATTTTAATCCTTTCAACTGGCGGAAGATGAACTCATATCACTGGACGACATCCTTTTCCAGTCAATGGTATATGGTAGTACACCTTTCACTTCCTGAAATGAAGACATTTCAAGGCCGCTCTAAGCAGAACTAGATATTTTACAAGACTGTCTCTGGGAGTATCAACGAGACGGAAGACTTTTGTTAAGAGCTCCTGTGTTGTTGCTTCTCTTTCAAAGCAAAGTAAATGCATAGGTTTTGGATTCCATTTGTATACAAGATGGTAGTTAGGTGTTAGTATTACATGGTGAATCAAAGTGCTACTGCTCAGTTTCTTAATTTCTACAATTTCCTTTTTTAATTCCCATTTGATGAAATGTTCTCAGTAGAGCCTGATAGCAACAAGCCCGATGTGAAATGACAGAAAACAAAGTAATGACTTGTTCTTTAAGAAAGTCTCTTTTGATGGCAACATCATTATAATTTGGAAAATTAAAAGCCTGTAACTTAGACGGAATTGTCTGTGCTGGGACTAATTCTTCCATAAAGGGTTCACTGTGGTCCTCTATTATTACAGGTGTCTAATTCCTATCTCCATGCTTGCCTAAAGCCGAGTGGGTGTGAGGGGGGGAAGGGATGGTCTCTCATTCATAAGAGTTCAGCCCACCAAGGTGGGCCAATTGTCAAATCACACCTTGTAAGTTTCCTTCTCACCTTTCAGTTACTCCAGACATAAGTGGCTGCACCCACTTTAGCATAGATCACCCTTCCCCACTTCCTACATTTGGAAACTGTCTTTATCCCACAGCACACACACACACACAATAGGAATTGTGCTCTATGCTCACTGTTTGCAAAATATATTGCTGAAAATCTAGGTTTAAAAAAATGACTGATAATTGCCAAACATCCTTTCCTTTGTTTTGACAAGTCAAGGGTGAAATGCAGAACCTCGTTTCCATCAGCGGACTCAAAATGACCCTTAATGGAAGGAAAATGGATTGGGGATGAAATATCATGAGGACAAGTAAAACAGAAATGATAATTAGGTGGGCTGCAGGTTCAAATTAATTCATTGTCCTACTACAGATGTTTATCAAGTTACGATTTTAGTTAAAATGACAGCTACTTAACCAAAATTCCTTACACTTATCCTTCTATACTTTTCATGAAGAGATTGATGCCAAACCTTTCTGGTCTGGACTATTTCTTCGAACCTTCAAATATAGCTCTAAAGTGGCTGACTTTGGAAGTAACAAAAATAGCATTACCGTCTACCACAAAATAGAATGTTTCTGCTACTAGTCTGGTCCTCTTCTGACCAATCTGATTTGTGCAGGGGAGTATTCAAACTGGGATCTGAAAGGTGGGAAGAGGGATGAGAGATGCTTTTTCCCAATTCCAGAAAACAGATTTCTTCTCCACTCCCATGAAATATAGCTAAAGAAACAGTGGACTAGCCTGGACAAATGCAGCTGCCTTATGTAAACCTATTTTGATTTTCCAACTGTCATGTGTGCCTTAACAATATCTTGCCTTAGAAATTCCCCCAAAGATAGGGCAGGATGGTACAGATTAAAATGAATAAATAAATAAAAGAGAGAAAGGAAGAAGAGGGGGAAAAAAGTATAGCCCCATGTTTCCTTATTTGTGATATATTACAAAATCACTACTCAACTCTGTGCCAGGACCATGCTTGGGGCAAAGGGAAGGTCTGTTAGGGCAGGACTCTTCCTCTGACTGAGGTATTCTTTTGTATGGTAGACAAACCTTTCGTTTTAATGACTTTGACAAGAGGTGGGGGAGAGGCGTTCATCATTCCTCACAAAGGTCTCATTGACAAAAGCTTATGATTTTTGTTCGAAAGCACTTCCTACCAAACAGCAAGACTTTGAAGTTGATTCTTTGTTCAGTCATGCTTGTTACGGTTTCTTGAAGAAGAAAGAGAAGAAGATGGGCAAGGAAAAAAAAAAAAAAAGAAGCCCTACTACCTCTACGGCCAATTGTCTGTACAAAAATTTAAGAACACTTTTGCTTTAAGGACCACAAGCCAAGTATCAAATCCTCCTCCAAGTTGTTGGTACCCCACCTTTGATTGCTAGAACATAAAGGTAAGTAGCTGAGATAGAGTTCTCCTCCGTATATGTACCTTATTCCATTCTCATGTGACTAAGTGTGAGACAGAGTGTGTGAAAGTACGTGCACATATTGGTACTATTCAGCATGGAAAATGTGAGCACTGTTCCGTAACTACCATCATTTCATTTTTTAGGTCTATGTCTTTTGGATCCTCTAAGTTCATAAAATTTAAAGGGAATGTTTAAAATTATTCCTCCTGTGATTTCTCAGTTGTATTGTTCTTTTGTTTTATTTTGTTTAAGTGTTGTTGTTTTTTTGTTTTGTTTTGTTTTTTTGTTTTTGGTATCATTTTGGACATTGCAACAGGTTTCTAACTCAAATATAAACCAACCTTAATGAAGCCAGCAGTGGCACTTTAAATTACAAAGATTTCTAGGGAAGGTTTTTTTGTTTGTTTGTTTGTTTGTTTGTTTGTTCTTGGTATAAACTGTTCTATTTGCCATGCGTCTAAGTCTGGTGACTTGTGTCGATGTTTCGTTTTCTTCCTGTCGCTAATTCGCGGTCGTCGCACAACTATTTGTGTCGTTCTAACCACCTGGCCCCCAGCTGTCCACTGGTTTTATGAAACCATGTTGAAAGCTCACAGTGTAGAATATAAATACCAGTCAAGGAATCAAAAGCATCCTACAGAAGAAAGGCAAACACATGTGTCCGCTTGTGACTGAAGGTGGAAGGTTGTGCCTTGAGTAGACACTCCATGAGCAATTTTACCTCAGACCACAGACATTATAAAATCACTACAGAAGATTTCCTGTAGCTTGACACTCTGCACCTTCAGCCAAATATACTACATGTATTTTATTTCCTATTAACTTTCCTTTCATATTGAACTTTATATTGTAAACGACCTCCTTTTATTGTTATCCATCAAGGAGCAGTTTCTTGGCATAGAATTAGAGTAAAACATTGCCAAAGACATTTTTTGGCACAAGGCGTCAATTAAAACTGATATACCGACCTAGTAAGGAGAGATTAGAGCATTTCCCAGCACTGTTTTCTGGATTATTTCAGAACAAAGCAACAGAGTTGTATGTGCCATTTCTCTGGACTGAATGTCATGTTCAAAATTATTCTTTTGAACAGGCACTCACATCATCATTATCTGAGTTTTTCACTACCCACATTTAACATAATTCCTGGTGAAACGGATTGTTTTCTTCATCTCATGCTTTTTATTGTTTCTTTCCTTGTAGCTATCTTTAAAATTTGAAATGCAGATTAAAAGGAAAGCCGTACTGTTTCTAAAATTGGTTGTAGTAAAAATACAAGATAAAAGAAAATGGACAGAGTTAAGTGCCCTTAACATTAATAGTATGTCTGTTGTTGACAATGAACTCAGAATTCAAATACTAAAATAGGCTCTTGGGGAAATGTTAGGAGCAATGAAGGAATGGTCAAAGGGAACTTTCTAGTTCAAACATCAGGCTGCTTAAATTCGTAGCATATAATAATATCAACTTCAGTCAAGACTATTTGGCTTTGTTGTCTGTTGCAATGCATTTTTTCATACCTTAACACTGCAGAAGCTAATGGAGCATGGTGGGTTAGCCTGGGCTTTGAAGTAAGAATAGCTGAGTATTCCCAGGTTCACCATTTTCTAGTTCAGCCAGCTATATAACTTCTCTGTGTCTTCACTTCATCATCTAGAATCAGGGGCCTTCACGGAACTACCTTGTAAGAGTCTGGTGAGGATTCAATGAGAAAATGTATACAACCCATACAGTGTGAACTATTATTACATCACAGTAGAGAAATCAGTCAATGCCTTCAATGTTAAACTTCCTGGAATTTCTGTTCATTAAGAAATCTCCCTTATTTCAATGGCAATCAAAATGATTCTTTGGAGGCACCTGGGTGGCTCGGTTGGTTAAGCGTCTGACTTCAGCTCATGTCATGATCTCATGGCTCGTGAGTTTGAGCCTCACATCAGGCTCCGTGCTAACAGCCGAGAGCCTGGAGACTGCTTCAAATTCTGTGTCTCCCTCTCCTCTCTCTCTTCCCCTCCCCTGCTTGCACTGGATCTCACTCTCTCTCAAAAATACATAAATATTAAATTTTTAAAAATTATGCTCTGGAAGTTGAAATTAACTCTTTCTTCTGCCACTATGCCAACTGGGGTTCTTTGAGGGATTGCCCCACTGCAAAATAACTAGACTTTAGAGAAGGCTCACTCTAGAGACATTGGTGGCCACACCAAAAATATGGACTAGATCTAGAATAGAAAGAGAGAGGGAAGTAACTCTGAGGGCAAATGCTAAGGGTAGCGCTGCCCTTGAAACATGGAGCTGGAGCCAGCTACAGAAGGAAGAAAGATGAATCTAGAACTCTGGTGATCAGCTGAGACACTGCAATTTAGCAAAGACTCCTGGATAACAGCAAAGCAAGTCTTCCTTGGAGGAAAAATATCCAATTTAGGTCTTTAGATACCACACAGGTTAAGATCTACCAATGAGCTCACTCATATTCACTATCACTAAGCTCACAAAAAGTCAAATCTCTGTGAATGAAATAACAGACACAAACAACAACAGAAGGATTAGCGAAGTAAGTACAGGTCAATAAAAAAATGGACTACAGCCCCACTCACACGTGGCCCCAAAGGGAAGCAGTCAAGAGAAAGACCTTCTAGTGGGCAAAGTTTTGGACGGTACACCTGGTTATCCACTTTGTGTGAAGAGAAAAAATGGTCTGGAATAAGAATACACATGGTCTCTTGTGCAGTGGTACGTGGCTTGGCTAATTGGCTAGGGACCTGGGAATACTGGAAGACCGGGGACAAGAGTGCCGGGGAAGAGGCATGTACATGACCCAACGGGAATGAACCCAGAGTGAACATCTCTGTATCTCACATTTATGTTTAGCAAAGACCAATGCCCACTGCAGAAGGGACAACTAAGTTGATAGAATGATATAGGCCGGTTGACATCAGCCAAACTCTGACATCCTTGGACATCTCAGTGCTTGAGCAATGGGCTTGTGTACAGAGTATAATGGCTGAGATGGAGCTAATGCACAGGCTCAAAGCAAGGGTGGCCTCCCACCAAGGGAGCTGGTGGGTGGCTGACCAGCTAGCAATAGGGACCAAGGCTGTGGCCCATTCTTCCTTCTAGAGTCCAGTTCCTCTAGTATATCAGCCAGTCATTTGGCTGCAAGTTAGAAATGGCAATATTTCATCATGGCTTGGCTTGACTCATACTCTGGATATGAGTTTGCATTTTTTTTTTGCACATAGTAGCTTAGCCATCATCACTGTCCAGGTCTCATAAGAGTGTCTCACCTATTAGCATGGGATCCCACATGACATTATATTGGACACAGGAACATGCTTTACAGCCCATAAGGTGTGGCAGTGCCCACAGATCCTCTGGTCCTACTATACACCACACCATCCAGAATGTACTGGATTGAAAGAGTATGGCCTCTTAAAGACTCAGCCCAGGCACCAGCTTTAAGTTGACACCCTATGAAGATGGAGTACCATCCTTCATGATGCAGTATACATCTCAAACCAATGTCTCACATATGGTGCTGTGCTCCCAGTAGGTAGAACATGTGAGCTTGGCAGTCAAGGGAAGAAGTAGGAATGGTCCCATTCACACATTTGGTGACCCATGTGGAGAAATGTGTGCTTCCTGTCCCTACAAATTTAGGCTCTACGATTTAGATATCCTTGGTTTCAGAAGGTATGCTGTCAGCAGGGGAAATTCCACTAGAATTAAAGCTAAAGCCGCCACATAGAATTTTGGAATCTTCATGACAGTAAATGCAAGCGCAGAGAGTCATTATCATGAGGAGGTAAAACCATTACTACAAAATAGGGTGTCGGGGAGGAAGAGGCTGGCCACTGGGACATGTCTTACTACTCTCATGTCCAGTTTCAACTACACATGGTTAAGTATCAAAAACAACAACGACAACAAAAGTATGTTGAATCTGTGTCACCCCCAGGCAAGCCACCCAGGCTGGCAGAAATGCTGAAGGCACAGAAAGAAGCCTAGAAAAGGTAATGGAGGAAAGAGATGACGAGTATCAGTTACTGCCTTGGGATCAACTGTACAGCAGGGACTATAGCTAATCTCACTAACACTTCTCTTTCCAGCACCGCTAAGGCTGTAATGGGGTATGGGGATTTGGGGGATGAGATGAATTTAAGTCTGATTCATTCCCTTTACATGTGCCAAGTACTCCATAATCAAGGTAACACACATATTATGTGACCTAACTTCCAGATATCTCCATGTTTCAAGGATCGCACATCCTTTTAGTGATTTAAAAAAAAAAAAAAAATTCTGGAGTTTCTTTCTGCTGAAACACAGGAAGTTGTCTTTTACTAAATTTCCCTCTCAAATGTTCTTGATAATCTCTTTAAGAAATGCTTACACATTGCACAAATCAGTCAGTCACCCCCCTGGAGTCAGGCAGCTAGTCTGCACTTTTTAGGTCACTGCTTAGCATTTCAAGCACAGCTTCAATCACGTTAATGCCACTCCCTCTGCAAAACTGTATCTCTGAAGGCTCCACATGCCGCAGGTCACAGAAATCTCTTCTCAACCTGGCATCCACAATAAGGGGGATTTATCGGCTTCCATACAGGAAGTCCATCTTTAGGGAGGGCTTCAGGATTAATGAACGCTCAGTTTGAAAATGTCATCAAGTACATATTTTCTTCTACTGTCTGCCTCTGTCTCCAGGGTGTTAGCTTCATCCTATCTCTAACTCTGTCTTCCATTCCCACTCCCTATGACCCCATGATCATGGAATTCTGCCAGTGGCAATAATGCCACATGTTTCCTCATTCCTGTTAAAAAGAAAAAGTGTGCCTGACCCAGCATTCCAAAGAACAGTACCGAGACTCATCCTGACTGGGTGGCTTAAGTTACATGTCTGCTCTAGAATGAACATTTTTGAACCCCCCAAAATTCTAATGTTGAAACCTAATCCCCACTGGGATGGTCTTTGGAGGTTGGACATTTGTGAGGGGATTAGTTCATGAGGGTGGAGCCTTCATGAATGGGGTTAGTGCCCTTATGAAAGAGACCCTGGAAAGTTCCCTCCCTCTGCAGCTACCATGTGAAAACACAGCAAGAAGACAACCACTAGTGAACCAGGAAGCAGGCTCTCACCAGACAACGAATGTGCCAAAGCCCTGACCCTGGACTTCCAGGCTCCAGACCTGTGAGAAACAAATTTCTGTTGTTCATAAGCCACCCAAATTCTGTTATAAAAGCCTGGACTAAGACAATACCCAACCCTGAACCAATGGCTAGGGCCAAGGAATAATATAGTCTGATAGGCTGAACCAACTAGGTCCCACCTCTTGAGCGAGGGTAGGCTTAGTTTCACCCAAAATGTGCTAGGTTGAGGAGGAGTGAACAAAGATAAATCCGGGAATTGTTAGGAAGTGAAAATGGATTCAATATAGGAACTAGCAATGTTCACCAGAGGCACATTTTTCCAAGCAAAGACAAGGCCCTCCCCTTAGCTCCCCATGGAGCTGAAGACTAAAAAAGTAACAGGACACAGAAAATTTACAAATCAAGTAAAACCAAAAAATCTTAAAAATGAATTCTAGACATGTTGCTGTTGCTGGACTTCATAGGTGAGTCCATACCCTATCAAGTATCCTTTGTGCCAGTCCTTCCTGAACTCTACTGTATATACATGTCTGTGGCCATCTTATAAAATGCTGATTCTGGAGTGAGACCGGAGATTCTGCAATCTAACAAGTTCTCAGGTGACGTTGAAGATGCTTGTCTGAGGTCCACACTTGGACAGCTTCTCTCCCTGTGTCTTGGTCCACAACCAAAGTGCTAACCCTGATCACCTCTTCCAATTTCCTTGAATCTCATGGAAAGATACACAAGTTCCTAAAATGAAACGCTTGGCAGAATTTCAAGTTCAACTCCAAGAAAGATAAACTTTATGTGAGTATGAGAAGAGTTTAACTCAATGCTGTTTCCAATCTTTCCTTCAGAGTGAAACTATTGTTTTACCCTGGCATATTCAAAGGAGTCCTTAAGGCATCTTTCCTAAAAACAAAGGTGTGTATTTCCTCAGTGATGAATTTAGACTTCTAAAGCTAGAAAAAATATTAAAGAACAAAAATGCTTCTACCATTAAAAACTACATAAACCCTTTAATGGAGTGCCTGGGTGGCTCAGTCGATTAAGCGTCCAGCTCTTGATTTCGGCTCAGGTCATGTGTCCACAGTTCGTGGGATGAAGCCCCACATCAGGCTCCATCCTGGCAGTTCAGGGCCTGCTTGGGATTCTCTCCTTCCCTCTCTCAGCCCTTCTCCCACTCGCACTCTCACGCTCTCTCAAAATAAACAATTTAAAAAAAAAAACCTTTAAAATGTAATTTTTCTGTACTTACCAGCTTTCAAAAATCTTGAAGTGTTGGATCTAGTCTCAATGAGAAGTTATATGTGTGTGTATGCACATATACCTATGCACGCCTATATACGTATATATATACAAGCAAGCACACGTGCATGCTTACTAGAACAAATTATGAAAATAGTTCATGACATGTTTACTTCTCTCCTTCTCTGTCTTTTTCTTTTTTGGAGGCTTTGGATACCTAGCCTGGGAATCCAGATGGCATGTGTAGTAACATTTCCATTGGAGGATGCATTTCAATTCTAATCAACCAACTTTTCAACTTTAAAACACAATCCATCTGTAGAGAAGACCAACTCACAGGAAGGGAGCTTCAGGACAGGCAGAGTGGCAGCCTGCTTTAGTTGGGGGTCACCAGGAGGACCACTGAGGCATGGCACATGGAATATATAACCAAATTTCCCAAGGGGATGTGAGTTGGCAAATAATGTTAGAATCCAGCAATATTAGTTCTTGGTCATTCTATTTATACTCTTCATTTAAATCAAGCTTTTTGATATTTGGTTCTCTTGCACTCCCAATCATACTTATTTGGCAACAGAGGAAACTACTTCCGAACGAACCTCAAAGTGGGGAGGGAACGGGCTTCAAAGAGAGAGCTTTCCATTGAATCTGGAGCCTGAAGAAATGCCTTTTCAGATGTGGATGGCACTTCTTCATTCATGAGCGTCTCATAGTGGTTCTACCTTTGTCTGTAATTAAAGGGCCAGAAGCTAGTTTTATATATAACTCAAGGCAATTGTAAAATATAAGTATATTTCCCCTGTGTTTAAATAAATGGAATAATTTGTCCCATAATCACATTGGTCTCTGTGAGCTCTTGAAGTTTTATTAAGGTGTAACTCGTGAGTCACACTATTACTTGGTTATTAAGCTTGAGTCTCATAGTACTTTTTAAAAATATGAATCCTTACTTTTGTAACTTTGAAGAATGGAAAGTTTTGAAGACATTATCACTATGGAAATCATAAGGTCCTGCCATATCCCTCTCGATCTGAGCACAACCTATGCAGCATTGATCATGTGTTAGACAAAGAGTCAAGAAGCAGACGAAAATGGTGGCTAAGAACATGCACTATGAATCTGGAGCATCTGGGAGTAAATCATGGCTCTGTCACCTATTACCTACTTGCAGTGTTTTGCTAAATATGCCTGAAATAACTGTACCTCAGTTTCCTCTCCTGGAAAACAGGAAAAAAAAATGATAGTACCTTCCTTAGGGATATTGGTAGAATAAACGAAGAGAAAGCACTCAATAAATGCCAGAGTTTATTATCACCATGGTCCAGTGGTTCTCAACTGAGGGAGATTTTTATGCCCAGGGGACATCTGGCAATGTTAGGAAACATGCTTGATTGTCAGGACCAGACGTGGCAGCTGCTCCTGGCATCTAGTGCGAGGCCAGCCATCCTACGAAACACCCTACCATGCCAGGACAGCCCTCCTCCCCCATCACTACCACAAACAAAGAATTATCTGGAACAAATATCGATAGTATGCAAGGTTGTGACGCCAGGCCATAGCACAACAATGTTTCTTACACAGTAAAACCTTGGATTGGGGAGTAACTTGTTCCGTGAGTATTCTGCAAGACAGGCAAACATTTCTTTTTTTCTTTAAAAAAAAATTTTTTTTAATGTTTATCTTTTAAGGGAGAGAGAGCACAAGCAGCGGTGGGGCAGAGAGAGAGGGAGACACGGAATCCGAAGCAGACTCCAGGCTCCGAGCTGTCAGCACAGAGCCCAACGCGGGGCTCGAACTCACCGACTGTGAGATCATGACCTGAGCCGAAGTTGGATGCTCAACTGACTGACCCACCCAGGTGCCCCAAGGCTAGCAAACATTTCTAATAAATTTTAACTTGATAAAGGAACATTGTCTTATAATATGAGTGGTACATGATGCTAAATGTCACATGATCACAAATGAGCCAATGGTTCTTCTCTTTCATTCCCTCCCTCTGTCTCTCTCTCTGGGGGATTGTGGGGGATTGTCTCCCATGCTCAAATGCTCGGTCTCAGGCCTTGGTGTTTGGCAGAAATCCGTGATTTTTCAGAATGCTGGACGCATGCCCACAGCTGGCACTAGTGTATTTTTGTCACTTCAAAGTGCCTATGGACAGTCCTTTGTTTTTCCATACAAGAGTGACCTTAGGAAGGCTTTGCTTCATTCTAGGTGATTGGATAGGCTCCTTTTTAAAGATGCACGAAAAGAAAAAGATTCCACTGAGCCAATAGACAGCAGTGATTCTGTCGGTGTTAGTGAAAATTGTCCTACACAATAACCCTCCTCTCTCTGGTCTCCTTCACACCAGCCAGGAAGGTTTTCAAAGGTAAGTGCAGGTTAATTTATTTTTGTTTATATTTTGTATTTTCTTTATTATTTTGTATTATATTACAGTATTGTAATCATTTTTTATGTGAATATTTTTGGGTTGTGGAACAAATCATCTGAGTTTCCATTATGTCTCATGGGAAATTTGCCTTGCTATACAAGCGCTTTGGATTACAAGCGTGTTTCCAGAACGAATTGTGTTTGCAAAGCAAGGTTACTGTATATCAAGTACACATCTTGGAAAGAAGTCACAATAAATTAGTAAACCCTGGGACCTTGATCTCTTTCACCTTATTCTCTGCATAGTAGGAAGCTTGCCTATTTTAAGTAAAATAGAAAACAGTGCATATATCATAAGTGAACAACTCAGAATTGTCACAAACTAAACCCTCCCATGTAACTAACATCCAGATCAAAAGTTAGTGAGTTTGAGCCCCACATCAGGCTCTCTGCTGTCAACACGGAGCCTCCTTTAGATCCTCTGTCTCCCTCTCTCTCTGTCTCTCCCTTTCCCTCTGTCTCTCTCTCAAAAATAAATAAACATTAAAAAAATGTTAGTATAGTAACATGACTCCAGTGATGGCCTTCCCTAAAAATACTCATTTTTCTGACATGAATTACCAAGGAAGATTTTGTGCATCTATATATTGCAAACATGGTATTATACAGAAAGTATCTTTTGTGACTGACTTTTTTTGCTTGCATATTGTAGTTTTGAGATTCATCCATATTATGACAGGTATCATTTGTTTGCTCTCACTGCTGTAGAGTAATCCATTGCAAGAATGCGCCAGAAAGTGTGCAACCACTCTACTCTCCAAAGCATTTTGGGAGCCTTCAGATTGGGACTATTATGAATAGTGCTGCTGTGTACGTTCTGGTACACGTCTTTTGGTGTACAAATACATGAATTCCTGTTGGGTATATACAGGATAACTTCTTGAAAATAGGAAACCCAGTCGTGACTTTCCACTACAGTTCAAGTAAAGTGGGCACACGTCCTAGTTCCCCTGAGACAGTGCCAGCTGGTGAAGGAGTGTCCTGACAGGTGTCCTCACTCTTGAAAGTGCCCCCCTCTGGACAATAAAGATGTCTATTATCCCATACACAGCCTCTTGCCTAATCTTCCCCACTTATTTTCTGACTCTTTACCTGTACATCTCCCATGGCTCACTTGGCCCAGCCACACTGTTTGTCTTTCTGGTTTTCCAAACACGCCATACATTCTTTGTGAGTCAACGCCTGTCATATGCATTCATTCCTCCACTCTGGGAGTAGCTGGAATCTCCTGATGTATCAGATCTGAGTTCAGCTCCCTGGAACGGCACTATCTGGTCTGGTTATGTACGTTCTTCATGCTCTTCCCTGCCCTTGCATTTCCTAGGCCTCCACACTCTTTGCTTCCTGGTATTTAGCACACTGTGCAATTTTTCGTTTGTGTGCGTGAGTGTTCATTATACTCTTTGAAGGGAATTATGTGGGGTGAGGGGAAGTAAAGCAAATCACTACGACTGTGAAGGCTAGAGACAGTCACATACAAATCACAGCTCTTCGGCTGTTTAACTGTGAGACACTGGGCCCATCATGTAACCTCCCTGTACCTCAGTTTCTATATCTGTAATATGGGGATAACTTATTTAGGACTTACCTCATCGTGTTGTGAGACTCAAAATGAAATCTAGTAAAAGTTAACAAGAAAAAAGACTTAGAAGAGTGCCTGGTGAAGACAAAGTGCTATTTGTTTAGATGGCACCCACTACTACCCTCATCTAATTCACCAAGGTCACTGTGTTACTACAAGGCAAAGGAGGCACCCAAACTTGGCATTCACGGATGTGTAACATCTTTCTCCCCGCTATTCATAAGGCCCACACTCCAGAAGGGACATAACCTGTGCTTTTAACTGTCGGGAGTTATAGGAAAACATAAGATTATCTTGTGACATCTAAAAATCTTCCTTGACTGAGGTTGGATATGGGAATAGAAATCATGCAGATAGGCAGAAGTCTCAGCACCCAGTTCACAAACAAAACCTGTTGTGTCTACATTAAAAAAAAAAAAAATCACTTCTCACCAACTCCTCCACCGACCCCTAGACAGAGTCAAGATCATGTCTCCTAGACTAATGTCAAAGATTCTTCTCCCTCTTTCTCCCCACTCGTCTATCCTCTGCACGGATTTAAACTTTGAAAAGGCAACAGGATGTATCACTGCAGTGCTCAAACCCTCAGATGACTTCTTTCCATCCAACTCACAATACGGTCAAAGTCTTTGCTAGACCTCACCAGGTCAGCTTGCTCCTCCCGTTTTGACTTTATCTCTTTCTGCTTTCCCAGCCCCAGGTGTGGAGGGGTGTTTCGGGGAGAGGGCATCCTTTGATATTCCACAAACGTGCCAACAGCACTCCCCAGAGGGCTTTGATATACACTGCTCCCTCTGCTTGGTCTAATCCACTCTAGAGTCCACCTTGTTCAATGTCCATCCCTTCAGTCAGGTTTCTACTCAACGGTCACCTCCTCAGAGAGGTCTTCCCTGGCCACCCTACCTAAAATAGCACACTTTACCCTGGAGTCCCTTGCCCTTGCTTATTTTCTTTATCGTGCCTACTACCTGAAAAATTATATATTTACTTGTTTGCTTATTGGTCCACCTTCACCTCTAGAATATAAACTCCATGAGAGTAGGCACTTGATTTTATTATCTACTGGACAGCAACTTCAACTGGCATGCAGTCCGTATGGCTTTTAAAAAAATAAGGAGTCACCAATCATAATGATATTAACAACCATCATGATGAACTCACTTGAGCTCATGCTGTCTGTTGGCCTCTAAGCTGGGTGCTTTTATGCATTATCCAATTCATTTCTACTACCGAATCAGTGCCCCTACTATCCCCCATTTTATGCATCAAGAAACGGAGAATGAGGAAGGCTGCGTGATTTGCTCCGGTAATACAAGTAGTAACAAGCAGTCTGGGACTTCATTCACATCATTGCTGGACTCCAGACCTCTTCATTATTCCACTCCTGTGAAGCAGCAATGGTAAAGTCCAATGAACTCCATGTTTTCCTTAGGACCACTTATAAATGTCAGTGATGAAACAGGAGTAGTTGTAAAAACCTAGCTGACCCCATTTTCTCCTTTATTTCGGAGTAAAATTGCTAGTTGCCAAAAGACAGGCAGGGACTTGAATTTTCATGTCATAATAATTATCAGAATGAAGGGAATTTGAATGCAGCAAAGAGGGCAAAACTCGGAATACTCGGCACAAGAGACGCTCGCTTTCAGAGAGAGCCTTGAATTTATCTCCATTTTAATGTCTTTCCACATTTTAAAATATTAGTTGAAAAGGGGGATTTGAGAGGGCAGCGGAGCCAAAGTAAACATTCAACACACTGTTACACCAGAATTTTATTATACTCAAGTTCGCTTTGCTGCCGCTGCTGCCGCTGCCTGTCCAGCGACTGGTGAATCAGTGGTTGTGTCTGAGAAGGAGACAAATAGGATGGAAAAAAATACCCATTTTTCTGTCTGTGTGTGTATTTTAAAAGGCAGTACAGTTGCATCATGCACTTACGATAACAAAGCAGTAAAAAAAAAAAAACTGGTTTAAGTAGTGAATTAATTTCATTTTTTTCTACCACTGTGACACGTTTTTGTTTGTTTCTGTGCACCAGACATTTATATTTTCATATTGTCATGGAGACTGAATGTGATTCAAATAATGCTGCACGTTAATATGGAATAATTTGTCATCATGAAGTCATTTTTTTTTTTTTTTTTTTTTTTTTTAGTGATAGATACTGTGGATAGAACAGATTAAAGAAGCGGGCTAGAGAGGGTATATTTATGCCACACGACAAGTACATACACAAAGTGGGGTGATGTAATAACGTAAGTAATTTAGAGGTTCTGGCAAGTGCCTGAGTGGTAAGCCATGACTATGGCCGACTCTCAAAAGCTGGGCTGTGCGCTCCTGGGGAAATATCTTATTTATGTTTTTTTCCACAAACATCGGGGTTAAGATAGGATTCACTCAAGGCTAATAACTGCTAATCCTCTACGTCTGCAAGAAATAAAGAGATGCACGCAAGTCCCCAACTTCCCCATCTGTAAATGTGAACTTAGTTACAACACAAATCTTCTTCTCTAAAGATGACCCTGCTGGAGCTCATAAAGCAAGCAGCACATCTACCCATCAGCCTGCTGAAAAACCCTGCAGTGCCGTCAAAATCCCCAGTTTTACCTCCCAGTTTATACCTGGGAGAAGCAAGACCATTTCAGCTGCTGGGAATAAGTGGCATGCTGGGTGACCTGAGTGGAATGCATTTTGGGGAGGCATTCTACTCACAAACTCGAATTAAAGTAGCAGAACACCTTTGTTTTTCTGTAATTGTTTCTTTCAGACAGGTTTTACACTGGAGTAATTCTAGATTTATAGAAAAGCTGAAGATACAATGCCAAGCAATTTTACCCAGATTCCTTAGTTATTATTATATTACATTGCTATGAAATTTGCCCAAACCAAGAAACTCACATTGGTACAGTACTATTAATTAATCTTAAGTCTTTATTTGGATTTCACCAGTTCTTCCATTCATGTCCTCTTGCTGTCCCAGGATCCAATCCAAGGCTCCAACCCAAAATGCCTCATTGCATTTAATTAATTGCATTTAATTCTTTAAATGAGGGCGGGGCATGTGGTAGAGTATGAAGCCCACTGGATTAGACAACCAGGATCCAAGCCCTGGACCTGACTGTCACCCAGGAGTTGGGTGACCTTGAGCAACATAACATTGCTGAGCTTCTAAACTCCCCACAAGCTCATTCTCTGCAAAATGAGGACCAAGCATGTCATGTATCAGCCAGAAGACAGCAAGACATTGCCTTTCCTTGGCACAGTTCGCCTGGACGAGTCTGGGCTACCAAGACACTCCCCAAGAAAAGTAACTAGGGAAGCTCTCCACTAGGGCCCAGTTTTATTTGTTGGTTTGTTTGTTTGTTTATCAGACTCTACAAAAATATTGATGCTGCTTGGGAAAATACGGACAGCTAATCCTTTGCAAGTATCAAACCCTGAAAGAATCTGCCTTCTGAGCTGAGATTTGAATGGCCTTGAAGGAGAAAGAAAAGGGAGGGGATCCTGCTGGAGGAGATGCCTGGAGAATCAAAAGTTGTAGCGACTGCGTCCCTCCCTTCATACCCCACCCTCCTGCCTGTCCTTGTCCCCTGCCTTTCCCACCTTTTCCAGCAGCCTGCTCTGTTCCTGCCTGCTACAGTTTCTGCAGGGTCCCTCTCCCTCAGCAGGACACCAATCCTGCAGGCTTGCAAAGGCCAAATAAAACCAGGACTCAAAAATATGTAACTGTTTTCCTTAGCTCATGGCATAAATCAAAAAAAAAAAAAAAAAAAAAAAAGAAAAAGAAAAAGAAAAAAAAAGAAAAGAAAAGAAAAAAGAAAAAAAGAAAAAAAAATCTGTTAGCACAGGGCTCAGGAGTGTTTATTTTTTTGCCAGCTGCAACACGCTACCCTCACAGGGGATCACCTAAAACCAGTTATGGTTTAGGTTGGAGGGGGATGTCAAACTTAAGCCGCGGGCTTGGCCTCTCTCAATGAATTACGACCTTGTCAAGAACCTATTTTTTTAAAATCAATGCAGGTTTTCTATCAAATCAAATACCTGCACACTAAATTATATTTTTGGTGCCAGGCTGGCTCTCCAATTTTTTTTTCCCTTTGCTAGTTTTTTTCCAACCTCTTCCCCCACCCCCACCCCCTCTCCTTACCATGATACAGACAGTTTTTGTCCATAAAAGCAAGCCCTACATTTGTGGAGAGACAGGGGACTGTCCTTTGTCATCTTACATGTATTCACTACCTCTGTTTATAATCTGTCCCAGCTTACAGAAGTGTTCCCACAGACCAACACGGTCACGAGTGTCCTTTGGGATCATCCATCCAGGAGCGGTGAAGACATCTGCTTCTGAAAGGAAGATTTTTCTTTCTAAAAATTTTTTGTGGAAGTGGACATGTAAGGGGAGTTAGAGAGGCTTCTAATACAAGTGTTGAAGTAAAGAGTCAAACATTGAAATCACCTTTTAAATACACTTGGGGACACCCCTTCCCATCAAGTGACTTGATAAATGTGAACACATTTTCAGGAAGCAAAGACATTTTCTTGCTTCCTTCCTCCCTCACACCCTTTCTCCTTCTTTCCATTCTTCCTTTCGTTCTTCGGCTATTTCTTTTAAACAGGGGGAAGAGACTCTTCTGCCCTCAACTCCTGCTCTCCCTGATGCTAGAAGTGAGTTTGTCTCCTAAACTGGTGGCTTATTGGAGACAATACTGGAGTGGAAGCTCTCTGCCCCTACAACTCCAAGTGGGGCCAGCAGAGGCCCAAAGCACATCTTCTGAAATGGTGGCAAAGAGAACTTTTCACTAACGGGAACGTCCGTGTCTCCAAATCCACTTGCGGCAAAGCCACGGATGCATACGGTTCAGTGTTGGCACCAAAGGCGGCCCCTTTACATGGCCCGGAAGTCTTTATTTGGTGGTTTTTCAATTAAATGCCGCATATACTTCAGGGCATATGTAAAGAATCCTCAAATGAATTGCAAACTGTTTCCAATAGCAACTGGGATGGATAAAACACCGACAAGGAAATCCCAACCAGCTGTGTTTGAGTCTTCCGAACCCAAATCAAGGAGTTTCTGGCTGGACTCTGGATGTTTTTGATAGGCTGTCATGGTGTCAACACCGTCTTCCCTGCACACCGAAGGGCTGGTTAGCAGGGATTCCTACTCTGCCATTTCTCCCCCACCTTACTCAGCAGGAAGCTGCCGCCTCGATGTGACTTGCTGATGTAGCCATGCTTAAAAGTTTCTTGGTCAGGCAGTCTTGGCCCTGAGAAATGCAAGGTGGAAAGACATACCGAGAATCATACTAGAAAAACACAGTAAGATACTCCTTCCCAAGATCAAGGCAAAAAGCCCAGATGCACAGGTACTTTAGACAGAAGCCCAGATGAGCTAGGGTCCACGTGCTTGGACCATCCCTTCCCAGCATTTATGATTCAACTGGACACATACTTCACGAAAATGCTAGAGCTTCTGGGACAGCTGTTATAGGATCCAAATACGAATAGGCTGGATCCTAACCAGAGAAAGCTTATGGTCTCAAAAGAGAGGAAAGAATATAAACCACCAGTGGTAATCCAAAATAGACTAGGGCAAATGATAAGAGCAGACAGGTTTCCTGTCGAAGTTCAGCATCCACTTACCTTATCCCACTATTTCTTGAGAAAAACACTCCCATTACATCCTCAAACACTCAGTCCATCTGATTTGGATGGACTCAGTCTTAGTCTCATTTCAGGGATAGGCCCTGATTTGTCTAAGCTAATTAATGAATCTCATCCTCTAGCATTTAGTGACTAGATCAGAAACGGAGTTGAGACCTCTTTCTCACTACTGACGGTACACAGTGTGCACATGGACTCGAGTTCAAATCCAAGAGGAAGAGGCCTGGACTTCACTTATGTGTACACACACACACACACACACACACACACACAACTGAATATATTCATGTGTGTGTGTGTGTGTGTGTGTGTGTGTGTGTGTGTATTCATATACATATAGCCAAAAGAACTTAGAGATGGATTGCATTGGGGAGAATAGAGTGGAAAAATTAGGAACTTCTGCTGCTGTTGTTTTCAGTTTTGTTTTTAGTTTTATCAGGTTAATTGAATCATGTTCTACCTGGGCATCTATGATAGAGAAAATACAAGTGAACATGCATTCCACGAATACAGCAAATTCTTTAGCTAATAAAAGCAGGTACTATATCCAGGAAGTTTTATTTCATTATAGGACACTGGATGTTAAATTCCCTCATTTTATGGTGTTTGCCTAGGGCCCTCCTCTCACCGATCCCAGGCATGAAACTGTCACAAAGCACTCCTTGGACAAAATTACTCCTATAAGCTCTTCTAGCCTTTGGATTTCTAAATCTGGCATTTCTAGGGGGAACAAATCTCTCCTTGAAACGAACTATGAAAGAAGATAGCACCCTGGGATAATCCCTAACTCTTGTGGGATTTCAAATCCCTGTAAATTAGGGGACACCAGAAGACGCCATTGCTTACCTTAACTAAAAGAATAACTCAAGTCTGCTCATAATTATCCACGTTTTATTTCCATTTGGGACTTGGTGCTTTTGAACCACCCTGAATATAAGCTCACACAGTCACATGTTATTTCTATTCTGGGACTTTTATTGAAAAGGAAAAAAAGGGGGGGTGGGGATTGCTGACTTTGGCTGCTTGGCACCAAAGAGCAAGGCAGCGAAGATAAACTTAATTTTATTATAATCATTATTAAATAAAGATTTGGGAAAACAGCAAGAGTATATTTGTGATAGAAATTATAAGAAATTTATGTAAATAACCATGTAGATTTTATACATCCCTTAGGCTCCAACAAATATTCCAAATCCCTACTGCTCCTTTGAAACTTGATTTTTTTTTTCTTTTTTGAAGGCTTATCAATCCTGGGGTTCTCATTAAATTGGGCCTAAATTGAAAAAGTATTTCTGAGATGAGAAGCTGGCTTTAATAATCAAAGCATTTGTTTACAAAGAGATGCCCTTTCTTTTCAAAAACTAGGCTTTTAAATTCCAAGATTATGGTTTTGTTTTCATTGTGGCACCTAACCACTTGACATTTCCTACTGTCTCTGGTAGCTGAGGTATTGTGTTTCCTGCTCACAAAGCAGTGTATCAGTTTAGTACAGTGGAAAGAACACAGGGCTGAACTGAAGGGTTTTAGTTCCAATCCTCCTGTTCTTCCTATTTATTTGTGGTATTAAGCAAGTTTCATTATTTGACTCTCTGTAAAGTAGGGGTTATTGACATTCATTATGCCTACCTCCAAAGTTGCTGAAAACATCAAATAAGAAAACGCACGAGAAAATGAAATGCAAATGACAAACGACTGTAAACTGTTCAGTGTTTAATACATACTCAACATTGATTTAAGGGCCTGGAACTTGGCTCAACGGTAGAACCATAAGAAATCAAGATCCAAAGAGCCATCTAGAGGGGCGAACAGCTAAATAGTATAATATGATAAGGATGGAGGGGTAAAAAAAAAAATCTCAGGAAAGCACAGAAGTAGGATATCAGCACATAAAGAGGTAGGGAAAGACAGAGAAGGTGATACCAGTGCTGAAATCTGAAGCTTCCTTCACCACCTCATTACCTCTTTAGAAATTAAATTCCAGGGGATCAGCAATGGGTGATTCCACTGCCTGATTTTCCTAGCACAAAAGCCAATGTGCTTCACTAATTACACAGACAGATTATCTACCCTGGCCAAATCTCCTCCATCCCGTCAGACCCTCCCACCAGTTAAGCATTCAGCGCCGCTATTTTGTGCAATGGGGAAGGTTTCCTAAGTGCAGGGAAATTGCCAAAATGCAATTTGAAGTCCAAAGGAGTAAAAAAGGTAATATTTTTCCTCTCTTTTGTAAAAGCACACTGATGTGTTCTTAATTCTCTTGCCATTTTGTATTAGAGCGTGGATACTTAGCATCCAGAAGTTATTTGACTTAAAGACATTTGTGGCTTCAGGTTACTTTCCACATTCAGACCCTAAGTTGCTGGCTGTTACATATACTCCACTTGGACTGGCCTCTAGGATGAGAGAGGACTCTGGGAGATAACAGACTCGTATTAAAACAGGGTGTTAGAAAAATGCAGTGTAACGTGCTCGAAGGTACAAATGCAGCTACCGGGATATATCGTGTTCAAGGGTGTATTTTTGTAAAAATTATTCACTTGCTTGATACATAGTGGGTAATACAGAGTCGTCAGATCATTGCTATTTCTCCACTCCATCTGTTGTGTGAGTTACTTTCTAAAACACTCTAAGGGAAAAAGAAAAAGAAAATCCTCTCCCCACCCAAGTAGTGAGGGTCGTTGGTTTATTTTACCTGGTACTAATATCAACTTTATAGCACATTTTTGCCTGCTTTAAAAAAAAAAAAAAAGGAGCCTGTATGAATCTATACAGTATACTATTTTATAGTGTTGTGGCCAGATCTCTTTATGATAAAAATGTAAAACCTTCCTGTAAAAATTCCTTATTTTAAATAAAATTACTTGTTTCTCCCCAATTTAGATCAGCTCTTATTTTGTTCCATAGCTACCAAACCTTGAAAATGTCATTGACACTAATCAATAGACCAGTTTTCAACATGCATTTTAAAGCTATGCTCTAAACCCACTTTTGCAATTGCAAAATGACTTTTTCCCCTGTCTGGCTAATTAACTGATATGACACTAATCCTTTGCACATCTGGTACTAAATGTTTGCTCACATGGGTCCCCCAGCGAGGAAGTGTGGCCAAACAGTGACTTCGAGGGTGCTTGATTTCACTTTAAAATCTTCACTCTCTGGGATTAAAATCTTGAGATAAAACATCTGGATTTCAGCGGTGTCCCCAGGGAATGAAAGTTATAGTTCTATAGAATACATATTGCACATAATATGGTCTTGTTATTTCTACATTAGCACGACTCCAGCCGGTGCCCGCCGTTAGCATGTCAGTCTCCTGACACATCATTAATAAACAGGTAATTTCATAACTGATTTCCACCTAGTGTCATGTTGAAAACCACCTGGGTTTTCGTTTTCACTAACATTAAAGGGATAGGCTAGAGGGAGGCCGTTATTATTAAACCGGGACTAATCTAACTGAATAATGGATCAAATCAGGGAAAACATATGCATATGCAGAAGGATAAAAAAAAAAATTTCCAGGCCAACAGACGGATCTGGATCCACTCATCGAAATGTGACTGTTCCTTTCCCTTCCTCTCAACAAATGTATACATTAGGAATTATTTCAAAACTGTGCCCACTGCCCCCAGGAAAGTTCCAAAAAACACCAAGGAAGCAACGGTTAGGGAAAAATCTATACATTTAAAATTCTGACCTTGAAATTAAGTCTATGCCGTGCTTATGTGTTCACTGAATTTTAAATTAATACTGCATGTTATATTCCATTAAAGATTAAAAACACACTCACCAAGGTGAGCCATTGCCACTGTTGGCTTACGGATCTAGCCAAATGTGTAGTAATGGACAAGAACATCGCTAAATGTAATTGGAAATATCGGTAACTGCAATATAATCCACTCATTGGCTTGTGCTAGGCTTTTTCATTTGCTTTTAATCCTGATATTATCATCTTATTAGCATCATTCCTACTGCCTCAGAAAGTAGTTGAGAATTGCTATGGGCTGCCTTCACATCATCAGAAAGGGGTCTATCTAGTGGTTTTTATGGTGCCTCTTAGTCTTGTGATGTATTTCTGGAGGAATTTTTTGCTTTCTTCGTGAACCAAGGCTACTAATTTAATATCTTGGTCTTTGACTTGTGTTCATGTGAAATTTCAATCACAACACGGAGCCCAATGAATGTAGAGTATTCTTACAACATTTACTACATTCTGCCCATTCTTATTTAGCAGACAAGAGAAAAAAATTGTGTGTCACCAACTTCTCTTTGACCTTCCATTCCAATCTCAACTTAACGATCTGCTTTTCTTCTGCCAGTCCAATTTTTAAAAGGACATATGACACAAAATCTACTTCTAGTGAGTTAGGAAAAATCCTGAGTAGAAACCGGGAGATAAAAAATTTGATGCTGGGGCGCCTGGGTGGTTCAGTTGGTTAAGCATCTGACTCTTTTTGTCTTTTTTTTTTTATATTTATTTATTTTTGAGACAGAGCATGAGCAGGGGAGGGGCAGAGAGAGTGGGAGACAGAATCCAAAGCAGGCTCCAGGCTCCGACTTGTCAGCTCAAAGCCGGATGCCAGGCTCAAACTCACAAACCGCGAGATCATGACCTGAGCCGAAGTCAGACGCTTAACCGACTGAGCCACCCAGGCGCCCCAAGCATCTGACTCTTGATTTCATCTCAGGTCATGATCTCACACTTTGTGAGATCAAACCTTGCATCAGGCTCTGCACTGACGGCACGGAGCCTGCTTGGGATTCTCTCACCCTTGCTCTCTGCCCCTCTCCTCCCCCCACGTTCTCTGTCTCTCTCAAAATAAATAAACATTAAAAAAAATTGACGCCAAAATATCCTAAGTTTTATATTTTTGAAACAAAAATTCTAAGAAATAATTCAGTTTATATATAAACATTGAATCTCACTAGTCATTCAACACAATATAATACAGGTAGTGAGAAATTTGAACATTATCTAGTATACCGTCTCTATAGTATTGTGGAAAAAAAAGAAACACAATAAAGGTAATTGTCTAATCAGTAACTGCCTAAAGTCTGTCACAGAGTGATGGTGGAGCCAAGATAAGAACCTGAATGCTTCCAAGAAAAGTAATATTACATCAAAACATAAAACTCTCTGAACTATACTTCCTCTCTCAACTCAAGCTTGTCATCTATTTAAATGCTTTCTACTGCATAGGTCTCCAAAGATCTTGTGAAGGACTTTTGTTCACACTTGGAATAATACAAGTCATTAAATGATAAACTGTGAAAGGAACCAACATTCCACACACATGAGATCCACCAAAATATGTATCATATTTACTTGAGTCCTTCACTAGATGAATGGTTCGCAACCTGCTGCTGATTTTGCACCTCAGACCAGGAGATAGCTGGCAATGTCTGGACCCATTTTTAGCTGTCACCACAGGGTGGATGGGTGCTAATAACTAGTGGGTAACGGTCAGAGAAGCTGCTAAGCATCCTACAGCGAACAGAGTAGCCCCTCACAACAAAGAATCATCTGGTCCCAAATATCTGCAGTACCAAGACAGAGAAACCCTGGTGTAGACTGTTTGCTAGAGGCACTGATAAAGCTACCAGCTTTTGAGACATTAACAACCAACAAGGTTTCTATAGGGCATGTATATTTCATCTGAGCACCACATTGTTCCGTTCCCAGAGCAAAATGTTACGCTCTTCAAAATCTCCAGGGAAGCTAGCTGCATAAAGCTTTGGGTGAAATGTAAATTTCTTAAAATATTTATCCATCCATAAGTGGCTACATTTTTGACATTATTATAGGGTTTCTCAGTGTTCCATTTTATTAAAAAATATTTATTTGGTTTCTAAGATTACTGCTTTTCTGACCACAGAAAATTCAATTACTGAAAACTGCAGCTATCAAATTGGTTGAAAATAAATAGCCTTTTATCCAAAGCTGGCAAAGACTGGCTCACTTTTAATATGTAGTCATTTAAAAAAAATAAAATAAAAATAAGAAAACATTTCCATTGCAAGCTGATGGACTGCACAGTCAGAAGGCAAATGGTCTTTTGCATCATCAGGTTTTATTTAAAATAGGATGAGGAAGGAGTGGGGGAAAGTTTAAGAAAAGAAGTCACCATGTGAGTAATTTACCATTATTTTTCCTCTTTTGTTTTACAAGACAGAAGAAATGTGAGCCTTTTTTGCCAGTGGAAATCACTTTCTCCTGCTTTCTCTCTGTCTCGGTTTGAAATGTTTAGTAATATACAGGAAATGTGGTAAGTGAGATCTACAAACGTGGGCTTCCAATATCAAGGCTAATTATGTGCTAAGCAATGATGATGGCAGCAGCATTGCCAGGGAACCACAAAGGAGGCTGAGCTGGGGTGCCTAGATCTATTTCTCTCATTTGCTCCTCATTTGCATTTTAATCTACACTTTGTGGGGTGGTTTTTTTTTTTCATTTCTAAAAAAATGTTCATGTTTCCTCAGTGAAAACCAATCAAGCCACAAGAGGAGGGAACTGAAAAATTGATAAAACCATACTCCAAATGAAAGCAGAGAGATTATCCACCCTGTGGATCGTATACAGCGATATCCCCATCTCCAAATTGCTGTTCTCCCACCGCTGGACATGCATCTGGGCTCTCTCTCACTTGAGTGAGATTGATCTGTGCGTAATCAGACTAATTTTTATAGTAAGTTAAGGAAAACATCACTGGGAATTTGATGCTATTGAGAAAATCGGTAACGTCTATGTCAACGATGCAGGGCGTCGCTCATCTCCCTTCAAGACAATTTGCTGAGAATTACTGAGGTTGTGTATTAGAAGAAGCTCTTGACAGACAGGAATCAGGAGGCCGAGTTGTGCCTGCTGTGCTGCTATTCATCAGCAAGTCGGTGCACCTCACTGAGACACAGTTCCTTTATGTGTAAGTGACGTGGCTGGAAGAGAGTGTCTAAGGCCATGCCTACCTCTGTAATTCTTTGCCTGCTTGGATCGGCTTTGCTTCCGTTCACTCAGCGCAGCCTGAGCTCTGGGCTACAGACACTCCACCACTGCTTTAAAGCACTGCTGCTTTAAACTTCAGATTCTGTGTTTGTGCAAAAGCTATTTCCAACGATGGTGATAACGTGAGAATCTTCTTTGCCATTTTATTTTCACAAGTGCTCCCTTAAAATAAAAGTATAATGAGGATGGGTGATGCTAATCACAGTCTCGGAAACTGAGACTTTATATGTAGGAGTCACACACAGTGTGTGCTTAAATGGGGTCAGCATAGGCACTGGCAACAGAAAGGACTCTCTCTCTCTCTCTCTCTCCTCCCAGAAATGACTCTTCTTCTAGGAGGGTGGGAGGGGACTGGCAAAGAAGGTTTAACCACAGTAAGCATATGGTGTCCGTGACAAAGCACACAGTACCTAGAAAAGACAGAACAACCGCTGTGCAGTGGTCAGACCAGGGCTGAGCAGGGAAAGGCTGACTTCATGAGGAGTTCCCTAAAAAAGTAAAAAGAAAACATAGCCGCTCCCTCTCTGTTTTCTCGTCTCCCTTGGTTAGGAGAGAACCACAGGCTCCCAGTTTTTACTGTCTGGTTTTGTGGTCTTATTGAGGGCTAACGTGACGACAGACAATAATGGTTCTGGGGCCTCCCATTTTGAAAATTCTCTACTGTTTTTCTTAATCCTACTTACTACATTAGAGTTGTGGGTGCTGAATAAAAAGTACTCCTCACAGCTACTCTCACCTGTTTGAACCTTTCCCAGTTTGTTCTAGTCCATGGCTGGAAAAGCCATATCTGGAACTTCTTTAGACAAGTCGAAAGAGGAGCAGGGAGCAGAGTGCATTCTGGGAATTTGGCATGGGTGGAGAGAATGATGCTTTTATGAATTCTTAAAATTTTTAAATTGTGAGTTCAAAACATATTTCCTGCCAAGACCCAGTAGTTCCACTGTCATTGGGTTGTCTATTCCAGCCCAGTGGTTTGAGATGAGGGGCTGAGATCTTCCTGTCAAAGGCCAAAGGGCATCAAAGGATGGAATTTAAAACATCTTCAAAGAGCACAGGGTCAGCAGATCTTTGTTAACAGCTTCTGTTAGCAGACCTGCCAACTGGTACCCTGTGCTCCTGGTGGGGCAACTGTGGCTGATGATGGACAGTTCTGTGAAGACAGGTCCTAAACAGTAAAATGTCCCATCAAGGCAGGACTTCCAAAAGGATGGAACGAGGTGGGGAGGGGGTATGAGCTCCATATTCACAGTCTTTTAAGCTCTAAACAAATGAATAGCCGTGACTCCTAGCTGATGATTATGATTCTAATGCTGACACCATAGAGTTTTAAAGTTAATGTCTGATTTAAACATTTTATACAATTTGTCATATACCTAGTAAAACCTCAGAAGCAATAGAAAGATTAGGAAAGCAGGGGAGGAAAGTTAAATGTTTGTCAAAGAAGCTCAATTAACAGAAGAAAAGACTTTAGCCTAGATTGTATTTGCAAGAAAGCAAAAACATTAAAATAAATGTCAGAAATGACAGATTGGTGGGCAGGATTAATTGATGGATGGATGCAATGTGCTATTAAGTCAGGGTAGGAATAAACAGGGCATAGAGGATTTTTAGTGTAGTAAAATACTCTATGATACTATAATGATGGATACATGTTATTTACACACTTGCCCAAACCTATGGAAAGTACAACACTAAGAGTGAATCCTAGGTGAACTATGATTTTGGATGATTATGATGTGTCAAGATAGGTTCATCAATGTAACAGATATACCACTTTGGGACACTCTGAGAGGTTGATAATGGGGGAGGCCATTCATATGTAGGGACAGATACTATGTGAGAAATCTCTATACCTTATTTTCAATTTTTCTGTGAATCAAAAGGCTCTAAGAAATAGAGTAGGAGCACCTGGGTGGCTCAGTTGGTTAGGCGTCCGACTTCGGTTCAGGTCCTAATCTCACAGTTCATGAGTTTGAGCCCTGCACTGGGCTCTGTGCTGACAGCTCAGAGCCTGAAGCCTGCTTTGGATTCTGTGTCTCCCTCTTTCTCTGTCCCTCCCCTGCTCGTGCTCTGCTTCTCAAAAATGAATAAACATAGAAAGAAAGAAAGAAAGAAAGAAAGAAAGAAAGAAAGAAAGAAAGAAAGAAAGAAAGAACAGCAAAAAATCAGAGTAGGCCTTCTGACTGTACCATTTAGATAAAACCCAAATATTTTGGAAGAGGTATATAAGACCCCTCTACATCTTGGATGCACACTGGGAAATCCAATTAGAAACTTCAGGCTATTGAGGGAAATACCTGTAGGTAGTGGACTGAAAAGGACCACATAAATTAAAGTCCCCAGAAAAAAGGAATTAAATTCTTCATTGTCTTTGCCTAAGCAACACTGCCTTTACATTAATCATGGAAAAGAAATATCCTTCCATTTTAAGAATGAATATATTAGCTTCATGCAATTAATTACACTTAAAAAAAAACGACCTCAGTTTGACAAATTCATTGGTCATTTACTGTGTGCCAAGCATAAAGTCTGCAGGGTATAGAATTCAAAGATCAATGAGACTTGTTGACAAAGAAGTCTCATGTTATATGAATGCCAATTGTATTGTTCTAATTATTCTTCTGTTCCTTTCACAGATAGAAAAGTTATTGGAATAAGGAAAATCAAACAATCACATAGAAGACATATTTAACTTTTGTTTTCTTTTTGGAAATCAAAGATTTAGGGTTACGGAGGGAAATAGAAAACCATATTTTCATTTGTTTTATTGCCATTAAAAATGTTTTTGCATCTTTGTTGAAAATGGTTTAAACACAGTATACCTGAGACTAGGAAAAACCATATGGGCATAGTCAGCTGCTGAATACGAGCACCAGGAAGCAGGGAGTTTCAAAGACAGACAAATATATTGTTTGAACATACATGGCAGGGAAAAAGGTTGAAAACTCCCACTCTAATCTACTGTCGATATGATTTCCAAGTTCATCTGGTGGCTGGTTAACGAAATCCAACCACTGCACATTTGAGACATAATTATGTGGAAGTAGGAAGAACGTTTGTAACTTACACCAGTGCCTACCCTGCGTTAGCTTCCAAGAGGCCTGACCCTTTCCCCAGCCTCTCTTTGACCAAGCCAACACCACTCATTCCCCGGTCAGATTGGAAGCTACAGGTTCCACTGGAAACATGGTTTATGGATAATGTATCTATAATGGACTCTCCACTCAAAACCAATAGAGCAGTAGCATAGCCATCAGCAATCAGTCCATAAAATCTGCAGTTACCTTCTTTTTTTTCTTAAAGGGGGCAGGAAGCTAATGGATTTGAAATTGCAGAAGCGGACCACAGACCTTTTTAATAAATGAAAATAAAATTGAGTCTCAGGTTTATGTTGATCTATAGAACTGTGAGTCCCAGAGTCCTCCCACTGTTTCCCTCAGGGTTGATTCCTAGCCTAAACCACCCAACATTTATAGCTGATAAAGTGTCTACTGAAGGGTAATAAAATACAGTGTGTGTAGTTGTAGAGAATGTAACTTATCACTTTCATCAAAAGCTCCCTGAAAATGTGTTTATCTAAAAGCCTTGTATGTTTGTGTATATTTCAAATATCTCTGCCGTTAGATTGAGCTCCTTGGGCATTTAAAAGCTATTCCTTGAAAAGACTTCTTTGGAAACTGTTTAGCTGTGGGTTAATGGTTACATTTCCTTGGATTGGAGATATCCTCCAGGTTACGGAATTCATACAAATATATACAAATGAGACATTGACTATTGCCCCAATTTTATTTTCTCACTAAATCAAGGTAAAGATTTAAAGCCAAATTCATAAAGAAGGAAAAAAAAATCCTTATGTGGGTGTTAGGTGATTTTTAACTCTGGCACAACTGATGCTGGGAACTTTCCAAACATGCAGCTGCCTAGTAGAGGGAAAAAAGTCTGAGATGTTGAGAAAATGTTTAGGACGCTTTGGTAATAGCTGGGGAGTATGACTGCATGTCATTTTTAAAAGCTAGCTGTGCTACAGATGGTTTATAGCCTGGATATGGATAGTCTTATCTGAAAATGATTCTGGATCACTCAAGAAACAGACAAAAAGCAGATTTTTTCAATCAAACACTGACCAAGCTATAAATGTCCCCATGACACATTGAGGTTTTCCTTAAGGAAGGTGCTCACTAAGTATCAATGATGAACGGTTCTTAAGGGAGTTGGAAAGTAATATATTTTGTAGGTATGTATTACCTGCCTGGAGGTATGGATGAATCCATATACATTTTGACCATTTGTAGAATAACGCATGCAAAATGCGAGTATATTCAGGGTTCAGGAAACAAGTGGTCTTACTTGTCTTCAGATGCCCAATATCTGGATCATCAGGCCACTTACAGAGCATTTGCTATCTCACAGTGACAGTTTTATGAATGGGTTTTGATGTAGCATGACTGGGGAAAAGTCCTGATGCTGACTGTTTTCTCCCAAACAGATGATCACGGAGATCACGATGCAGCTGTGTTCATACTGATCCAACTAGTCAGTCACAGTTTAATCTTGATTTTCTTTCTGCTGAGAGCTTGAAAACTCCATTCTTGAGCTAACAGGGTGGCCTCTACTTCTGGATTGAACCAACCTAGGACACCAAGTATGTAGGTCTGGTGGTGGTGCACAAGGCTTCTGATCTAAAAAGCATCTCTCTTCACCCAGTTTGAGGAAAGATCTTGGTGAGTAAGTTGTGGCCACTCTTACTTGGTGAGTAAGTTGTGGAAGCACTCTTGTTGGCTTCCATTATATTCACTAAGTGATTCCTCTTGACAGAGTGAAGCGTTTACTATGCTTTCATTATCATATTTATCTCTCACAGTATGTAAAAGACCATGGTGATTGTAATGGATACTCAATAAGTAACTGTTTTCATTGACTGATAATTCACCTCCTCTCAAATTCCAAAAGCTAAGGAAAAATGGCTATTTGAGAGTTTAAATCTGAATTTTCTAGATCAGTAATGGAGATTGATTAAGTAGGTGCGTATTCATTTATTCACTTTTTCCACATAGACATATCCTAAAATTAAGATTTTGGTATCTAACTATTTTAGGGTCTTTTAAAAATAGAAACACTGGGGCGCCTGGGTGGCGCAGTCGGTTAAGCGTCCGACTTCAGCCAGGTCACGATCTCGCGGTCCGTGAGTTTGAGCCCCGTGTCGGGCTCTGGGCTGATGGCTCGGAGCCTGGAGCCTGTTTCCGACTCTGTGTCTCCCTCTCTCTCTGCC
Source organism: Prionailurus bengalensis (assembly GCF_016509475.1). Lineage (NCBI taxonomy): Eukaryota > Metazoa > Chordata > Mammalia > Carnivora > Felidae > Prionailurus > Prionailurus bengalensis. The sequence goes on from NC_057347.1 coordinate 51,742,287, forward strand.
CCTCCCCCGTTCATGCTCTGTCTCTCTCTGTCCCAAAAATAAATAAACGTTGAAAAAAAAAAAATTAAAAAAAAAAAAATAGAAACACTACTAAAATACAACTTTTAACTTACACAAGTTATACAATATAAAGTATAATATGAAAAATAATAATCTCTAATAATGTCCATTCACTCAAAGATCTTGGCAAGTCCACAGCTCTAACATGTAGAACCAAGTTTGAAGTTCATATCTTTGGGCTTTGGCACATGTGCTCTTAACTACTAGGCTACATTTTGAACAAAATCCCAAATTGGGCCACTCTAATATTTGGGCTGCATACAGAAGGGTACAGAGTTAGAGCTCTAGATAAACCAGAGGTCAAAGCAAACCCGCAGTGAATTTAAGTTCACCCAGATCCTATGTAGTGCTTTTCTTTTTTATAAAGAAAAAACTACACGCCCAGTAGAGTTCTCAGTTTCTGTAATGGGTACTAATAAGTGTGGAGAAATCATGTCCACATGCCTTATAATTGTACACAAGGCCCTTAATATGAGTGTGCAAGATGAGGTACTCAGGTAAACTAAATACAATAATGAGCCGTGATCACTGCATTTTTATTCACAAATTTGGTGTTTGGAGACTATAAAAATGGTAATAATAGCAAATTTCCTTAACAGTAATGCAAGAGAATGAAATATAATCTCAAGAATTCTATCTGCACTTCATTAAAACCAGTTCTACAAGAGATCCACACCCTTGGAAATCCTTCTCATCTGTGGTTCATATCTGTGTATGTAAATATCCCAAGATTCCATTTGACATTTTTATGTTGGTATACATATGAATTTCAATAGCTGACAAATTACTACTACACATGAAATCAAAGTATCAAATGCAACCTCGTAAGTAGCTAAAGAATTGGAATTATTTAGTGTAAACCATAGAGTCACAATTCTCTCATTTTCAAGTGTGGGTTCTGAAGCTTTGAAATCACAAACAAATGGAACACCATTCTCAATCTTATGAACTATTTATGAATTAACAGAAACAAACCAGGTATAACCCAAAAAAACATTTTCTGGAAATTCAAAATAACTTCCATCCAAATTCACATACCAGCCTCTTGCTTTCTCTCTCTTCACTAAGTCTACTTCTCTGAATTTCAACACATAACACTTCTAAAATGACCATTGGACTTCCCAAAATCAGAGAATGAACCTCTTCAAAAGGCCAATTAGCAAACATTAATGCAAAGAATTTTCACAACAGAATGATAACAATTTTTAATATATTAGAAAATCCTAAGGAGGTTCTACGCATTCCTTATTTGATTTTTGATGCCTCTCCCTTTCTCTATCCCCTGTTCAAACTCCTTTCTTTGCTGCTTCCTGCTATCCTTCACTCTCTGTCGGCTTCATACAGAACCTGGGGACCCGAAAAAAACCTGTATGTGCCAAGGGCATTTTAAGAACAGGGCCCCATTTTGATTCTACAGACGCTATTACAACTTATTTTTATAGAGTCAAACCAAGCCAAACGGAACTCATTTCAATAGCTGACAAATTACTAAAAATAGCCCATATTATAAATTGCCTCCTGCAATATATTAAGCTTCTTCTGAAAGAGGAAATAAGAGATAGATTCCATTTTAGCCAGTTAGAATATATCCAAATACTTTTTTTTAATTTTAGCATCAGGCTGTTAAACAAATTAAAAGTCTGAAAACCTCTGCAGATTTTGGGCACACATATCAACAAGGGTGGAACAGACAGGAAATGTCAAGTCTTTTTGTGTACTGGATAAAGCACCTTGCCTGGGGGGAGGGAGGTGGAAAAAACACCCATATTTCTCTAATTTAGGGATTCCCTCCACACCGCATGGTATGCAAGGTTTCAAGTCTGACTTTTTCTGACAGAGGGAGGAACAGTAGAAGTTAGTTCAAAAGAACTGTCAAAGAGTTTTGTCGCAGGTAAAACCAAGTGCTCTGCCATTAGCAACAAAAGCCGCCAACTCCGGTGATCTTTCTGCCACATGTGCTGTCACGGGATTGCGGCAGCGTTCATTTTCTTAATGCTTGACTCCATGTGCGCGCGCGCGCACACACACACACACACACACACACACGCACGCACTTCAGAGAGGATTGTTTTTCAGAAGTATTTTAGCGACGTTTTTTTAAAATGCTAACCTCCTTGAAATAAAGCGCTAATGGAATCCCCAACTCCAGTTACATTGGTGATTTATGGAGTTTGGGCTGGCCAGATGTATAGCTTTCCCCAAGAAAATGATAATATCTGTGCTAATCACTTCCTGGATAAGTTGACATTCTGGCCAATCTCTAGCACTACTTTTAAGTCTCTCCTTCGGCTCCTGAGAGTTTTATTTCATCATCTTTTCTCTCTCCCTCTGAGGCCTGTCAAGCTTGTATACATTTTTATTCCAACAGGTGCTCTGAAGACATCTTGAGTGAAGATGTGAGTGTGTGTGTGCATGTAATAAATTAATTTTATCTGTGAAATAAATTAAGGTTACTGTTCTATGATAGTTCTATCTTGAACTCACTCAAAATAGATGAATTTCTTTGTGACAGTAAATTGTTTTTCATTTTTTTAAGTTTATTTATTTTGAGAGAGAGAGAGGGAGAGAGAGAGAGAGAGAGACAGTGAGCATGAGTGGAGGGGTAGGGGCAGAGAGGGAGGGAGAGGGAATTCCAAGCAGGCTCTGGACCACCAGCGCAGAACTCGAACTCACGAACCGTGAGATCGTAACCTGAGCCGAGATCGTAACCTCAGCTTAACCAATTGAGCCACCCAGATGCCCCTGTGACGGTTAATTTTTACGCAGCACCAAACTGTATACACCTAAAGTAAAATTATCAGTCATCTAACTGAATGTCTTCCGATTTGTTTTAAAGCTGGGAATTTCCTTTCCCAAATAGAGTAGTTTTATACATTGGTATTTTTCAGAAGCTAAAGAAAAATACTCAAGTTGAAGCTATAGTGAGGTGGCCAGTGGTCACAAAATCTTGCCCTGATGGCCTCTCTCTGCCCTTCTCTAGGTGCTCTTAGGACACTGGTGCCTCAAATTTCAGCGTATAAACCCCTAGTTCTGAGGATTATCCCCATGATGAAGATTTCCAACCACAAAATTACCTATACAGCAAAACTACCCTGATTCACGACAGCCAGCTAGGTGCTCAAGTCCTTCTTTACATAAGTTTAGAAGATAAATTGTATTAAAGCATGTATTAGCCAACTATTACATGCAAATCACATATAAGGCATTGTGTTGGGCTTTGAGTTCTATTAGTTTGTAAGCACTTTTTTTCTTTTGAGAAATTAAAGGTGGGTTTTTGTTTGTTTTTTTTTTTTTAATTCATGAAATCTACACTTAAATGATACCTCTGTCAGTCAGCCTGTGACTTAGACAAACTACTTCTACTTTCTTAATGTGTTTTCTCATCTGTACAAAGTGTAAATGCTGTCCAGGTCTCTCTATTGTTTGTAGGACTGAATTAGATAGTAGACAGAGAAGAGCAAGCACAATGCCTGGCACGTTTGTAGGCGCCGTAAAGAACGTTACCAAATAAATGAAATATATAGAAAACTATGACTGCCAAAGTTTGCCTCTACTGAGTACTAGAAACTCATACCAATGTAAAGCGCCTTAGATAGGGTCTTTGTGGTACGAATCAGTTGATTTTTTTTTTAATGTTTATTTTTGAAAGAGAGAGAGAGAGAGCGTGCACGCACACAAGCGGGGCAGGGGCAGAGAGAGGGGGACAGAGGATCCAAAGTGAGCTTTGTGCTGACAGCAGCAAGCTCAATGTGGGGCCCGAACTTGAGAACTGCAAGATCATGACCTGAACCCAAGTCTGACATTCAACTGACTGAGCCACCCAGGCATCCCAGGAATCGTTTGATATCTATGAGAGCTGGAGGGGCTTCCACGTCACTTCCTCCACAGTCCCATGATCAGGTGGTATGTTACTTGGCAAATAATCAGACTAAATTCTTCTAGACATCCAAACCTTTGAATGTTAGCAAGCAGACTTATGCATTGCCATCCAATCTGCTCGCATAAGTTCTGTGGTATGGCACCTCTTTCCTTTAGGTACTCACATGTGAACTATTTTGCATGAAGATTCTCTCAAGAGAGATGAGACAATAGTTTAGTACCAAGGTTCACCTCATCTTTAGTCTGGTTGGACAATTCTCCGTTAAGTGATGGGTCACAGGACCCCCTAGATTCAACAGATTCTTATTCTCTCTTCAAGTAAAGGCAGTACTGATGCATACCCTTGGAAATTAGGATTAATGTCACCCAGGAAAAGTTGTTTGTAACATAAGCTACCCTAATGTTGATATGGGTTAAACAGTTGAAGCTTTTTAAAAGCTACTTGGGGAAAGAACAGTCATAATTAGTGCCTTTCACACACTAACAGCTCTTAAGGTCTGTGTTGCAAAATAAATGATTCACTTGTTAGTTAAGCACCCTTCAAGTACTGGTTTAAATGATGCATTGTTGATACTGTAGTTCTATATAGTAAACTACAAACAAGAAAACAGATATATAGATATATATATATATATATATATATATATATATATTATATAAACCTTGATATGACGTCTAATACAGCAGGTGCCTAAAATTTTGTGAAAGCTTCAAAATTTTGTGAAAGCTTTATTCATGAAGTCTGGACTTAAATACTATCTCTGTCAGTATGCTATGTTATGCTAAGATGTCTTACATATCCAAAGATCCTTCCATGGAGAATTGCTCCAACCATTGTCCCTGAGCACAAGGGAGCCCTAAGCACAAATGCAAACGAAAGACTAGCATCATCCTGATTAGATCCACAGCTGACTGGACCAGGGATGTGTAAGTGGCAGTCTCAGATCTGTTGATCTGGTGATGAGACTAGTGTTTCTCTATTAACACATTATTGCTGTTCTGGCGAGGACCACACTTCATTATGTGTGACTATGTCATAGGTTACAAGACAAATGACATCTCTGCCCCCTTTCCACCTTAGGCCATATTCCCCTTCTCTTGTTATCTCAACAACCAAGGTTATTTACACATTTTAAAACATTTCTGGAGATTGGGGTGGGAGGAGGTACCACCACCAGTTGAGAAGTACTGGGCTAACTGATGAAGTACCCTGTTACAGTAAGGTTAACTGGAGAATTCGGTTTCCAGGCCCCTCCCTGGTAGGAACAATAAAAAATGTCTCCAAACATTGCCTCGTTTCGGCGGGGGGGGGGGGGGGTAGTGGGAGGGAATCACTTCAATTTGAGAATCACTAAACTGGAGAATACATCCTAGATTTCAATTGAAGTAAAATCTCTTTAAGTATTCTATAGGTGGGAAATCAATTAGTCACTTTCATTTTTAAAATTTTTTTCAACGTTTATTTATTTTTGAGAGACAGAGACAGCACAAGCAGGTGAGGGGCAGAGAGAGAGAGAGAGAGAGAGAGAGAGAGAGAGAGACAGAATCTGAAGCAGGCTCCAGGCTCCGAGCTGTCAGCACAGAGCCCGACTTGGGGCTCAAACTCACGAATCATGAGATCATGACTTGGGCCAAAGTCGGACACTTAACCGACCTAGCCATGCAGGCACCCCTCAATTAGTCACCTTAAGTATAATGTGTATTTATTATTATGATAAAGTGATATATTGATTAATGACTGTGATAGTTACTAATATAATGCCCAAAAGCAATTAACACTTTTTACTAGTTGAGAAAATAATTTACAAATATATAAATAATGAATTGTTATTAAATACAAATATTAAGTAGAAGCATTAACTAGAAAATGTAATAAAGCAACACTATTTTCTTACGGTGTTATCAAATGTTATCAAAATTAAATAATAATACAAGGTGAAGGAATTCTATCTTATGTTAGCATTCCTAACAAAATATCCTTTAATACGCAATTAACCTACAGTGAACTAACTAAGTTTAGTCCATAAACTTTTTTGTAGAAAAGTTACCAGTTGGAATTTCTTGAAATCTTGTGAGAAAAAAACTTTAAAAAGTCAACTTCTCCCCTTAAAAATTTAATGCAAGGAGAAACTAAAATCCAAAACAAAAACAAAAATAGAGAAGAAAGCAAAACAAATAACAAGGCACATTCAATATTGATAATAAATCTTCTTCATCCAGATACAGTTAAGAATACAAAGAACGTGAAAAAGGAAGAAAATTTTAGAGAGAAAAGAGGTATCCAACCCATTTTGCTTCAATTACTTACTCAAACTTTAAAATCACAGAATTCACAAGAATAATTTAAGGACACAATTCTGTATAGTTTTGAATCCTTAGTGGTTAACTTGTTAAGTAAACAAAAAATGTTGACATAATTTATAGACTACCAACTATTTTCAGTAGTTGAAGAGAAAGAATTTTTGATATTTATAGAAGTCATAAATCCTAAGAACAAAGCTCCTTCAAGAAAACATGATACTGAAGACTTGTATTATCTTCTGGGTTATCAAAAAAAAGTTATTACCAAAATTTTAAATGTATCAGTTGAAAATGAGAATGCACTTGTAATTGCAAATGTGTGTAAAAATATTTTTAAAAGACCTAGGAACTGACAATCCCAAGATATCATTGTCCCTAAGTATCATACACATACATTTGACAATTATAATTTTTAATAAAATAGGAAATTAATGGGAATTTTTAATAAAATGTCATATGTATGTTCATATCCCAGAAGTCACTTTTTGTGGCAGTGATCGTTAGCCTCTATATTGATTTTGACCAAATGTTGGTTATGGTGCTAGACCATGTGACACGTGGCCAAAATGAGCATTCAGTGCATCTCTACAAACACACTAGAGTGTTAGGAAGGCTGAAAATCCAGTTTGGAAGCTATAAATCACAGGCTTTCAAATACTTGGAAGATGAAATCATTTTTAATTAAATTAGCAAATGAAAATAACTGAAGATACTTGCTCAATTTCACAATAGGCTAGAAGTTTTGCAATTTAAGAAAACATTTAGTGTGCTGTAGAAACAAAATTAATTGTAGATACTCATTACTGTCATTTTTTTCTGTTTGCAACTCCTTCAATTTTCATGTTCAAATAACTGTTGCTACCTTTGCTATCACTATTGATGATGATAAGAGCTTACATTTATTTAATAGTTACTAGATGCCAATACCCCTGAAAGGCATGATCTCATTTAATAATTAATAATTTAATAAAGTTGCTTATAAACAGTAAAACAAAGACCTGACTCCAGAGTCGACACTCTTCCTTCTACTGATAAACTGACTCATAGAAAGACTTAAAAGCTCCAATCAGACTATTTTGTAATCATAAATAATTACACTGATGCCACACGTGTGTGTGTGTGTGTGTGTGTGTGTGTGTGTGTGTTATTACCTTTATACTGGGTTCCAAATTGAGCTTTTAAAAAACGATACTATGTTAGATGTTTCCCTTACTTGCTCTTTCAAGACAATATAACTAATCCCTCACAGGTAAAAAAAGACCTGAATACACAATGTCCTCTCCTTTGGAGATTGAATCATTTGTACTCAGTCTGAAAGCAACTATTACTGCCACTCTTCCAACAATTAAAAGTTGATGCTTTTATTTATTTTTTATTTTTTTAAAATTTTTTTTTTCAACGTTTATTTATTTTTGGGACAGAGAGAGACAGAGCATGAACGGGGGAGGGGCAGAGAGAGAGGGAGACACAGAATCGGAAACAGGCTCCAGGCTCTGAGCCATCAGCCCAGAGCCCGACGCGGGGCTCGAACTCACGGACCGCGAGATCGTGACCTGGCTGAAGTCGGACGCTTAACCGACTGCGCCACCCAGGCGCCCCGATGCTTTTATTTTTAATGTATACATCAGATTGTGTTCAACTGTATCATAGAATATTAAGATCCTTCCTACAAATAGGTAGTATATTCCAGACAGACAGAATGCTTACTATGCCGACCAAGACAGAGCGTGAGCATGAAGAAAGTTTTCTCATGACTTGTTACTCAAGTGAACTAATCAATTGGAAGAGGTCTACCCACAAAGTGTATGGTTTCCTAATGTCCTTTCTGATCAAGGACCCAATGTGTTGGGCTGGATGGGGCACACGCTATAAAGACTGAACCTACCAGGACTTCCTGACTTACATGAGCATAGGTTTCACCCATCAAGTGCGGCTACTACCAGGAAAATAAGATGGTAACCGTGGCCTCTTTTAAGGGGCATCTTTTGGCCCAACATAATGCTTCTTCACCTCATTGGCATTTTCTCTGCTTACTCCTCTGACCAAAATCCCCCTTTTCATTCCTGGAGACCTGGAAAGTCAGTCTAAGATTGACCACATGAACTCCAGCCTGTATAATGCCTCATATGTAACAGGGATTGTGAGCCACATCTCATCTAGGAACCAGTGTTACACATAGTTTTGATATGGACTTGGCGTCCCAGACCCAGAGAGGGGCAGCCCGATGTGACTGCAGTTCCCAAAGAATTTTTTGTTTCAACTTCTCAGCCAATCAAATACCTGCCATGTAGAGCTAAAATCGGGATCAGACAACTGTTCAGGGAACTACACCCATATAACTCTTCTATAATGCACGTTGTACAGAGAAGCAATAACCTCTCTAATAAATCTACTGTGAGCACTTCCCAGCCTCCATCAGCAATGGCAGGTACTCACTTAAGAATAGAAATAGTTATTTTAAAAAATATATATTCCTTTCTAGAATAGCTGTAAAATGTGCATGAACTCGATGCCAGCTTTTGACAGGGAAATTTAGTTTCAGGTCACTCGATTTATGCCTCTGAGGGGCACAAATTCCCCAGAAGATTAAACTTTCATTAAGTTCTTTCTTTTATTTCCTGCCTTTGCACCCATCATATCATAAGCTCCATAACTGATGTCTTACTGTGGTCATAAAATGGCTGGGCTTGAACTTTAGGGACCTGTCAAACACCTCTCCCTCTCCCCCTTCCCCCCCAATAAAAAACCTTTTAGAGAATGGCACTTAAATTGACAGTCTCAGTGGTCACCCTCCCTGGCCGACGTCAATGAGAATGTGCCTGGAAAAGATGGAGAAGGTAATGTGCACTTTAGACAATCACATTGTGAGGCCAATATCCCACACTCCCCTGCCCTCTACCCCCCTATTGTTATGACTAGACAAGGGATCATACTGAATAGATTAACCAGTCATTGACTTGGGACACCTACTGCTTGGAATGCCATTGCACTTGGAGTGAAAAGAGATAAAAATGTCTCCCCTCTACCCCTGATCCCCTACTCTGTGGCAATATTTCTGCCACAGAAATACTTGGCTGTCAGCTCCAGCAAAGCAACCCTGGATAGCCGCAGTAGTTTGTTGTCAGAATGAAAAATGGTCCCGTGCAAAAGGTCTCGGGGCTTCGATGCTAACAGTCAAGGAGTCCTAAGTCAGGCATTTGACAGAGAACTTTGGTCTTGCTGTTAAATACCACTTAATACTGTCCTGCCTGATAATCCCTGCTGTTTAACAACTGTGCGATCATGGCCCAGCCATGGCAGAATGCCTTTTCAACAGGGGGAAAATGGCCAGATGTCATACATTTGCTTGGGAGAAAAGAAAATACATCTCTGCATCCAATGAAAATTATAATGCTTAAACAACAACAACAACAACAACAACAACAACAAAAGACAATCGCAGACACATTATAGCCTGATTCATCATGAGAGTTCACAGCCAAGGGAGGAATGAAATTCTATCTGAGGTTAGCTGTAGGTGGAAGAGCAAAGAAGTTTGATGTAGGCATTAGAGGTCCAGACAGTGCCTCTGTTACGACAACTAGTAGGCTGGTAGTGAAAAAATTCAAATCAGTTATTTGGATCTGGACATTAAGTAATAAACTGACTTTTTCCTGCATTGCATAGACTTGAACCTCCAATGTACCAGCTCATGTATTCATTGGATTTTTTTTTCCCTTATGCAGAGTCCTCATTACTACAGTAAAAAGTATAAAGGACTTACCTACTGGTGCTAATTGCCTCTGTGTTGTTTTCCAAGTAAGATTTAATTATTTCATTATTAATTCCCTTACCTAGAGCCACAGGTGATAGTTTTTATGATCTTTCATAAAGCTTTAGATGCTTAATTCTAACTCAGTTGCCCCCTCCCCTTTCTGGTGGTTCCTTAGATAAAATGCTTCAAACATGGCTGTCCATATGCATATTCTGTCATGTTTCTGAAGGTTTAAATGAACATGCAAGATTTACTAAAAAAATAAATAAATAATGATAACACCTAACTCAGTTTCAGGGAAACAAAAGTTTATCACCATAATGGACTAAAAGAGGAAGTAGAAGCATTATTAAATGGAAATTTCCGATTCTCTGAGGATGTTGAGATGGGCCAGTGGCCTTTAGAAAGCTGCAGAGGAGGAGAGACTTATTCTGAGGCTGGAGCTAGAATCTATTACTTGTCCACTACTCCTTATGATGCTAAAATATGAAATAGATGTATGGAGATGACCTGAGTATATTTCTGAATGCAAAAAGATGTAGAATAACTTTCTTATTGACCTCAATATTCTACCCTTCCAGAATCACCTCTCTCTCCTGGTTTAAAGATTGACATCCACATTTCTTTTACATAATAATTTTTTAAACATTATTTGAAAATAATGAAGAAGGTATGTCAGAAGAATTTGACACCCTTGAAATGATAACAGATATAAAATTGGCCATCATAACTTGATTTGGGGATTTGGGATGGTTACAGTTGTGCATTTTAAACCTGAATCCACTTCAATGGACATTTGACATAGTCAATGTGACATGGGTAGGTTTCAAGTCCCCCCTACTTACTCTCTTCACTAAACCTCAAACCTCAAACAGCCAAAGAAACAGACAAAAGACAAAAAATAAACACACAGAAAGAAACCTATTAGACCTCATACTTGTGGTTTATTTTGAAATCTCAGGGAATTCCTAAAATAGTTCACTTATAACTTCTCCTTTGGCTTTGTCACTTCCTATCAGATATAATAGCTATTTTTAAAATATGCCGTATCTTTCCTACCCTTCTGTAGGTTCCTTGAAGTTAGCATTGGTATCTGATTAATGTTTATATTCATAAGTACAGCGAGCATAGTAGCCTGCTTTCAGCAAATACTATTCGATACCATGCATCTTCCAAAATATGTTAATAGTCTTAAAAAGAAAGGGGTTTTCTTTCTTTCTTTCTTTCTTTCTTTCTTTCTTTCTTTCTTTCTTTCTTTTTGTTGGTCTACTGAAAAAAATCCACTTCTAAGGAGAAAGATAACTTCTTTTCTTAAAAAAATTCTGTTTTAAAAAAACTTAGACAGAGCATGAACAGGGGAGGGGCAGAGAGAGAGGGAGACACAAAATCTGAAGCAAACTCCAGGCTCTGAGCTGTCAGCACAGAGCCCGACACAGGGCTCTCACTCACCTACTGCAAGATCATGCCCTGAACCAAAGGTGGACACTTTACCGACGGAGCCACCCAGGTGCCCTGAAAAATTACTTCTTTTAAGTTATTAATTAGTCACATTTATAACCCCATATTATATTAAATGAGATTAATTTGGAAATAATTCACTTTCCACTCATTTCACAAACTCATTTTCATTCAAAACCTTCAACAATAGGATTTTTCTTTAAAAAAACTTTTTGAGACATCACATTTTTTTTTTTTTTACAAAGCACAGGATTTTTACCTCTAAGTATTTGTGACCCCATCCTTTATGCATTCGTGAATAATGTTGTTACTGGAAGTTATAGCACAAGCCATATGTCCCCATTTGGATCACACATAAATATGTTTTGGTTCAGTTTGGACTGTTGGTATATGTTTGTGAGCATCATATCAGCCTCAGTTTTTAAAGTGATCCAGAAAGGCCTAATTTACATGGACATAATTTTTAACTTTTTTCCCCTTATTCTCTCAAGTAATCCTGTAGGCATTAAAACAAATATTGATTGATTTACTTACAAGTTAATATGTCTTTACAAAGTACTAACTGCATTTTAATATAAATAACTAATAGAGTATCCCATAAAAGGAGGGGCTTTGTAAAGACTGAAACTTAAGGTGGAACACCGGCGTGGCTCAGTCGGTTAAGCATCTGACTTTGGCCCAGGTCATGATCTCGGGATTCATGGGTTCAAGCCCCACGTCGGGCTCTGTGCTGACAGCTCAGAGCCTGGAGCCTGCTTTGGATTCTTGTCTCCCTCTCTCTCTGCCCCTCCTCCTCTGCCTCTCCCCTGCTAGCATTCTGCCCCCCTCTGTCTCTCAAAAATAAATAAACGTTAAAAAAAATTCAGATTGAAATTTAAGGTAAGTCTGCTGTTTTTTTGGTTTTGTTTTTGTTGTTTTTTTGACTGATTTTTTTTTTTCAATAAAACTGTCTGACATTCAAAGCATATTTATGAGATTCCCTCTTATATCCTGCATTTCCCCTTAGGACCTTAGAATTTAAAATGTTCCGAGAGATCTTGCTGGAAAGAAAAAAAGACACAAATTTGACCATTTCTTCAACCACATCCACAGGATTTTTGTGAAAAATAAAACTAATGCGTATCAAGTGTCTGGTACAGAACAGACATAAAACAAACAATAGCTGCCAATTTTACAATTAGCAGTGGCTCAGCTGTCCATTTAAGAAATGACAGTAGTGGGGCGCCTGGGTGGCGCAGTCGGTTGAGCGTCCGACTTCAGCCAGGTCACGATCTCGCGGTCCGTGAGTTCGAGCCCCGCGTCAGGCTCTGTGCTGATGGCTCAGAGCCTGGAGCCTGCTTCCGATTCTGTGTCTCCCTCTCTCTCTGCCCCTCCCCCGTTCATGCTCTGTCTCTCTCTGTCCCAAAAATAAATAAACGTTGAAAAAAAAAATTAAAAAAAAAAAAAAAAAAGAAATGACAGTAGTGGCAGTCGGTGAATCCTATGTGCTAAATGATGTGCTTCCAGTTGGAATCCTTCAGGGAGGAAGATCCTTCTCAACCCCACTTCTTTGAGGAAACTTTGCAATTCATGGATGTTAAGTCATTTACATATCTAGGTGGTGCAGCTATGTTTCATACCTGGGCTTATCTGACTCCAAGCCTGCAATGTTATTCTAAAGTGATGCATTTAAAGAAATGTATTTCTTGTTGATGCCATATTCAAAACAATCACAAGCTAACTGCTGAGTATGAACATTTAAGTTCACACTCACTACAGACAGAATACTCTCTTACTTCTACGTCAGCCCCTCAAGATCTTTAATAAACAGGACAATCCAGCTCAGCTATACTAATTATCTGCAGACATGGATTGTTTTCTCCCTTGCACGGGTTCTCCTGCGCCTTGGGCCTCCCGACCAGAGAGCGGAAGGGAGCTCGGGCCTGTGAGTCCTCTACCAGCATCCCTGACTCATCTGGATTGAGTCAGCACACTTGCCCCAGGACTTGCCTGTACTCTCCTGAGGCTCCTTTTGCTGCTGTCTTCTTGTTGTGTTTACGGTATACACAATTGCTATCTGAGAGGATCAGCAGACGGAAACCCTATGACTTGCTAATTAGATTTCCCAAAGATAGTGTCAAATTAAAACCTGGTGCTCAAAATTCACATAAACATCAAGGGACCCAACAGCCAAAGTTTGGGCTCTCCTTGAGAACTGGCAGCTCTTTTTTTTTTTTTTTTTTTTTTTTTTCTGTAACCATTCTCTTATCTGGGCAGAAGAGACCTGCCTCCAGCAAAAGACTGCCCTGAGCACACGTACTTGAGTAAACAACAAGGGTGCTGAGCTCAGGTGTTTTCTTGGCCCCAGCACTCCATCTTACTGCAAATTAAATCCAGAGCTGGGCAGACTGAAGGAAATAATACATCTGCAGCCCAGCCTGGTCAGCACCTCTCGAGTCAATTCTCTGGGTAGTTTATAGCCACCTGGTGCACACGAGCTGTCAGGGATCAGTTTGGATTGGACTCTCAGCTCTGCTGTAGGACCTTGGGCAAGTGACTTAAATCTTCTGGTCTCCTGTCTAGTCTTCAGCTTCCTCTTTTGCATAATGAGGATACCCCGATCTCCTAGGTTTTCTGAGAGTTTGGAAAAGAGACAGTCTACACAGGTCTGCTCTTCAGTAAGCCCTGAGCCATGTAAATTCTCATTGGCTGCTGCTTCCAGTATAGATGTTACCCAGCTTGCTGGAGAAATAAAGGGAAAAGTCAAATTATTCCCAAGTCCTGTCTACCTTAAGAATAAAACTTGAAGTGAGCGTGGAAAGCAGCCCTGATTCTGAATGCCTGGTCTCCGAAATCTGAGAGGGTTCACTGACAGAAGGCCAGGAGGTGAGCTGGAAACCCCACATGGGTGGCTCAGTTTCTAGTCTGATGGGGACCTACTTGAAAAAGAGACAGACAGGATGTACTGGAGACACATCTAGTAGGTAATATGGTAGAATACAAAGTGTATGAGTTATATCTTTTACCTTCGAATGCCAGCTCTATCATTCAAGTGTCTGCTCCTTTTGGTAAGTTCATTTCCTTGAACCTCAGTTTCCTCTTAAAAAAATAGGGATAACAATTTTCCCTTCTCAGGTTATTATTAAAATTTTTGCAGTTGACCCTTGAACAATGCAGGGGGCCAGGGGCACCAATCCTTGGCATGAGCGAAAATCCCCATATGAATTTTGACTCCCCAAAAACTTAACTACTAACAGCCTACTGTTGACCAGAAGCCTTACCGATGACATCAACAGTCAGTTAACACGTTTCGTGTCATATGTATTACATGTTGTGTTCTTACAACAGAGATAACTAGAGAAAAATATGTTATTAAGAAAATCATAAGGAAGAGCACATACACTTGCAGTGCTATACTGTATTTAGGAAAAAAAAAAAGTCTGCATATAAAGTGGACGTGCACAGTTTAAACCCGTGTTGTTCAAGGATCAACTGTAAATGAGATAATGTTTCCAAAGCATTTAAATTCTTGTTCCCAGGAGCTGGTGAGAAATACTGTTCACTTTTTTATTCGTACACTTCCGGCTCCTATACTCTCATCTTCATTTCGTGGTGCAGAGACTACAGTAAAAATGAGTTACACTGAGGTAAGGGAGAAAGAGTAAAAATAAGCTGCATTGAAGTAAGGAAGAAAGGAAACCAATGGGAAATGTGTATGAGAAATTAAGTGCATGGAGACAAACTATTTCTAAACCTAAAAATACTACAACACAAAATGTTAACTATGTTCAGGGGGCAACTATTAAATTTAGAGGATCTTATCATGGGGGGCAAATCCTCTATTTTCCAATGAAGCATTCATTGTTGTTTCTGTAAGAGGGCAGAATTGTAGTTTGAGACCCAATGACAGTTCTTTTATTCTTCATTATAAGTATCTTTGCATGCTGTGAGATTCCAACTTTTCAGTTATTTGCTCACATAATTTCAGCACTTCCACAAAAGTCATTTATGATTTCAGAAAGACCGTATTTCAGAGATACATGGAGGATATTTTGGTTGATAATGTCTCAAGTCTGACTTGAGGCATTTTGGACTCCTTAAGAGGAAGAGAAGTGTTGGGTCACAAAAGAGTTGCAGCTGACTCTATTTCCAGCAGAGTAAAAGCACCAAACACTTAGACTCTGAATCTCGAGAAGGTTTCATTCTAGTTAGACGGCACAGTCAGGAGACCTGAGGCCACAGACAGCCTAGGGAACTGCTTCCTGACGCCATGGCTCCACCAGGCACCTGCTCGATTGAGAAATGCTGGGCAAGTCAGCTCTGATTCACTGCCCCTGATCAACAAGATACTATCATTCACCTTTTCCAGAGATAGAACTTGAGTCTCCAATGAAAACCTACATGAGGAAGGTGCATCCCACATTTTATAAATGGCAAAAACGTCTAGGTGAGAAAACTCAAAAAACTTCCACATAATTTTCAAACCAACAAAATTCGGGGTCTTTGCTTAATCTCACATTAATTGAGATGGGAGTGTTTTAGTTGAGCACTCCTTTTCCTATCATGCCATTGTGTTCAATAATTCTCACTCACAACTGTCCTACATCACTGGCAAGATTGTCCTCATTCTGTACCACAGAAAACGAAAACTTACAAGGCTTACCTATATACCACTAGCTAAGTGGACAGGTTACAATTGAAGCTTAAGTTTTATGGTCTTTCTACTCTCCCATCCTGCCTTTGGACCCTTAACTTCTTTCATTATCTATCTCCAAACTGTCATCTTGACATGAGAAGCTTGAGATTTCCTAAATGCAGCCCGGTATCACAGGTCTGAAATTTGTGCCTCAGCCACTGTAAGGAACAATGGCCAATCATCTCAGTAAGGGACTAATAATACATGAAATGATGGAGCAAAGGCTTAGAGGGCTCATCTGCTTTCCTATGGATAGAGGCAGGGTTTTATGTCTAGAGAACAGTAGGCTAGGAACAGATGTGACCCTTCGAGGATTTAAAAAGAGATAGCAAGCCCCTAAGACGAGTAGTTCTAACTAGGGGTGATCCTGCCTCCTCACGGGACATTTGACCTCTCGAGCCATATTGCTGAATATGTCAATGTGGGGGAGGAGCTACTGACATTTAGTGGGGAGAAGCCAGGGAGGCTATGACACATTCTGCAAAGCACAGGGCAGCCCCCACCCTCCGAAACAAAAACCGACCCAGCTTAAGCTGTCAATAGCGCAGAGAAGCCCTGCCTGAGGTTGTAACTCCTTGAGGAGAAAGACTATGGGCGAATGAGAGGAACTTGACTATTTATGAGTGAATGAACAAACCAATAAGACATGAACTAATGATGTAGTTATAAAATAACTATCTGGTAGCAACAGGGAGACAGGAAAAAGTGGACTTAAATTGTGTCAAGACTGATAGTCGTGTACATCACAATGAACACAATCATATGCACGTAGCAACATTATCAGTTAATCCAATGAAAGGTGAAGAGAAATACATACCCACTTTCTACTCTCCGACCCCATCATGGCGGTTTGTGCAGATAATTTTTAAGTTAAAAATACATAATTATGTACATCATTTAACATTCCCAATACTTATTACTTTCTTCTTTTTTTAAAATTCCTTCAATCCTATGCCTTTTACCGTGCACATTGGCTTCAACTTTAATTGTAAGGGGAAAATAGCCATAACACAGGGTCTGTTGTAATTAATACAGCTTTTGCTATTGGACTCTCTCTCCTTCCCTTTCCTTTAATTAAGTTTAGGCCATATCCTCAGCAGACATTAGTCAACCAAATAGCGCAAAAAGGGAGGGGGAAAATAGAGCAGTTAAACGTATCATTCCCCTCTCTGTAAGTCAAAGACCAACCAATAACCTCACTTCCTGGTATGATCAGTATTATTATAGTACAGCTCTTGATGCTGGGTTTCATTACAGTAAACCCATGGTTTCACTAGGGCATTTTCCCATGAGAACATTTTAATTAATTTATTAATTGCAAATGAAGTTACAGGTGTTTGAGTGGGCTGGTGGTAGTGGTGTGGTGTGTGTGCTTGTGTGTGCAATGGGGCACATGCACGTGAGTGTATGTGTGTTTTAATTGCTTCTGCATCCACCTCCCTGGATCAACCTGCCCAGGCCGGTTAGCAGCCTCAGCAACTGATTCTCAGACAAGTCAGCGCCGGTGACTGCTCACGTGACAGGATGATACTGTCAGGCCCGCGCAGCTATGCAGGAAAATAACATTGTCATGATCAGGCGCTGGCTTCTTGGCACCTGGACCCTGGCTCTGGGGTAGGGGCTGGCAGCAGTCTCCTTAGAGATGGGGTGTTATTTCTAACTACGATCGAATGTTTAGATTTTTTTCTAAGGCTTCCTCTTCATGCCAAAGAAGGTTTGGTCTCCACGCCAGGGTTAGCACCTCGCTAACGATTTTCAGATAAAGTTTCTAACTTAGAGACAGCAACCAGGCCATCCTTGTTCTACCAGCATAAAACCCTGCAGCTGGGGTCTGGGGTTTCAGTAACCTGCCAGTAAACTGGACAGGCAAAGATTTGAATACAGCCTCGTCCTAGGAGGGAACTGGCATGGTAGAAAGAGCCAAGCCTCTGAGGTTAGACTGAGCTTCAATCCACGTTCTATACTGAATTCAATATTGAGCAACTTGCCTAAATACCATAGAGTCTTATTTCGCCCGTTAATAAAGTGGCATAAAAACAGCTACCTTTCGGACCATTAGTGGAAGGTGAATATAACTTTGACACGCAGTAGGCACTTAGCAAATGCTCATTATTTCTTAATGCCATTACTATTTTTCTTCATAAGTCCTGCAAAAACTATTGAGTTGCTTTAATTCTTAACTCTATGGTTGCCGTTTAAAATAATGATTCATTTCTACTTCTAACACTGAATATACAAACATAAGTAATTAAAACAAACCAACCCAGTTCTGTATTTCCCTTCCCCCCTCCATGCTAAATTACAAATGTGACTTACTATGGTTAATTATTCATCTGCTTGTTTGCTCTGTCTTGTTTAAATTAAAATGTAAATCCTTCTAGGGCAAGGGCTACGTGTTTCCTACTTTGTGCATTCCCTCACTCCTTCACTATATTAGGAATCATTAAAGTCTTAGTAGAGCTCTCTAAAGCTTTACTGATATATTTTGAGGTCATAATCAAAAACGAATGTAGTAATATAACTCCGTTTAATTAGGAATCTTTATGTCCCACTACAAATAGGGCCCATAACCCCTAAAGTGTCCTTATATCTATAGTGTAACCTCAAATGGAGACTGCAATTTGAAAAAACTAAAAATACAAATAGATCATAAGAATAATAAAAATCAGAGATGACAATTTTAGCATTTATCTTGTAGGGATGGAGTCCAGTATGGCAATACAGTATACCGCATGTGTTTTCCTGTTCAAAAGCTTATTGCTAATTAAAATAAACATTAGATTCCTGAGGTTTACTGAAACTTTATTGCTTTTTTTTTCCTTAAAGGGCAGTGTGTGTGTGAGAGAGAAAACGAGCAAGAGAGAGATAAAAGTTAATTAATAGAATTTGGCCTTTCTCCAAAATATACTCTGTGAGTTTGAGGTATTTGAGATTGGGCAATTCAAATTGGTTGGTATGTGAAAAACATCTGTCATGATGGGTCTTGCCATAAAACACCACTCACTGGGAAGGCACAGCAGCATCTTCAACAGCATCACGAATGACTTTCAAAAATGTCCACTTCCTGTTTGACACCATGAAGTGTCTAGTTGCTGATTGTGCAATATTCTGTATTGATTACAATGCTTTTCACCTTCTGAGACTGGCTTGAAAAGTTGAATGGTGAGTGAAATTATTAGTTCCCCTTGGATTTGATTTATATCTCCAGTGGGAGCTGGTTTTTCCACCACTTGTTCTTAAATGGAATTGGGAAAGTTTGATTGGGTTTGGAGTACCCTAGCTGGAACTATTTATAATCTATTAGTCCCCATTTACTACGGGGCCTGGAACTAATTGCACATAAAAATTCCCAACTAGTTTCTGAATTAAAATAGTTATTTTTATGGCAAGAGCTGGGTTTCCAAAAGGGTGTTCCTTGAAACACTAGTACCACAAGATGCTCCTCAGAAAGGGATTTATTATTCAAATAAATTAGAAGGGAAAGAGTTCATTGATTCTCCCTCCTGTTTGCATATCGCTAGATTTTAAGGTCCTCAATAGCAGTATCAGTATGGATACTGTGAATCATGAAAGCACAGAGCATAGGAAAAAGCAAATGATGGACATATAAAAATATTGTTGGTAAATGAAGAAATTAAGGAAGGCTTGAAAAGTCCTCTAGTAAAGTAACCCATTTAGCTTTGTTCAACCCAACATTTTTCAAATTTGTAATGATCTTCAGAACCATTCTCGGGTAAAAAATATTAACATTTCATAGAATTAATCTTCCAAAGAAGTATTTTAGGAAACTCTAGCCTAGAGTATTAATCACATTCATTAAAAAAAAAAAAAAAAGAATTATATATGCATTCATTCATTCAACAAACATTTCGGTACTTCCTATGTTCTATGCCCTGGGGGAATATCAACCAACAAAAAAATGTTGAGCTGATACCCTCCTAGGGGAAATATGACACATATATGTGGTTTCTTTGTTGTTTTTTTGTTTTGTTTTTGTTTTTTAATTTACTTCAGAGAGTGAGAGAGCACACATGAGTGGCGAGACAGGCAGAGGGAGAGGGAGAGGGAGAGGGAAAGGGAGAGACAGGCAGACAGACAATCCCAAGCAGGCTCCTCACTTAGCACAGAGCCCAACGTGGGGTTCGATCCCACAACCTTGGGGTCATGATCTGAGCCTAAACCAAGAGTCGGATGCACAATCAACTGAGCCACCTAGGCACCCTGACATGTATGTTTTAATATAAGGTAGCATGTGGTATCATGAGGGGTATAAATTGTAAGACTACAAAGTGAGAAATTAAAAAAAAATTAATTACACTCAGATAGCCTCATGACACAAGAGTTAAGGACCACTGCTTGTTTGTGTAATTCATTATGATTATTGCTGACACTTTGCTTTTAATCTATAGGATTTATGTAGAAGGCCTGATACTCCTGGAGAGAGTAAAGAGAAACAGTAAGGCTGCTTCGATTTCATAAATTTTTAATGAATCATCTCCAATGGCCCCTCAAATATTTTCTATCTAGACATGTAACAGTTTGCTTTATTCAGAGTCACCAAGACCACTTTTATCACCAACACCAAGACAGTTATTGTCCCTGCCATCAGCTGCTATAATTTATTTTCTTTGACTACCAGGGCTACAGAGGCCAATCAAGTACTAGAAATGAATGAAACAAGTGTCAGACAATAAGAAATGGTGGAGGTAGTGTTTAGCTGAAGAGTACAAGCTCTCTTTTAAAAAGGCAGTTGCCAACCAGATACAACTAACTGTTGTCATGAGCCTATTTTTCAGTTTTTTCTATTTGTCAAGAGAAACCAAATATCGACAATCAATTCCATCACACACACACACACACACACACACACACACACACACCTGCCCATACATACATACATACGTACATGGTAGAGTCAACAGACCCATTGATTTTCCTTTCTCTCAAATATCTCACTAAAAATTACAATAAAGCAATTTAAAAAAATAAGATGTACACCTCAAAGACAAAGAAAATTCAAGTGGGACAAGGTTTCAACACAATATTGAAAGCTGGTAAGGGGATGGGCCAGTGGTGACTGACTTAACTGACCCAAGAAAGTTAAACCCCAAATTTGGAATAGGAAAGATACATTTTATCAGAATTTTTGAAAAGCTCTGAAAGTGGTACTTGGTGCCTCTGCAAACTGGGGGAGAAGGAGGATGGCTAACATCAGAAGGCCTGAGAAGCACTCAGATCCTTAATGCTCATTCTAACATTGTGGGCAACTGTTTTTCCCCTCCACTTTCAAGAATTTATAGATTTATCCTGTGGCTGGTATGAACGAGAGGGTTTGTGTATTGGGGAATGCCAGGCAAGGATGAGAATGTGAATCCTTGTTTGCTGTAATGAATGCAAACAGGGGAATTATATAGCCTACATGCTGAGTTTTGAAAGGAGGTACCTTTCCAGCCTTCTTCTCCTGTTCAGCTCTAAACATACCAGCAGCCTGACCTTTAACGCTCAGATAGGAAATGGGAAGAATGTTCTCTTGGGGATCTAGCCAGTGTTCTCTTAGGATACAGACATCAAGGGATCCTAAACCAGTGCCCACCTAGATCATTTCTCAGCAACACTACCAGTAATCTCATCAGTGTGATTCTACTGAGGTTTTAGTCTCCACCACCCTTCACAAAGCAGACAGCCAAGAATCAACAGATGCCTGGAAAAAAACCTCTAATACAGGACAGAAGACCCAAAGTATAAACAAAGCAAGATAAGGTGAGAGGTTATACAGGAAAAAACAAACCTTCAGAGAGGGACTGACATTCTTATCTTCGTATTTAGATATTTAGATACTTGGTACCATAGCCACACCAGGTGCACCAGATTGGTGAGTCTTGGGTTACTCGAGTCTTACTCATGAACTTGCCTGCTGATTTCCCCAGAAGGAGACTTTGTAAACTCTCAGGGAAATGAAACCAGAGCTACTGCTCAGTTTATTTTCTCTGCGGACTTCTCATATAGCTTAGAGAAATCATGCCCTGTCCTTACATAGCTAAGATTGTGCTTGCTACTCAGGTTTACAAGTTTATCAGCATATTGTTTAAAGACACACGCGGAGGCACCTGGGTGGCTCAG
Source organism: Prionailurus bengalensis (assembly GCF_016509475.1). NCBI lineage: Eukaryota > Metazoa > Chordata > Mammalia > Carnivora > Felidae > Prionailurus > Prionailurus bengalensis. The sequence continues at coordinate 51,764,534 of NC_057347.1, forward strand.
TCAGTTAAACATCCGACTTCAACTCAGGTCATGATCTCACGGTTTGTGGGTTCAAGACCCACATCGATCTCTGTGCTGACAGCTCAGAGCCTGGAGCCTGCTTCAGATTCTGTGTCTCCCTCTCTCTCTGCCCCTCCCCTACTCATGCTATGTCTCCATCTGACGCTCAAAACTGAATAAACATTAAAACAATTTTTTTTAAGACACATGCAGAAGGTACAGCTGTAAAATTAAATAAGCAAGCAAATGAGTGATTATCACAAAAGTCAGAACAGTGGTGACTTCCAGGGGAGGGAGGGTGTATTAGTTTTTGATAGCTGATATAACAAATTACCATAAACATAGTAACTTAATACAAGAAAACTTTGTTCTTGCACAGTTGTAGAAGTCAAAAGAATAAAATCAAGATGTTGGAGAGCCGTGTTCTTTCTGGAGGCTTCAGGGGAGAAGCCTCTTCCTCTTCTTTTCTTTAAAAAAAAATTTTTTTAATCTTTATTTATTTTTGAGAGAGACAGAGCATGAGCAGGGGAGGGGCAGACAGAGAGGGAGGGAGACACAGAATCCAAAGCAGGCTCTAGGCTCTGAGCTGTCAACACATAGGCCAATGCAGGGCTTGAACCTACGGACTGCAAGATCACGACCTGAGCCGAAGTTGGACACATAACCAACTGAGCCACCCAGGCACCCCTCTTCTTTTCTTTTTAAAGTTTATTTATTTATTTTAGAGAGAGGGAGGGAGAGAGAGAGACAGAATGTTTTTGTGTGCACATACACACACGTGGGGGAGGGCACAGTGAGACAGGGAGAGAGAGAGAATCCCAAGCAGGCTTCACACTGTCAGTGCAGAGCCCGATAGGGGGCTCAAACTCATAATCCACGAGATCATGACTTGAGCTGAAGTCAGACACTTCAGCTAAATGAATGTGTCATCCATATGCTCTGCCTCTTCCTCTTCTAACTTCTAGAGGCCACCTGCATCCCTTGGATCCTTCAAACCTTTGGTGCCATTATCACATCCTTTTTCTGACTCTAATTCCTAGCCTTCTTATCTACCTCTTACAAGGACCCTGTAATGACATTGAGCCCAGCTGGAGAATCCATAATCTCCCCATCTCCAAGTCCTTAACTTAATCACATCTGCAAAGTCCATTTTGCCATGTAAGGTAACATATTCATAGGCTGCAGAGATTAAGAACATGGATGTCTTTGTGGGGTCGTTATTCTGTCTATCATAGAAAAGGATACAATCTGGTAAGGTCACACATGGGGCTTCTGGGTCTTTTAAGGTAATGTTTTATTTATTAAATTGCATGATGGGTAATAAGTACTCATTTTGTCTTTATAAACGATACATGAATGTTTTACTTACTTCTCTTTTTTTTAATGTTTTACTTACTTTTTGAAAGAGAGAGAGCACACATAGGCAGGGGAGGGGCAGAGAAAGTGAGAGACAGAGGATCCAAAACAGGGTCTATGCTGACAGCAGCAAACCCGATGTGGGGCTCAAACTCAAGAACTGCAGGATCATGACCTGAGCTGAAGTTGGATGCTCAACCAACTGAGCCACCCAGGTGTCTCTCTCCCTCTCTCCTCTCTCTCTCCCCTTCTCTCCCTCTCTCTCTCTCTCTCTGTGTGTGTGTGTGTGTGTGTGTGTGTATTTTCTTTATATGTCATCTGTTTCATAAAAGTGAGCTGTACATGTTACATATGTACAAGGTTAGCTTAGAATGTTCACTTAGCAAATTTAATCTAGGAGGATTCTTAAGTCACAGGTCTACAATAGTAAAATAGATGATGCAGATTTTTTTTTGTGCTTTCAATTTCCTTTGGATTTGAGGCTGTCGGCAAGGGTAGCTATCTTGCATCTGTCTTTTGTAAGGTAATTGAACAGAAGCACTAAAAGCTCTTTTGAATGGTCATTTGGAGTATGTCATCAAAATGACAATTTGGGTTTATTTTGTTTTGTCTTGGAAAAGACATTCTAGGGGTTCATTTAAAAAGCCAACATCCCAAATTATTCTATATTCTCTTCCTTTTCCTGTATGTTTCCAGACTCCAACAGACTTTTTACAAAGAGCCAAGTATGTGGGTCTAAGGAATATTTAGTTACAGGGTATAGGCATCATTTCTCACTCTATGAGACAATAGTATTTTCTTGACCACTGTCTTCAAATTTTCAGGTATCAACTTTTCTTTTCCTTCATCCAAGCCATTCAGTCCTCCAGGAATGCTGGGAAACCTTCAGGCTTAAAGAATGTAGAAACAGTGGATGGTGGGGGATTGCCTGGGTGGCTCAGTTGGTTAGGTGTCTGACAACTCTCGATTTCAGCTCAGGTAATGATCTCATGGTCTGTGAGATCGAGCCCCATTTCAGGATCTGCCTGCTTGAGATTCTCTCTTTCCCTCTCTCTCTGCCATGCTCATGCTCACTCTCTGTCAAAATAAATGAAGTAAACTGGAAGAAAGAAAGAAAGAAAGAAAGAAAGAAAGAAAGAAAGAAAGAAAGAAAGAAAGAAAGAAAGAAAGAAAGAAATATCACAGTAAAAACAATCAGTTAAAAAAAATCTAACATCAGAGTCCACCTTGAAAACTGGGTTGGGGCCATCTTTTCAGCAGGAATACTCTAGGTAAATTTCTCTTCAATTGTAATTGATGAGCAAGACACACAGCACATTGAATCTGGGAGATTCCTTAGTGTTGCACTTACATTACTGAGCCCATAATTTCTGTAAAATTGGGTCAGAAATTTAATGATTTCAAAATAAATTTTTTTCTTGAAGTATTTGTATTTTTCAGTCCAGGCAAGCAGCACAAGACAGAAAATTTGGAAAGAATAAGATGCTTTCAGTTCTTTCATGAATAGAAAGTTAATATTTAAAAATTCCCAAGCAAGTTAGAAGATAATTGTTATTAACAATCACAAATTAGAGATGAGCAGCTGGGAAATACCAAATTTTCTTGCTTGAAAAATTTCAAATATACAAGAACATGTTCCTTGGATGGTAGTTTGAACCATCCAAGTGTATAACTTCTTCGGAGTAAAATTTAAAGTAGTTGTCTTCATTTCAGTTGAGAGAAGCAAAAGCTAAGAGATGACATTATACAGGCATCATAACAGATTTTTTTTAAATGTGCATTTTGTAATCTGTGGAGGTATTGTGAATAAGAATAGGTTTCAATGGAGTCAAGATTGATTTCATCTGGATGTTAGGGAGAAATACGTGTCTGAAATGATGAGTTTGCCCTGAGCCTGTATGTTAAATTCAGGCTGATTTACTCTGCCACAAGCAAACGGAAGTCTGATATTCCAGCGCTATTGGAAGCAAAAGCCTTGGCTGCTACCTTTTGCTTTCATCTCCAGCGCTATGTGGTCTTGGATCTGATACTCTGGTTCTGATCTGATATCCAACCTTACTCTTATGTTTTAGATTCAGGCCATCACTTGGGATTTGCTCTTCAGCAAAAATCCTTCCCTCAAACACTTGATAAGCTCTCTCTTTTGATTAAGGTAAAGTTTTGGTGCATTCCACAAGTCAGGGATTTTAGTTGTTGTTTGTTTTGGTTTTATTTTAGTCTTAGGTAGCACTGAATATGGGTTATGATCAGCCAAGTCCAAGTTGGACTGCACGAATTTCAGCCTACTTCTTTTTCACTTTTTTTTTTATTTGCAATTCACAGAATCTTGGGAGCTACTTCAAATCTTCACTTCCCAAAAGATATCCCTTACAACTTAGACCCAAGGTAAGAAAATCGGTAAAAAGTACAGAAAAGAATCTACAGATCAAATAACATTGAAATGATTTTGGATTAAATCTTGTTTAAGAGCTTCCTTTACTGCTGAATTTTTCAGAATAGATAATATGCTTTGTGCTTTGATTAGCCACATTAGGTCAATCTTGTTTATAGTTTTCCTAACTGAAGCTTTGAAGGGTGTGTGTGTGTGTGTGTGTGTGTGTGTGTGTGTGTGTGTGTTTTATAAGACTGATACCTTAGGTGTTCATATTTTTAGTAAAAATCTAACGTAAATTTTTAGGTCAAGAATACTTTAAGAGTCTTTGACTGTATCTCCAAATAATAGTGACACAATTTCAGTAAACTCAGCAAATGAAATTTCCACGAAAAGAGAAAAACACAAATTGCTTCTCCTGAAGTGCGTGCTAAGTAACTTTTCCTGAAAGATGACAACACATAAGTTGCATGCATTTGTCTCTGTGACAGTTCTTCCACCCTTGAATTGGCATAACATTAATAATAGTAATAGAAATAATAATTCTAGTTATACCTACCACATCATATGCACAAACTAGGGGCCTAACACCTTGCTTGACATTTACCTCATATTAATGAGAAATAGAAAAAGGCTCAAATAGAATAAAGAATGTTTCTCAATTTTATTGAATAAATGGTAGAGTTCACATTTGAACCCAAGACTGTCTACTTCCATTCTATCATCCATTCAATGAATCTTTGTTGAGGGCATATATGTACGAGAAGTGAGTTACATGATCCTTATTCTCATGGGACTTAATTTCTACTAGAAAATAATACATAAAAATAATTTTTTACCTAATTAAACCTCCCTTGAAGGTGACAAGGCAAGTTAAAGTCATATAACTCCATATCACTAATTTAAATATAGGCCGCTCTATATTTGGTGGTTATGGAAGACCTTTATAGAAAAAAGCAAAGAGAAAGCTTTTGAGTTGGGTGATAAGGAAGAATGAGTCATTCAAAGCTCTGCGGGAAGGCTATTTCTTGGTAGAGAGATCTGTAAATGCAAAGGCTTGAGGCAGAGATGATACTGATAAGAACTGAGAACAGACCAGAAGGAACAACTTACCACAAGGCTAGTCATGTTTGGAAGCCTAGTCTGAGGTTAGATCTTATATGAACCGGCAGGCCATGAGGGGGGATTCAATTTTATTTCAGCTGAAACAGGAAGATATTGGGTCAGGGAGTGAAACAATCTGATTCACAATTTTATAAGACCACATACAGTCTAGGGACTAGATAAGTGCGGTGGTGGGAGGGGGCAAAAGTGGATACCAAGGAACTATTTAGGAAGCTATTGCAAAGGCTTAGGCCAGTTCTTTTAGGTCAATAGAAATGTGATGCAAGCCACATATATAATGTACTTATTGCCATATTAAAGAAAAAAGAAAAGGGGAAATATTTTATTCACATATTTAGTTTAACTCAAACTTTCCAAAATTTTATCATTTCAACATGTAATCGGTATGCGAAAGTATTAATGGGATATTTTACATTCTTCCTTGGGTACTAAGCCTTTAAAAGCCAGTGTGCGTTTTATACTTACAACACCCAGCTTAGACCAGCCATATTCCAATGCTCAATTGTTTCAGATGGCAAGCAGTCACAATACAGGATGGTATACATACAGATAAACATTAATGGTGGCTTTGGTTAGAGTGATTTTAATGGAAATGGAAAGAAGCAGAATACTTGGATAATAAGTTTTAGGATTATTGTTAATAAGAGCTGCAGAGGACTCAAGGATGATGTTTAATGTTTTTGGCTTAAGCTATGTCTTTGTGTGTTTGAGCTGCTATAACAAACTTCCCAGACTAGGTAGCCTATAAACAATCAAAATTTGTTTCTCATGGTTTTTGAGGCTGACAAGTCCTAGGTCAAGGTCCCTACAGATTTGATATTTGGTGCGAGCCGACTTTCTGGTTTACAGACATGCTTCTGCATGCTGTGTCCTTGCATGGCAGAAGGAGTGTGGGGCTCTTTGTGGTTTCTTTTATAAAGGCACTACTCCCATTCATGGGGATCCGCCCTGATGACCTAGTCATCTCCCCAAGTCCCCACCTCAAATACCATCATACTGGGGATTGGTTTTCAACATATGAATTGGGGGGGGTGCTACAAATATTCAGTCTCAAACAACTCAGGAGAGGTTGGTTTTATTAATTGGGGTTAATAAAAATTGGGGTTTTGTGGCATAGTAAAACTGGGTTTTTGTGTGAAAGAGGTTTAAAAGAGTAATCAAAATGCCAGGCCATAACCACCAAAATACTGCTACTCATTAGAGATAACTATGACCTCTTCCAACCTTCCTTCTTACTAACATCAAAGAATATGATTTCCAGCGTGGTCTGCTGGCTCTGAACCATGAGGATGCATATACAAATGCACACTGATGAGTCCGACAATAGTTCCACTGAAGAAAAAGGCAGAATTTTTCAAACTTTCATGGCATAGCAATTTAACAATGGTGTACTGGAGCTAGCTCACTGTTACTTGCCCTTGCCAGAGATGACAGTTAAACTGTTGAGGAATTTTAAGAGTACGCTGATGTGGCATTGACTGCAGTAGGAATATTTACACCATGGAAATGGGCAGGTACTACAAATCAGGGATTTTTCATGCCCACAGAGTAGGCTGTTAATTATTTTCAGGACATGCAAGGAAAGGGAATGAGGAGAAGAATATGAAGAAAACAGCCTAAGATACACATTATACGTGCAGAAATGCTTTATAAAATATAGCAAAAGCAAAACAAAATAATGGAAGGGTAAATCCTTAAGTTTCAGAAATGAGAAGTTTAAAACAATAATATGCACTGGAGTTAAAGAACTTAGGAACTCAAATTTTAGTACCAAGAGAAATAGAATTGATTCCAGCATTATATAATATAAATATAATCCCAACAAATTAGGAACTGGGTTTGCTGCATAAAGCCTGGAGTCCTAGAAGAGTTATCTAATGTCCTTGTTAGTGATAAGGATATAGAATGAAGAACTATAAGCTTTGTTGGAAAAATATAAAATCACAAATGAATAAGGGCACCTGGGTGGCTCAGTTGGTTAAGCGTCTGACTTTGGCTCAGGTCATTGTATCGTGGTTTATGGACTCAAGCCCCTCACAGGGATCTCTGCTGTCAACACAGAGCTCGCTTCAGATCCTCTCTTCCCTTCTCTCTCTGCCCCCCCCCCCCGCCATTCTATCTCTCTCCCCCACAAAAAATAAACAAAGTTACATATGCATGCTAAAATTCAAGGGCACTCTTCAAAGAATAAAGAAAAGACAACACAAAACTTTTTTAAAACAGTAATGGAGCGGGGCACCTGGGTGGCACAGTCGGTTAAGCGTCCGACTTCAGCCAGGTCACGATCTCGCGGTCCGTGAGTTCGAGCCCCGCGTCAGGCTCTGGGCTGATGGCTCAGAGCCTGGAGCGTGTTTCCGATTCTGTGTCTCCCTCTCTCTCTGCCCCTCCCCCGTTCATGCTCTGTCTCTCTCTGTCCCAAAAATAAATAAACGTTGAAAAAAAAATTTTTTTTTTTTTTTAATTTTTTTTTTTTCTCAACGTTTATTTATTTTGGGGACAGAGAGAGACAGAGCATGAACAGGGGAGGGGCAGAGAGAGAGGGAGACACAGAATGGGAAACAGGCTCCAGGCTCCGAGCCATCAGCCCAGAGCCTGACGCGGGGCTCGAACTCACAGACCGCGAGATCGTGACCTGGCTGAAGTCGGACGCTTAACCGACTGCACCACCCAGGCGCCCCTTTTTTTTAAAAATTTTTTTTTTTTCTCAACGTTTATTTATTTTGGGGACAGAGAGAGACAGAGCATGAACAGGGGAGGGGCAGAGAGAGAGGGAGACACAGAATGGGAAACAGGCTCCAGGCTCCGAGCCATCAGCCCAGAGCCTGACGAAAAAATTTTTTTTTAATAAAAAAATAAAACAGTAATGGAGCAAAAATAGTTTGTAAACATGTAGTCTTCAAAACCAGGAAAGGAATAAAAAAAATAAATAGAAATACAAAATAAGAGACTAGAAAACAATCTATAACATCAGTCATCACAATAAATCTGAATAGATTAAGTTTGCCCATTAAAAATATATACATTTCAGATAGGACATTTATAAATCTTCTAAATATGTTACGTAGGGAAAAAATTCACACAATGATACAAAAATATTTTAAACAATAGATGGAAAGTAGGGGTACAAGGGTGGCTCAGTTGGTTAAGCATCCAACTCTGGATTTCGGCTCAGGTCACGATCTCACAGTTCATGAGATCGAGCCCCATGCCAGGCTCTGTGCTGACAGCGTGGAGCCTGCTTGAGATTCTCTCTGTCCCTCTCTGTCTCTGCCCCTCCCCCACTCACATGTGCACATTCTCTCTCTCTCTCAAAATAAATATTAAGAAATAAAACAATATGGGGCGCCTGAGTGGCTCAGTCCGTTAGGCATCCGACTTCGGCTCAGGTCACCATCTTGCGGTTTGTGGATTCCAGTCCCGCATCGGGCTCCATGCTAACAGCTCAGAGCCTGGAGCCTGCTTTGGATTCTGTGTCTCCCTCTCTCTCTGCCACTCCCCTGCTCATGCTCTGTCTCTCTCACTCTCAAAAATGAATGAAAAATGTTAATGAATAAGTAAATAAAAATTTAAAAAATAAAAATAAAACAGTAGATGGAAATTATATAGTAGGCAATGGAAAGCCTGTACAGCAACATGAATTTAGAATAATAGATTTTAAAATGGGCAGCATGCATAGGATATAAGGAAACTGTTTTTAATCATTAATAACTAATAATAACTATTACACAAAGCTACAATAATAGGAATTAGTATAAACCTAACAATAAGCCTTGAAATATATAAAAAGCAATAATGGACAAACTAACAAAAAGAAAATGACAAATCTATCATTATATTCAAAACATTTTAAAACATTTTTCTAAAAAGAAGGACTGATTGTCAAAAATTAGTAATAATCACAAGATTTGAAAAGGTATACTTAACAAGCCTGACTGATCTGATTCTCCAAACCCAACTTTTAAAAAGATTTGTCACTTTCAAGCCCACATTTACAGAAAACAAAGAAAAAGAAAAACGTCTCGGGGCCAAAAAGATTATCAACAAATGTAAAACATTACTTAAAATCATTTCCTTTAACTATGCAGAAGTAAAAGTAGAAATGATTTTAAAAGGAGTCCCCAAACCTACTTGTTTAGAACCTAAAAATTAAAGTTTTATATAAATCATGAATACATGAAAGAAAAATACAACACAAATTGCAAAATACTTGAACCTGAATAATTAAAATAATACAAATCAAAAGCAGTGGAATGAAATTCCAGTTTTAAGATCTCAGGGTGGAGACAAGTATGCTTTTTTTACTTCTTGGAAATCACCCCAAAACAAGGGAGAAAGAAATGAATGCAGACATCCTCCTCAAGCAAACAAAGAGGCATCTGTAACCTGGAGCCACAATAAAAGTTCAAGTGCTGCCAAGCGCGCTGATCATCAAATAGGGAGCTGGGAAGGCTCAGAGCACACCTGCACCTACGTTATCTCTGACAAAGGCAGGAGGACACGGTTCTCCAAAGTAGGTGGGCACCCTGGAAGGAATAACCCTTATCTGTTGTTCAGAACAATTAAAACTGAGTAGTTGGATTGGCAATGCGAACTTCTTGGATCTGTTTAGCAAAACAGAATAATGGGGTGGAGGGGGAAGGTTAGAAAGAACAGGGAAACATCCGGATCTATACCCATAAATGCAGGAAACAGTCACTAAACAAGGCAGGATATGGGAGAGAGACTTGAAGTTGTGAGCAGCCCTGAAGATGGCCTTCTCCCTCTCTCTCTCCGTCTCCCCCCCCACACACACACACATGCACGCACGCACACATGAGTGCACACGGTCATTAGGAACGTTATTGTCCATCAGTGAGGATTACATCTACAAGGTAACACTGCCCTCTCTCTTTCCCATCACCTCCAATATGCTTCCAGCAGTAAGTGAGCCATGGACAATTCACAACATACAAAAATAATATATTATAATAAAAGAGTAACCAGGATTGTCTCTCTGTGTAAAGACAGGCGTGTATCTATGTGAAAACTGCTGCTTGATGTAAAAGAAATGGGCAAATGCTGTTGTATGTGAAAGAACTCAGGGAAAGTGTTTCCTTAGAATCCTTCTTTGAAGAAATGGCTGGAGGAAGACTCAACAATGGGGAAAAATTCTGGAAAAGTATTAGCCACGTAACCATAGGTCTAAGGCTGCAAGAACAATAAGTTTAGAATGGGTGTAGATGGGGTACCTGGTACCCCTGGGTACAATTGGTTAGGTGACTTGATTTCAGCTCAGGTCATGATCTTATGGTGCGTGAGTTCAAGCCCCGTGTCAGGCTCTGCACTGACAGTGTGGAGCCTGCTTGGAATTCTCTCTCTCCCTCTCTCTCTGCCCCTCCCTGCTCACACATACATAAGCACTCTCTCTCTCTCCCTCAAAATAAATAAATAAATATTTTTAAAGTATAGAATGGGGGTAGAGTTAAAGAACAGAATGTAGGGGCGCCTGGGTGGCGCAGTCGGTTAAGCGTCCGACTTCAGCCAGGTCACGATCTCGCGGTCCGTGAGTTCGAGCCCCGCGTCAGGCTCTGGGCTGATGGCTCGGAGCCTGGAGCCTGCTTCCGATTCTGTGTCTCCCTCTCTCTCTGCCCCTCCCCTGTTCATGCTCTGTCTCTCTCTGTCCCAAAAATAAATAAATGTTGAAAAAAAAAAAAAAAAAAAAAAAAGAACAGAATGTAGTATAATACATAATATAAATGTTATACATATCTACTTACTGATCAATCTATATCTATCTATATCTAGATAGATAAATAGATATGGTATCATACACAGCATATTACATGGTATTATATATATGTGTATATACATGTATATATGTATATGTATATATATGTATATGTGTGTGTATACACGTATGTATACATATCTATATATGTGTATCCATATGTGTATCTATATGTGTATATACATGTATGTATACATACATATATACATACATGTATATACACATATATAGATAGATATGGTATCATACACAGCTTATTACATGGTATTATATATATATGTGTGTGTGTGTGTGTATATATGTATATATTATATGTGTGTGTGTGTGTGTATATAAACATACCTTGGAGATATTGCAGTTTGAGTTCCAGACCACTGCAATAAAGCAAATATCTCAATTAAGTGAACCAAATGAAACTTTTGGTTTCCCAGTGCAAATTAAAGTTATGTTTATGCTGTTAGTCTACTAAGTGTACAATAGCATTATGTCTAAGAAAACTGTGTATACCTTAATTCAAAAATATTTTACTGTGAAGAAATGCTAACCATGATCTGAGTTTTCAGCAAGTCATAATCACTGATCACAGATCACCATAACAAATATAATAATAATGAAAAAGTTTGAAATATTGCAAGAATTACAAAAATGTGACACAGAGGCACAAAGTGAGCAAATGCTGCTCAACACAGGGTTGCCACAAACCTTCAGCTTGTAAAAGAGGCAATATCTGTGAAGCACAATAAAACCAAGTGTAAGAAAACAAGGTTTTCCTGCATAGTGTATATACATAGTATGACATATGTGTTATAATGATGTGTGTGTGTGTGTGTGTGTGTGTGTGTGTGTGTATGATCAAGACAACATGTTAAGTAAAATCAAAATTTGGAAGAGGAACAGAGAGAAGTTATGAGATACTTTCATATGCTGATTTTTTTTATACCTGGAGTTTAAAAGATACAATATAAAGCATATAAAACAAATAATAATGTCAAATTATATTTACAAGGATGAATGGAAGCACCAAAGGAACTACAAAAAATAATTTAATCAAGGGGACACCTGGGTGGCTGTGTCGGTTAAGCGTCCGACTCCATTTTGGCTCAGGTCATGATCTCATAGTCGTGGGATTGAGCCCTGGGTCGGGCTCCACACTGGGCATGGAGCCAGCTCTCTCTCTCTCTCTCTCTTTTTCTCCCCCTCCCCAAATAATAATTTAATTGGCTCAATTCTGATAACAACACAGAGGATGCACAAGTAGGTAAAGTGAAAGAAGGGCAAACACAGAATTTCAGTTGCTCCATCAATATCGTCTAGAAGAGGGAGTTGAAAGGAGTATGTACGTTCTGATGGCAGAGTCTACTGGAATGAAAAAATAGCTAGTGAGACTTTGGAATAATGAGAAGGAGCCTCACAACACACAACAGAGTTAGGAAAAGCCAAATCATATTTTAAAAGTGGGACAAAACCCAGCAGCAGCGATACATATGGAAAGCATAACTTAGATCATGGCTTATACTCTTAGACTTTATCAGCAGATGTAAATTCTATAAAAATGTGAAGGCCGAAAAGAAAATAAAAGCCCCTCCCAGATAAGATTACAACTCTATACTGTAGAGCTCAGTGCAGACTCTAGGTCTAATCACCTAAAGGTGACACCAAAACAAAGGGATTTGACAGAGAGAGGATGGGGACGGATGGAGGGAGGGGGCTAAAAATACAAATGTGGAGCGAGGAATAATAAGCAAATGAGTGATCAAAGGAAATAAAGATTCTAATCTTAATATAAACACGGGTGGATTCAGAAGAAAGGCATTGAAATGACTACATGGTGACATGAAAACTCTCAATCCACAAAGAACGTCTACTAGATATGCGTCACTGTGCCCCCAAACAACACACTGACAAATTTCTTAAGACAAAAGCTACCGGAAATACTAAAAGTACACAGAATCCTGATAGTAGTAGATTGCAACTTATCTCTCTTACTCATGACGAGTACATGGATAAAAAAATAAATATGAAGATTTAAAACTCTAGAAAAATATAAATAAGGTGATCTAATAGAGTGTGTGTGTGTGTGTGTGTGTGTGTGTGTGTGTGTGTGTGTGTGTAATGCCAGATCCAGGAAAGAGAGAAGAAGCCATTACAAGGGTCCACATGATACTCACAACTGACAGCACAAGAAGCTGCCATAAAACCTTAGTAAATTCCAAGGAGGCAGAACCAGGACAGTGGGACAGAAATCATTTCCTCATCAAAATAAAAGATAGGGTAACAAAATTAAAGCAGAAAAAAACCAAGTAAGGAAATAAAAATTTATAAAAAAAACTTGTTAACTAAAATTGAAAATAAAATCCAAGACTGTAGAAAATCTATGTTGTAATGAAATGAATACCATACGTTAGCCTTTGTGAGATCCAATTAAATATTAAGGAAAAAATTTACATGCATAAATAGTAAAACTGATAAAATGAAAACTAGCATTCAACTCAAGAAGAAAATAGATAACAAAAGAAATATGAATGAAATCAAAAAGAAGAAACTCCAAAAATAAAAATAGTCATGAGCAAGTTTAGAAATATAAAAAAGAAATGACTATAATAATAAAAATAGCTTGCAATACTTAACCTCTGCAGGGTATTATTTTATTTTTTTATTTACTTATTTTTTTTTAAATTTTTTTAATGTTTATTGTTGAGAGAGAGAGAGAGAGAGAGACAGCAAGCAGGGGAGGGGCAGAGAGAGAGGGAGAAACAAGAGTCTGTAGCAGGCTTCAGGCTCTCAGCTGTCAGCACAGAGCCCAACGTGGGCCTCAAACTCATGGACTGTGAGATCATGACCTGAGCTAAGTCGGTTAAGACACTTAACTGACTGAGCCACCCAGGCGCCCCTGCAGGGTATTATTTTAAATGGCCTCAACGTTTCAGTTTGAATTTAAAGTCCTACATAATAGGAAACAAGAAAATTTATTTTTTGAACATATCATTAGAAACTAGATTGTTTAGGGGCGCCTGGGTGGCACAGTCGGTTAAGCGTCTGACTTCAGCCAGGTCACGATCTTGCGGTCCGGGAGTTCGAGCCCCGCATCAGGCTCTGGGCTGATGGCTCAGAGCCTGGAGCCTGTTTCCAATTCTGTGTCTCCCTCTCTCTCTGCCCCTCCCCCATTCATGCTCTGTCTCTCTCTGTCCCAAAAATAAATAAACGTTAAAAAAAAAAAATTAAAAAAAAAAAAAAAAGAAACTAGATTGTTTAGGGAGAAATGGAGAGAAAGCAAAAATACATACGATCAGCTATGAAAATATGAATAAAACTACAAATTGAGAATAAAAAAAAAACATTTGAAAGCATACCAAGGCCATTTTCTGGGAATATTGAAAATTTTAGATTAAATGGACACTTTTAAAGAAAAAAGCATGGATTATCAAAATTGACTCAAGAAAAAGTGGAACACATGAAAATACCAAAAATTACCCATAAAACTGAACTGGTTATCAAAAATCACAAAACTCAAGAGGAGTTCTTTTGAAGTGAACACACAGAACTACAGATGAAACATTCAATACTAACATACACTATATAGCTGCACTTTAAAGAATAAGATTTGTGAGTGGAGTGGTAATACTCTGGCACAACAAATATAAATTAAAAAAAATAAGACAGGAAGGCAGAACATTATGACCAAACTGATGAAGTAGCCTAGATACTAGGAGCTAGAATTCCAAAGCCCCAGAAGAAGCAAGAAAAGTGATCTTGATCTGCTCAAGATCAAGCTAGAGTGGATGAAGCTAGAATTCTCCTCCTCAGAAAGCCACCTATCAACGAAATGCTGAAAGTTCAAACTCCTACGTGGCCCTGAGAAGCAGCGAGGGAGCCTTGACAGGGAAAAGTAATTTGTGCCCAAGAACCTAAAATCTTACATGTGTGATATTCAACTGCACCCTCCCTAAATGTGTGGGAAGACGTCTCCAAAAACAAACAAGTAATGAGGTAAACAAGCAAAACCGAGCAATTTAGAAATCCTTAAAGCTCCTGGAGAAAAATATGTAAAAACATGCTGGAAGGAGATTTTTCACCATTAGACACTCACAGGCTCTCTTAGATGTGCTATAACAACAACAACAAAAATTGCATACTATGTGAGGACTTCACAAATAAGAGAACTTACACAGAAATGGACAAACCAATCAAAGGAACTGTGTGCGGAGCTCAGGATTGATCTGTGTACATGATAGAACTTGTATCACAAATTAACTTGTATCACAAATTAGTGAGGATGAGGCAGTCATTGATGAAGGTTACTAGAACAATTCACACATACATATTGAAAAATTTTAAGTAAAAAAGCTCAATAGAAAATGAGCAAATTATTGTAATAAGTAAGTCACAAAAGGAGATACCTGAATGACCAACATACACAAGAGAAGGCTTACATACGCTAGTAATTAGAAAAATGAAAAACAGCAGGCTATCTTTTCACACTTGTCAGATTGGCAACAATAAAGAAAAGATGGTAATACCAATTGCTGGAGGTGATATGGAGAAATGACAGCACTCACATACCATTGTGAGGGGGAAAACACGCATTCACCAAAAGACCAATTTGTTTTATCCCACTCTGAACCCTCTGCCCCCTATGTCCTTTGATTTAACACCTATCCTCAGATTTAACTCAGGAACCACTTTCTAAGACCATCTCACCCGTCCCAGATGATGTTTGCATTTTAAGAAATCCACCTGCAACTTATTTGCATTTCAGACCCCCATCTCCAGCCAGACTGGGCATCAAAACGATTAAAAACAAAATCAAGGAATCCCACAATTCGTGAAAAGGTACATATTTCCCTGTACTCTTCTATTGCATTGGCTGGTTTGTGAATTTGTGGAAACGTATTTCAGATTTAAGCATCACTCCTTAGAACAGTCACTGCACATAATGTACAGCCCCCGGCGGTGGCAAAATCACTCTGGCTGGTGACAGAGCAGCGGTATAGAATGCTGGCCACCTTCTCCATAGGAAGAAGGGAATGAGTGAGGACCCCCAAATGCTCTGCACACATCAGGTTCCGTTGGTGAGGCTCTGAACTTTTATTTTATAACTGACCCACATGGAAAGAGTTTTTCCACATTGAAATCAAAATGGGTGGGATTGGTTTTGTTTTATTTTAACTAGTTTTCCCTCATACGTGAGATTTCTGGCATATAGCCTGAGAAGTCTGCTGTAATGAAACGCATTTAGTGTGGAGAAGGGAAATAAAAAATTTCGTCTTCTTTTTAAATTTTTTTTCCATGCCTGTAAACACTCCATTTCACCTGGCAGAAAAGTTGTTCGTGACCGAAGGCTCATAGGCAAAACAGGTTTGGACCCAAAGGAAATAAAGAGCACTCTTGTCTTTCCTGTTACACAGAGTGATTTCACATGCACTAACCCACTGATGGAGAGGATTTGGTCTCCAACAGCTCCCCCCAAGGTGGCCTGCCCCAGGTGGAGCAGGTATGGTTTACAGGGTAAATCCCAGCGGACCTGGGCACGGCCTGCCTTCTCACCAGACAACGCTCTTGCAATCGATTTTTATCTGTGACTCCTTGCCAGGGAAATAAAACAGCAACAGTCTATAGCTTCCTGTGCTATTTTGCCACTTCTCCTTGTGGACGACAGTCATGGGTGCAAGGTGAGCCGATTTTATCAGGGGATGTATTTATAGGCTGGTGGTTCATGCTGTATCAAAGTGTGATAGGGGTGAAGGAAACAGGGAGCAGTTTTTCTGCCTTAATCACTCTCCGGGGCCTAAGACAGAATAGCACAGGTGTGTCTCATCTCCCCAGGGGTTGATTATCTCATGATAACCACATCCTCGGTAGTTCCCTTACTGCTATTTTTTCCCAGGTTCAGATACAAAGAAGTGATTTAGATGACTGGATTGACTGACAAAAAACTGTCAGCCAGTCTGCACCGTGACATTCTAAAGGAGAATATCCACTTTCCGCAGGTTGGGCCGCCAATAGGCCAGTGTAAGCAAATTAAATGCTTCCTGGACAAACGAGGCTCCTGCAGCAGCTGCTTCTGTTTACATTTTCAGTGCCCTTTTCACAGGCAATTCAAAACCTCAAGCCTAAAGCTTACACTGCTCTTAACAGAGATAAAGGGCACGGACTATGCCACCACCACTCCAGAAATACAAGGTCGTTTGCCAGGGCTTTGTGATGGAGCTGGGGAGGTCAGCTGCCCTATCCAGATTGATCTCGGGGATCCGATGCAGCAACAATGTACGTCTTACATTCAGGCTGAGACAGGAAAAGCTGGAGGCCAGAGGGCTGTAAGCAACAGAAGAGTTACTTACAGGATAATCCCGTATCTGACTCTCAGAGAAAGTGACTGTCAATATTTCAGTGGAATTTAATTCAAAGTGAGAGATTATGACCATGCTTCTATCCCGTTTTTGGACTGAATCCTTTTAACTGAACACTTTTAAAAGTCTTTTTTATGAGCGTAATGCTCAGTGGTTTTGTTTTGTTTTTAGCGAACAAAATTAAATAGGGGATTATGAAGAAATGAATGATAATTTAGCCAAAGGTTGTTTTCTAACCGAAGCAACAGAATGTGAAAGAACTAATTACAGCCATCCTTATAGGCAGAGGGGTGGGAGCTGTTTCATGCTTCCAGCTCCCACATTCCCTCAGGTGGATATGAAATATCTTCAGTGTAAAATAAGCTCTTTTCTTGTAAATAAATGGCCCAGGGGCACCTGGGTGGCTAAGTCGGGTAAGCGTCCAACTTTGGCTCAGGTCATGCTCTCACTCACAGTTCGTGAGTTCGAGCCCCCCATTGGGCTCTGTGCTGAAAGCTCAGAGCCTGGAGCCTGCTTTGGATTCTGTGTCTCCCTCTCTCTCTCTCTGCCCCTCCCCCGCACCTTTCTCTTTCTCTCTCTCTCTCTCTCTCTCTCTCCCTCTCTCTCAAAAACAAATAAACATTAAAATAAATAAATGGTCCACTGTTTTTTCTTCTGATGTAATAGTTCCCAATTAGTAAGAGCTCTCGTTTTCATCTTAAAAGAGCCTGTAACTATTTTGACTGTATATACGAAGCTCTATTCTAGGGGCTGGGCATGTACCGGTGACATGCAATCTGTGTACACAGATTTGACATCCTACTCTAGACAGCATGATACTGGTATTGAGATTAGGATTAGGTTACTGCCTCAAGAGTGGGTAATCAGCACTCTTGGGATGGCACTCCTCTGCAACTCCAAGATGTCCTGATAGCAAACCCGTTTTCCCCGGGCACTTTCACGGGCGGATGTGCAATTAAATAATACATTAGCACTCTGAAACAAAGTTTTGCAAAAACCTAACCAAGCACTGGTGGGATCAACTAAATTGATGTAACTGGAATGATGTAATGAGGGGTGTAGTTCAGCCTACATGCATTGTGGATAGAGCCATTTTATATGACATCTATTCAAATACCATCAGGTTTTTAAAACTTCACCTTTCTCCAAGGGTATCCTTGTATTTTCTATTTTTTTCATATGCATGTAGAAGTCTCCCCTCAAATCTTACACACAGTAAAGTTTCAATAGAACTTGTTGGCCCTAATATGAAAAATAATACTAATACTAATTATAATAACTAGTAATGCAAATAACAGTAATGAAGCCATCCTTTTTCTCAACACTGAGAGTTTTGGTCTTCCCCTGGTGTAAAAAATATCAATAGCAAGAGCAAAAATATTTAAAATATTCACTTATTCAGGCAACATGAATTTGGAGATGGATCATAATATTAAACGTGAAAGAAAGTGTACCAGAAAACATACATCACAAGAAGGTCACCTGACTAAGAAGTAACGTGAAATACTGCAAGAGAAAGTGGGCCCCTGCAGGTGGTAACTGAAGGGCCAGCTCTTTTTACTCACAACTAAAAAGATACAACTAAAACGGAGATAATATTTAAGTTAAACCTACTGTTGTGTACCTGAACATGATAGGTAGGTTTCAGTCTGGTTTTGGTAGAGAGGGACAGAAGGTATACATTCATACCTACGTGAACAGGGCTGCTAAATATTAAGGAGAACATATTTTTGTAAAGAATATAAACAATATTATAGTTTGTCTTTCTAATTTTCCAGTAAGTCCAGGTTATTGATGGTAAAAGGACTCGATGCAAATACATATTAAGTTTTCATTTCTTTTTCCTGCACTATTCCTGAACACCTGAATGAAACATTTCATGAATGGAAAGTTAATCTACCCAGACCTGGATGCCTAAAGCACTGTGAGAAATTGGACACTTTTTTTGGATTTAGTAGACCACATAGGAGCATTGTGTAGAAAGGTTAAGATAAGGACTTGGTCTTAAAGCCTAGAGTTTGATCCCTCATTGAAATAAGCAAGGTGCTTTGCTTTTTTTCTTTTTCTTTTTCATTTGAATGGGTTCAAATCACTTGCTTACTCAATTTTCACCCAGAGCTTAATGCACACTGAGCAACCCCCAAGGCAATAAACTTTGCAAGTGAAATGATTACTGCTGATGACAAATGTTCTTAATGACATCTGAAATGTGGCCATTGTATAAGGTCTGTGCCTCCACATGCCTTTGGATATGGTTGTATTTGTCCACAGCTCCGTTATCTATGCAACTTCTCTATGATGTTTCATTGAATATTTTCCCCAAGGAAACAAACAGGGATTTAAAACTTTTAAATCCTCTTGAATTTTTGTGAGCAGCTTCATTCAAAAATCATTTTTTTTCTCTTAAGATATTACAGACAAGTCTGTAGACATTTGTTCGAGTGAAAAAGGCAGGCAAGTTGATTGATGGCCTTTATTGATGGCCATTATACTGGTCATATCCCAACAGTGGTCAGCCCCAAGAATGTACAACTCCAAGATGACATCTACTTGGATGGCTTAATTCCTGACTATGGAAAACTGAAGTTGCATAATATGAGTTACAGCTGGAGAGCATAATAAAATAACAAAGCCATTACAGTATGAGAACTAGAGACAATTGCATGCATTGGCCTATTACCTTGTTAATTTCATGATTTATATTAAATATTAGAGTAAATAACAAATGATACTTTAAAAATATTTTTAGGGTATGAAAACATCAATAAAGCAATGACCCATTCTCCTACCAGTGTATATGTATGTGAAAAGCTTAAAAACAAAGCAAAATATTATTTGACTAAGGGATGTAGCTAACTAAGGAAAATATTAAATTAAGCTTCTGCTGATGCACTTATTTTTAAGATGTTAAAGACAAGATAATAATCATAGATCTTGCCTTAGCAAAGCATTGGGATCCCATCAGTATGCATTTCCAGAAGCATACAATACCCAAGAAATAGGCACAGTGAAGGTATTAGGACACAATGCTCATAATCAAGTCAGAAATTACTTAATTTTATAACAGAAATCTCCTGATTGTGCTAATTGTTCTTTCTTATGAGTATTAACTACCAACATTCCAACGGCACTCAGACTTCATCTATGCTTTGTTCTGGATTTTCCACACTGGAATTTTTCTGTAACCTAAGTTCTATGTTTAACTTCCCTAGAATCGGCTCTCAGCATTGCGTCTATATTATTCCACAAGTAAAGGTCCAGCACATGAAAGTATGCTTCTTTTTTTTTTTTTTTTAACTCTTTCTCCTTTTGGATTTCTGCGTGCTGAACTCAAGGAGGAGAAATGGTTTTTTCTTGGTGTTACCACATTGATGTGGCTCCATCTGAATTTGCCTTGGGCTATGAGGGAGGAGACAGTATGGCATGACTGTAAATGAAGAAAAATAGGGAAAATGAAGCAAAGCATCCTGTTTACCTTCAGCTGGAAAGCCGAGTAGAACAACCTGCTAAAGCCACAGCCTTGTTTTTGGACAGATTATGCATTTCGTTAGCAAAAAGGTGGTTTTTAAAAGCACCTTTTTGAAAACATAATCACTGGACATGAAGAAAAAATTGTCATTTCAGGGGCCATTCCTGGAATAGGCAGACCTCTTAATTTATTTTAACTACTTGGGCAGGGATATTTCAAAGACACAGTCTCTGGGTATGTTGGCACCAAGATTAAACTGGGCAAGAGTTGTATCTTAAGTTCTTTCCTTGGGGAACATCAGCCATGTACCCACTTCTACAACTATTCTTTCAGTACTTCTAAATATGAGTAACTCTGCAGACTATTCTGCCTCTATAAACAACCCGGAGTTATTACAGATGGGAACAAACTATTTTGTGGGGTTATGTGGAAATTTACAGTGAAAATCTTGTGAGACTACGCAGACACTCTATAAGAAGCGGGGAGTCTCAGCTTGAGAAGCTAAATGGGATATTTGCCTTGCACTTAGACCACTTCTGTAGGGCAGCTTGAATAGGCTTAATCTCAAGAGAAACTGAAGAGCCTTAAAAAAAGAAAAGGAAAAGAAAGTCGAAGCCCATTAAGACTGGTTTAAGGTAAATTTTAGAGTCAAAGAGGTAATTTCACAGATGGTCTTGACTCCATGGATTCATGTCTATGGTAATTTTGAATACAGTGGTAGTAAAAAAAATACTAATATTTTAGATTCTCTGGAAGATATTGAGAGGACATCACTGGGGTGTAGCTTTAACACAGAATAGAGATTAACTAATGGCTAGATGAATGGACCCTCTTTTAGACTACAGAATATTCATGGTAGCCAAAGTAGAGAGCTGTACTAACAATGTTTGAACTAAAGAAGCAAAAAAGGATGCTATAGTTGCCTGGCATGGGGAGGCAGAATCACCAGACATTAGGGTGGAAAGTAACAATGCACATCACTGAAAGAACCAGAGAGGAAAATAAGCACAATAAAATATCACTACGACAAGTAGTGACGAAAATTTATGGCTGGCACACCTGAGATACCTCTGAGAATGTCCTAAAACCATCAGAGAAACACTTAGGAACACTTAGGAAGAGATCTAGGTAAGTACTTCTTTGACACTATTCAACATACCCTACCTTTGCATCCCTTTCCATCCCTTGCTGTGGTCTTTAGAAACAGATGAAATATGTGACTGTATGAGCATGCCTCTTAACTTGTCTATGAAAGACTTGTTGAAAATTTGAGTGTGACCAGTCACCAACTACAATGTGTCAAGTGACTTCATGATAAATCCTTGAGAGATTTGACAAAATGGAGCTGTTACTTTGGTTCCAGGTAGCCAGGTTTTATTGAATTTTCTTCCTTGTAAATGGAATAGTTATAATAAAGTCTTCCCTCGAATCATTTGGTTATCCTTACATTGTTAAGCCAGAGGCTTTGTGGTTGACCTTAAAGTAGCATGCGTGCCAGCAACTATTATGTCTACTGGGCTTCCTGCTTTGGTGGTAGAGCTGGACTAGAAGACCTAACAGTTTTTCTTTCTCTGAGTTCTAGAAGTGTTAGAAAACTTCTTCAACCCTTAGGGCAATGACAGATTGGACTCATGCTCATTTTTAAATTTCCAGCTAAGTTACCAGAATCAAAACTTGACCAGAGATTGTTATAGGTAGTTCCTAATGTTGCCACTGATCTAACTTACTATCTTGGGCAACCACTTTACATTCTGTCTTTTTTTTTTTTTTGTCAGAGTCACCTATAGACTGGAGATATTTTTAAAAAATGAGAAGATGAGTATAATTCCTCTTTGAAGAAGTTAAACACCATCACAGTGGCTACAGAATACATTTTGAATTACATATTTAAATAAGAACATTCCTGTATGTAACAATTGTTAGCTTTGATTGCCATCATAATAACCAGAACCACAGAATCTTAGAACTGGGAAAACACCTAAAATTCACAGAGTACAGTGGTCTCCAGATTCTTTATTTCATCAGCCAAATCCTTAATCAAAGAAAATCTTATTTAGAAGTCCAATATTCACACCTGTTCTGAGTAGAGTTGCTGTAATATCAGAAATCAGTATGGTGTCCCTTCCATGAACTCACAGACACAAAAATTTTTTTTCACTTACCCCAGTCCCAGGTACCTCCAAGCTATCCACATCTCCTATACACAGAGATGAACCTCACTTATTCATTCCCTTCTTCTACAGATAAAGAAGCTGAAATCCAGAGAAATTGCTGTTCATTCAATAAAAATATGCTGGAAGTTAAACTGGTCAGAAAAATCACCCGATTAACTTAACAACAGAGTGGAGGCTAGCACCTGACATGCTGACTCCAGGGCTGTGCGCCCCCCTCTCTTTCTCACTGTGTCCCTTTATGGTCATGGAGAGACACATACTTAAGAGACAAAAGTAAATTTCTCAATAGTCTGGTAACACAGAAAGTTGTTGAGCATCGATTAAATGTAGAGGGTGAATTATTTCCTCTTCACCTAGAAATACAGGTCTTTGATCAAAAAAAGATGAAGATCTCCAACCACCTAAGCAGGTTATGGGAAGGTTCCTCTATCTTCACACATCCCGCTTCACCAAAGGAGCCCAGCTCCTTAAAATCTGCCTTGATATGTCTGGGACTTAAATAAATTTGTTTTCTGATCTCTTTCTTTCTCAAAAATAAAAATAAAAGCAAACAGATGTCCTATTTGTGTTGTTTAATGTCTCTACTCCAAAATAAGAGATAGTGAAAATAATTGTCAGATCTGTCTTCTGTGTTTAATGCCATAAAGATGAACACATTTCAAAAGGTTAGTGCTTGGACGTCTTCTGGTTTAGAGCACACTAACAAAAGGAGTACATTTCAACAAGTTTTTTAATGCCTACCATATGCCCGGTTAAAATCCAACTAAAGTGAGCTGGACTGAACAAGCAATAGGGCAAAACTTTTCTCTAGCTCTTATGTTCTCTCCAGGAACATTACTCAGGAGTATGTATGACTAGAAGGGATAGCATAAAGCAAAAACAAAACAAAACAAAACAAAACAAAACAAATCAGAAAAGCCCTTCATCTCCTTGGCCTAGGATTCCAGCATAATTGTACTTTTACATCTTCTTTCTTAATTTGTTTTCTGTTTTCAAGAAATTTCCAAACGGCTACAGGATGATGTAATACCAACATAAGTTTAGTTATTTTTGTCGGTAAGTGCTTACAAAATAATTATTGCTTACGGTCAGAAAATTCATAAAACATAAAATTACACACACACAAAAAAGAAAACAAGATCACCAAGAGACTGAATAGACTTTTTCTAGTTTTTGTGCAATGTACATAAACATATCCATACACATACACGGTGTGTATACACATTTTTTAAAACCTGGAATTAGAGTTTCTCCATGATGATGGTAAGGTCACATGATGTGGCACAAAGGACTCTGGACTGGAATTAGTAAGCCTGGGATCTACATACTACCATGTTGCCATTAATTAGATTGCTAATCACCATTAGCAATGCCCACATCTCTTGGACGTCAGTTTCCTCTTCTATGAAAAAATAAACTTGAACTAAATACATTAAAAGTCCTTCAAGGTTGAAAACTATTTGAGGTGAATGATGATGACGATGATGATGGTTATTATTAGTAACAAGTTATGGCATATGATGTATATTGCACACAGGTAAAATGATTAGATGCAAACTGCTGTCACGTGTAGTGCCATGATATGAACACCTACAGCTAAGTAAGTCAGGACTTAAAGATGAGGAAAGAGAACCTCAGAGAGGTTCTGTGTTCTATCTTTCAGAGGCCAATAAGGACAAATCATTGTTTTACATTTTCAAATGACATGACTGCTGTGCAAAAGCACTGATTTTTGCTAGCTGGATTAAAATCCAGTTCCAGTGCTAAGGGTAAGGGCACATATCCACCCATAAGCCTGACTGCAGGTTCAAGCTATTGTTCCAGTAATCCAGAAAATAAACTTATGAAGTTAAGTGGCTACTACAGTTCAACTGGCAACAAGAAGGGGAGTGTAATGGTTGCTATTCAAAAGTACCGGTACCAGTTTGGTTATCAAAATGACACACGGGAACATCTAAATATTTGCAACAGTTTTTTTTTTTCTATATGTTTATCTAATTCTATACTCATGAATCATCCCCTTAGGAATGAAATGACTACAAATTCCATGAAGGGTTGGGTGTCTTTTATTTTGGGAAAATAATCCAAAGCCTGCAGCAAGAGAGCCACGCTCGCTGGTAGTGCAGGTGGTATTTGGGGAACATGAGCGTAGGTGGAAGCCTTAGGATACTTGCCTTCCCCTCTACAAGCTTCAGCATGGTGCTGCGAGAATGTCCAGTGGATAACTGGAAATCCCCCTATGCCTAACACTCAGAAATATTCTTTTGGCATGTTAGGTAAGAATGAAGTCATATTTAAAAAGCATCTTACTATGAAAATCTGCATTATCTTTCTTGTATCGAAACCTCATGAGAGTAGCTCTAACTCCAGATATTCTCCAGTTTTCTCTAGTATTATTACACACACACACTTCTGCTACGCCTCAAACACAAGGGTACTAAGGAAAGATGATCTGGGCATGCCCTCTGAGGGGCTCTAGCTCTCTGTCAAAGCTAGTTAACTGTTATCCACCCACCCCCAGAAATTCCCCAGAATTTCGAATTTCAAATGGATTTATCCTTCTCTTCATTACTGCACCTAAAAACATACTACGGTGGGTCAGAGGCTGCCATGTTCTGCCTCAGGACTGTTGGATTTGAGACGAGGGCCTTTTGGCAAGAAAACATCAAAGAGTATGTTCTGGTGAAGAAAATAAGTCATTCCAGGGAATTTGGAAAGCACTTAAATGTCAAACCAAGACTGACGGTAGACTGTTATGTCCTCTGGCTTGACATGTGCTCCTAAATATTTAGGTTTACCTGATGTCTTTTTTGAAGGATCTCCAGGAAGTATTATTTTTTGCTATTGTTGTATGGCTGTATCATCAAGAAATTTCATTACAATTATAAATTTTCATTATCTAGAAATGATAAAACATTTTTAATTATTTAAAAATATGTTGTAGAGGGTTTCCTGAGTGGCTCAGTCAGTTAAACCTTGGACTCCTCTGATTTCAGCTCAGGTCATTATTTCATAGTTTGTGAGAACGAGCCCCAGGCTATCAGCACAGAGCCTGATTGGGATTCTCTCTTCCTCTCTCTGTCTCTCTGCCTCTCCCCAATTCTTGCTCTCTCTCTCTCAAAATAAATAAACTTTAAAAAAGTGTTGTAGATATGTTTTATATGGCTTAATAACAATAGTAAATTTACGTAAAATATCTTACTCTTGCCCTATCTGCATTTACTAGCTCCACAGTCCTTTAACTTTCTCAATTCATAGGTAAGCATATTTTAGTTTTTTTGGTGTACATTTCTACTTCTTTTTAGAGAAGTAGAAGCAAATATAATGATGTGTTTTTGTTAATTTTTATTTTTATTTGATTGTGCTAAGAACATTTAATAGAAATCTATCCCCCTTAACAGCTTTTAAGTGTATAATACGATATTGCACAGCAGATCTCTAGAACATACTCATCTTGCATAAATAAAACTTTGTTTTTTTTACATTTATTTATTTTTGAGAGACACAGAGACAGCACGAGCAGGGGAGGGGCAGAGAGAGAGGGAGACACAGAATCCAAAGCAGGCTCCAGGCTCCGAGCTGTCAGCACAGAGCTTGACACGGGGCTCAAACCCACCAACTGTGAGATCATGACCTGAGCCAAAGTCGGACGCTCAACCGACTGAGCCACCCAGGCGCCCCCTGCATAAATGAAACTTTATACTCACTGATATACTCCTCATTTTCTCCTGCCTCCTGGTCCTATCACTTCACACCTGTCAGAATGGCTAATTACAAAAAAAAAAAAAAAAAAAAAAAAAGACAAGTGCCGGCGAGGATATTCTCTTGTGCACCGTTGGTAGGAACGTAAATTGATACTGGCACTATGGAAAATAGTATGGAGGTTCCTCAAAAAATTTAAAAATATAACTACTGTATAGTCCAGCAACCCTACTTCTGGGTATTGGACCAAAAGAATTGAAATCAGAATCTTCAAGAGATATTAGCACTCCCATGTCCATTAGAGCACTATTCACAATAGCAAAGATGTGGAAACAACCTCAATATTCATGAATAAATAAAGAAAAGGTTATATATACATGCAATGAAATATTATTCATCCTTAAATGAGAAGGGACTCCTGCAACATACAACAGCATGGATAAACCTTGAGGACATTATGCTAAGTGAAATAGGCCAGTCATAGAAGGACTACACGATTCTACTTATATGAGATATCTAAAATAAACTCAGGCAAATGGTCACTAGACTCATTATGGTGATAATTTTGTAATGTATATAATGTTGAATCACTATGCTGTACACCTGAAACTAATACAATATTTTATGTCAATTTACTTCAATTTTAAAAACCTCACAAAAAAAAAACAGAGTAAAAAGATGTAAGTTTTCTTCCCTCTTTCTTACACAAATGGTAGCGATAATATACTGTATACTTCACCTTTATGTTTTCCATTAACAATAGATCCTGGGTATTTTTCCCAATTGGGACACAGAGTGTTTGTTCATTCCTTCTTACAGCTCTAGAGTATGTTAGATGCAATCATTTATTCAGCTAGTTCCCAGCAGATATACCCTTGGATGGTTCCTACTTATTTGTAGTAAAAATATGCTTTTATCTAGGCAGAAATATAAGTTCTCATAAGTGGTACTTCCGAGTCAGAGAAGCACATGAACTTGTAATTTAGATAAATATTGCCAATCAGGGGGCATGTGGGTGGCTCAGTTGGTTGAGCTTCAGACTCTTGATTTCGGCTCAGAATGTGATCTCTCAGTCGTGAGACAGAGTCCCACATCATGCTCTGAGCTGAGAGTGGAGCCTGCTTGGGATTCTCTCTCTCTCTCTCTCTCTCTCTCTCTCTCTCTCTCTCTCTCTCAAAACAAACTTTAAAAAACTGCCCATCAGTACATTTTGAAGACAGCTGTTAAGCATTTGGGATACAAGCATAAGATTTTGTTCTTAGCACAGGATCTAGCAAAAAAATAAAATTTGATCCAGATTATATCATTTACACGGGCTAATCATCAGAATTGTTTTGGGGAGCTTTTAAAATACAGATTCCTGGTTCATACTCTGTAAGGTATTTCTTAGTGGCTGGAGTGGGGTCCAGGAATCTGGATTTAAGGCTTTTCCAGGTGCTTTTGATCAGGGTAGTTTTAAGATACCTTTAGGCCTTAGGCACTCAGACTTTTGAGATTACAACCAACATAATGCAAAAATAAACAAATAAATAAGTAAAGTGACCAACATTCTACTATGTTATTGTAACTAAAGCATTTATATAATTTAGCTTTTGACAGTATTAATAATTTTGATTTTATAATTTTAATATTCTGGAACCAATAAATATTTTCCCCGTGTCAAATAGTTTAATAAGGTATTTGAATGACTGTAGGTCACAAGCACTCAGTATGAAACAACTCACATGCAGATTTGGAAACTACTGGCCCATTCCCATCCACAATGAATGCAATGTTTTTAACTCTTAGTTAACATTTCTCTATCAAACATGATATCTACAATTTCAGATTTTTATTGACTCCACTTCTTTGGAAAATGTGAAATGCAGAAAATTTTAATGCTTAATCACTCATCACCCAACCAAGGATGCCTCTGAGAGGATCTACCTTGTGTGCTCTGCTAAAGGTAAGGTGTCAGAAGACTGTCGTGTTAGAAGGAATTAGGATAATCTAAGAGAAGCCAATATTTAAAATAAGTCTTGAAATGGGTAGTTTTGTTGAATTTCATTACCACTGCCTAAAATTCTGGAATTTGGTGGCTAGTTATTTTTTAAGTTATAATTAATGTGTCTAAATGACAATCTGTGACAAATTTTGTGGGAAATTTGTCTTGAGGAGAGTTTTATTGTTATCGGCTGGGGTTGGGCTAATCCATTGGACAGGAAGGGACTGCTGTGTCTGAATGC
The DNA here is from genome assembly GCF_016509475.1 of Prionailurus bengalensis. Lineage (NCBI taxonomy): Eukaryota > Metazoa > Chordata > Mammalia > Carnivora > Felidae > Prionailurus > Prionailurus bengalensis. Next base: position 51,793,070 of record NC_057347.1, read on the forward strand.
ACATAGGCTTCATTTCTGCATGGGCCAGACAGGTTTCCTCAGGAAATCGGCTACAGATTTAACTGAGAGACCATTTCAGGAAGGAGAGGGCTCAAGTCAGAGAAGAGGGAGTGGGTGGGTGGAATTAGCATCTTCAGCACTTGTCCTGGTTGCAACAGATGAAACACGTGCTCTCCTGAGGGTAATTTGATTTGTCTGTGCATAAAAATGACTGTCAAAACCTCGGGGCGCCTGGGTGGCTCAGTCAGTTAAGTGTCTGACTCTGGCTCAGGTCATGATCTCGCAGTTCATGAATTCAAGCCCCACATCAAGCTCTGTGCTGACAACTCAGAGCCTGGAGCCTCCCCTCTCTCTCTCTGCCCCTCCCCTGCTCACGCTCTCTCTGTTTCTCTCAAAACTAAATAAACATTAAAAAAAAAAAAGACTGTCAAAATCTCCATATGTGACTTTTCCCATGTTTTCCCAAATTCTCATTTCATTTTACAAATATGTGTATTAAAGTAGTAAAGGGTACTAGTGCCCAAATTGCACTGATATAGCCATTATATGGGAAACTATACATATGTGTGTGTGATATCATATATATGATGAAATATATATGTGATACTATATATATATATGTATATATATAAAACATGTAATAACTGAAATACAAAAAAAATCAGCTGCTTATTTAGGTTGATTCTCTTCTATGTCTTCATTCTTTTCACTTTCTTCTTAAAAGTAAAATGGACTGTATAGACCCTTGTTTGGGCTTTATGTATATGCAGATATTAATTAGGAATGTGGAAATCCAAAATTCTTATGAGAGAATTTGGATCATAATGATCACAAAGTATTGGTTTCTTGTTAAAGAAACCTCACAGACCATGCCGTATCTAGAATGTGAAGTTACTGTGACAAGTGACAGCTTAGCCTTTGGGTTGTTTACATTTTAGCCCAAAGATGAAAGGGGTTTCTTTGAGGAATTTTCTAAGTATTGGCTGCATTTATTTGCATAAAAACGAACCTGGCTCAAGCTTATAATAAAGACACCTGAACACACGTTTAGGTCATGGGGCCCTCTTCTAGAAAGTATTCTTGAATATAAGATGCAATTGTCCCTCTGTCAGAAATCCTTATTTCTGGAAAGTTTAGGAATACCATCAGATTCATCAAGTTCTGTTGTTTTTCATCAAGGGTCACTCATACTTCAAACACCAACAAATGGCAGATACTGTTAGATCACCTACATGCGTATGGCACCAGACGTAAGACACAACTTTCAGAAAGAATCAAGCTACTCCATTTTCTTCGTCATATTTTCATTTAAGTGTAGCACTGCATAATGGAGAAGCTTGGGCAGAATACAGAAAGCCAGGTAAACTTTCCAAGCAGGCATGAGGGGATACACGGGATGGAAACTTTTAGAATTCCATACAGTTTGTTCAGGCAGAACCAACGATTTCAAAATGAACAGTGACAGATCAATTTTCAATGGTAACTCTATTATTTTTCTCTATTATGAATACTACTTTTTAGCAGACCATGAAAATTATGTTGACATTTGAAAAGCATGTGATTAATTGTAGCAGAACAGACATTCTGAGTGCAGCCTCCATTTAGGAAGGTGATACCAAGCATGGGTCCTGATTATAACATTGTTGGCACCTGTAGAACTTGCCTTTTTTTTTTTTTTAATCTGCTAAATGTTAAAGATCCTCGTTGTGCCAGTGATGAATTGATAGACGTTGGAGGCACAATGGGTTGGGGAGATGCTGTTCTGAAAACACAGTAATTCATTCAACTAAAATCTAAGCACATTTCAGAAGTGAAACCAGATCGCCTTACAACTCTGAGCTGTAACACAGGCCAAAACGGCCAAACGATGTTTACAGCTTATAATTTCCAATATTCTCCCAATTTTGCTGAAAGATTTGTGCTCAGACATTACAAAGCAGTCACTGTGTATCAAAGCACACATGTGAAAAATTTTACTTCTCATGCAGCGTAGTGATGTAATCTAAACTTTGGTTTTTGACAAGTGAAGATGTAGAACTGCAGCCATAAAATAATGAGATGGGCTTTCATAATGTTCAGCTGTCCGGGTTAGAAAACTGGGAGATGTCAAGTAGGTCAAGACACCTCTGAAATCCAGATACGCAGTCCAACTGCCCATTTTCTTTGATATTCTCACAACTTAAAAAAAAAAAAATTAATGCTTATTTATTTTGAGAGAGAGAGAGTTGTGTGCAAGGAGGGGAGGGGCAGAGAGAGAGGAAGAGAGAGAGAATCCCAAGTAGGCTCCGTGCTGTCAGTGCAGGACCCCGATGCGGGGCTCACACTCATGAACTGTGAGATTGTGACCTGAACCGAAATCTACAGTTGGATGTTGGATGCTTAACTGGCTGAGCCACCCGGGTGCCCCATAAAATCCACATTTTATTATTACATGTTCTTATTTAGTAATAACATTATAATTATTTTGCTTTATTATTGTTGTTGTTATTTTATTATTTTCAAAGAAAGAAAGGAAGACTGGGATAATTATTCAATGGAAAAGGAAAACTTGGGGGGAAAGCTGGTTAGTACCTGGCTCTAGCTGGCAGGCTCTGGAGGAATACTGCAATGTTTCTGAGACCGCCTTTTCACCAAAATCGAATGCACTCACAATGACATCTGCCTTCACTCTGGGCTGTAAGAAAGTGGTGGGTATTAGGAAGTGAGAATGAGTTGCAGTGGCATTCATCATGTGAGGGAAGCCAAGCTTGGTGGCTTTATGTGAGGGTAAATACAATTATGGAAACAATATATTTAAAGCCCTTTCATATTATTTAGCAGGAACAGGAATGGTTAGACCTTCAGTCTACAGGCCTAGGATGGATGGATGTAAATCTTTAAGGGTAAAACTCTCCTAAAGGATAATGAACCACATTGCAGGAAAAAACCAGTATGACGTAACGTAGGTTCAGGCCTGGTGCAATGAATGGCATCAGTATGTCCTAGAAAGGCATTTTGAAAAAGTACTTCTCCTGGCTGTTGGTAAAGAAGACACCTTTGCCCTTCTAATCTCCAAATCCTCCCTAGATCGACAAGGAAAAGAAAAAGGAGGCATAGCTTGAGGCAGAGGAGTTCTGTCTGCTAGGAAGTAATAAGATTACTGGGCTAATAAGATCCTAAGGAAAACAGGATCTCTAGAAAAGCAAAGAAAGAAAAATTGTTTCAGTGTAAATGTTTCATTTAAAAAAAAAAAACAAACATGCTGCATGTCCATAAATCCCTATTTATATTTTGTTGGTGCCTACTTCTGGTACAAACTGTTTCAGTGTTATACAAGTGAGGATTCACATACTCGTATTTATCCTGTAGTGCATGAGATTTGAAATGGTGAGAAATAGTGTAGCTTAGGGACTGGGTAGGAATGAAACAAAATGAGTGGAATTTAGGTAATGACGTAAGTATTAAGATTTTATATACATTATTATGCATGGGGCGCCTGGGTGGCGCAGTCGGTTAAGCGTCCGACTTCAGCCAGGTCATGATCTCGCGGTCCGTGGGTTCGAGCCCCGCGTCAGGCTCTGGGCTGATGGCTCAGAGCCTGGAGCCTGTTTCCGATTCTGTGTCTCCCTCTCTCTCTGCCCCTCCCCCGTTCATGCTCTGTCTCTCTCTGTCCCAAAAATAGATAAAAGTTGAAAAAAATTAAAAAAAAATACATTATTATGCATATGCCATATATTTTAACATCTATTAAGATTTTACATTTGTTCTAAACAATTGGAAATCAACCTATTGTGTTTAATATATTGCCTCTATAAAAAGCAGCTCAAATCTGGAGAGATTAAATGAATCCTCACTTTTTAAAAAAAAATTTTTTTAATGTTTATTCTTGAGAGAGAGAGACAGAGTGCCAGTGGGGGAGGGGCAGAGAGAGAGGGAGACACACAGTCTAAAGCAGGCTTCAGGCTCTGAGGAACTCAAGAAAGGTGAGATCATGACCTGAGCCGAAGTCAGCCGCTTAACCCACTGAGCCACCCAGGCACCCCTAAATCTTCACTTTTGAACTCTGCTCATGTGTTGGGTGGCTTTTAATTGTTGTTTATGCGTAGATGACTTTCTTTTCACTGTGACTGAAGATTTATATTTAATGGTCTTTAGTGTTCCTTACTCACTACAAGGTGTCTAAAAATAGATTAATTTTTGGTTATATTTTTAAACTTATGGCTTTTGCATCTAAGGAGCACATATCCAGCAATTCTAGAAAATTCCTTACCATCATTTTTTTAGCATTGCTTTCCCCCCGCCCCCCATGTGCTTCAATAATATAAAATTGAAACGTCTTTGGTGGGACTTTGATTTCTCTCTCATTCTCTCCTTTGTGGGACTTCCTTGTGGGCTGATTTGTGGGAAAATCATTTTAGAGCAATTTTGGGTTCACTGCTGGGACACACACCACAGTGACACTAAATCAGTGGCCACTGACCCTGATAACAGTTTTTCCATAATTTTTTTTTGGTTTGGGGGTTCCTGAAATATGAAAATAGTGCAACTTTAAACTTCAAACTTGTGAAATTCTTAGGATTTGTGGTATGGTTTTGTCAGGCCTTTGTTTGTTTGTTCATTTGTTTGTTTCACCCAGAGCCTGGCAAATATACACAAGTGTCCCTGTATTGCAAGTTTCATTTATTTATTTTCCCTCACCTTCTGAAGCCGCTGCCCTTTAAGGCCCCCATCTATATGTAGAGATCTCAGTGCTAACTCTTAGCATTGTACTGTCTCTGAATTGACATCATAACCCAACTTGTAGATTACTGGGTCTAATAAACACTTCTGTAGGCTTCTAAAGCATCATACAATTATTCACTGGTTTCCAGTCTCAACTTCTGTTTTTTCAACTAGACCATTTTCTTGCACATTTTGCAAGCTCAGCGAAACAGGTAAAAATAAAAATAAAAGCAATTATGTCATATTTATCCAGAACCTATAGATAGTTATAGGGGGGATATTTTAGATTATTACAATTTACCCTTTGCCTATATCATATATGATTTTTACAGTCGAAACATCCTTGTCTTTAACTCTCTCTCAACAAATAAAGGGTCCCCCAAGCATTTAAAATGCCCTGACCCCACTGGGGCGAGGGATGCATGTGCCTCCAAATCCTTTGACAACATATCTGAAGCAAAATCCTACAATCCATCTAGCTGGCTGCCAGCAACCTCCGGTGGGTTTTGCTGCCGCCATAGCTGGAAGTGAGAGATTAGACCGCTGTCCAACCGTCTGTTCCCCTCCAGGTTTGAACTTTTAGAATGTCATTTTTTTTTTTTTTTCTTCCTATAAGGTCAGGCTGCCATTTTCTACTCTTTTCTCAGTACTTTTCACATATCCTGTCCCTGGAGAGATGTGAGAGGCAGTCTGGAAAAACATCAATGTTATGTATGTCAGAGCCTGCTTACACAGGATGCCAACAGATGGCAATATTTTATCATTATTACACAATCCAGAGACCCTTCATTTGTGGCCTCAGGGAACACGAGGAGTCGGCTCTTTGGTGTGACACATGTCACCGAAGCTTCACCCCCCATTAACCGTGCTGTTGTTTGTGATTGTTAAGCTGCGCGTCTCGCCGTGTGTCACATTCTTGACTTGTACAAGGGTCCATTAGTAAGTAGCATCTGAGTACCGTGAGTCATAGAAGGCCCCATTCTTGGAAAAATAAACACTGTACATTCGGCTGAGATTAGAGCCACTGGCTGGTAGTGAACTGGACGGCCTTTCATGTAAAAGCCTGTTTCTGCTCTCCATCAAGGCCTTCTCTCCCACTATCAATACACGAGAAATTCACATGAGTCTTGGATGGCACGTCCGTTCACAAACATAGGCTGAGCGCTCACCTAGTCTCTGGTGTTGCACGGGGCTTTGTCCGAGACCCTGGAAGAAAGGTCTGAGGGGAAAATAGCAGCCAGAAATTTCAAAACCATCAGGAACTCTTATGAAACCAACTTCATGGCCGCAAGTGAAAGATGTTTTCGAAGTGTAGACGTATTTTCCAGCGACCTGGTCCTTATTTTTCTCTTTATCATTTCCTTCCTCCCCTCATTCCTTGTATTTTGTAAATCTCTTCCTCTTCTTTTTTCTTCTGTCTTTCGTGACTTCTGGTTTTTTCTTTCCTCCCTTACGCCTTCCCTCATCACTTTTTCAGACTTGGCACATCTTCCCCCTTTTTGGGTTCTCTTTCTCTTCCCAACTTGCATATCCAGACCCTGATATGCACAGGGCTCCAGCCCAGAAGAGGCATTCCGGTTCCGAGGAGTTGGCACCAAATGGCTACGGCAGCTGTGCCAACCCCGCCCACACAAGGAACTGAATTTAAAAAGAGAATTCCCCCCAGCTACCATCTAACCTAGTCCTTGCCAGCATCATAATTTGAAGTCATCTAATGGTTAAAAACTGGCCTGAGACTAAAGAGAGTCAGGCAGATAAACGTTCCAGGTTGGGTTTAGGGAAAGTTTTGGGGTTTCTCTAGGTACATGTAACTTTTGAGGCTATATTTCAATCCTTGATCCCCTTAGCAATCTGGCACATTCACTGTTTGTGTTTCTCTTTTCTAACTTTTTTTTTTTTTTTTTGAAGTGAAATTTTGGCATTTTTTCCAGGAAGGAGGGAGCAGGCGGGCTTCGGGCACTGCTGGGAGGCATGAAGGCAAAGCTGTGCGAACATCTTTACAGACCATCTACCCCACTCAGTACAGGGTCATGACCATGTAGTCAAACAACCAAGGGTCAGAGGGGAGAAAACAGATGGGGACCATAGGCTCCCAGATCACACACCTTCTTTCAAAACCTATTTCAGAAAAGCGGTTTTCTGTGAAAGCAGATTTCCGAGGGTAGTGCTTTTATAAACACTCCACATTTCTTTGGCCTGTGAGAGGTGTTTTGTGTGGGAGCATTTGCCATCAAACAAGGTTTTATTGAATATCCCTCTTGTTGTTGTTATAATAATCCATGCTGATATAAACCATGCTCCATAAAACGCCACAATACACATCCACTGGGCAACACCGCAGGGCGGGCTCACGCCGAAGCTCCTCAGGCAATAAAACCAAGACCGCCAGAAACACGCTGCCATTTATTTCCCCGTAATGTGCTTTCTCTCTTTCTCTCTCTAGGCAGATTTTCCTCGTGTTGAAAGGGAACCTCTGGTCAAAAGTCAGCAAGCAAAGTTGTAGAAAGCTTTGATAGTCAGTGAAGTGAATCATGGCTACACATGGCAGTGGCATGCACCAATGGAGCCTCTTGCTGGGTGGACCTCCCTCTAAGAGCAACTTCTGGTCATCAGTCAAAGGGGCCCCCAACGAGTTTTGCACAGCCAATGGTTTCACCAGCTCCACGGTGCCTGGGTCCCAAGTTGCCCTTTTCCACAGGTATTGCTAAAGCAAATAGCAGACGGTATTTACTGGGTGTGATGCTTTCAATCACATTAATCTAGCCAGTAAAAAAATTTATGACCAATAAAAATTCCACCATGACATGGCTGATTGGAGGGAAGGCTGCATGATGGAAATTCAAGCCACGCCTCTGCCTCTAGCTAGACTGTCACAAACCTTGGAAGGAAGTAGGAGTCGGGAACGAGAAAGACAGAAAATCTCTGGGGTTGTTAAAACTAACTCAAGGGTAGATGGATAAAACTCTTAAATCGTTTAATAAGTCCAAACTCTTGGAGTTTGGAAGGTGATTGACTGAACACCTACTTTCAAAAGCTATCTAGGGAAAGTATAGATGTAGTCCCACTTCTCCTAGAAAATTACCCTGGGTTCCTTCTACTCTTCTGATCGCATGATTATTTGTTCGTGATAAAATAAATATTTTTAGATGTTAATACTTGAAAAATTAGCTATAAGGATGCCTGGGTGGGGACTCTCTATCTGGTTTGGAGCCAATGGGGAATGCAGCTTCACACGCTGTCTTTCTCCTTGTGGATTCCTACATGGTTTACACAGTTCCAGAAGGGCAATGACTAAGCTCTATTAACATTTGTGAGTCATTCCTTCTTTTCCCGATCTATAGTGACAGTCCTCAGATTGCATGGTTTCAAACACATACTCTCCAAATCCTCCTGTTCCATGGCTTCTCCCTCGAGTGGGCAGCTGATCCAATTATTTGTTAATGATCCCAGACCACACATGGCAACGAGGATGTTATTTTAATGAATTTATATTGGAAGTCATGCCACTGGGAGTGAGCACCTGATTAGATAATTGTGGTTAATACTTCAAGTAGCTTATCCAATATCCATTATCCCATTCTTTCTTAGTAATAGAACCCCAAATTTAATCTGCGTGGCAATGTGCCCAGCCAAAAGACTTTATTTGCAAAATCCCCCGTGTTGCTAAGGGTGATCAATAAGGCGTAATTTGAAGTTTGTGTGTGAGACGTTTGAGAAAGCCCCGAAAAGGGGGGCAGAGTGCTGGCATTTGCCCTTTCACCTTCTCAAACTTCCTTTTATTTTCCACGTAGAGTGAAGCCCCGAAGGCCAGAACTCCAGTGGCATCTTGGAGAGTGAGATGAACTTAATTATGGAAACCTGTTGTTGTAAGGAGCAGAAAGACAAAAGGAAAGAAACTTGGGTCTCTAAGGACTCACCATAGGATCTGATCTCTAGACCATCCCCCTCCAGGCTGCTTTCCTTTGAGAGGAAAGAAACTTCTGTTGTTGAAGCCGCACTGTTCTTTCCAGCCTCAGCACCGGATTCCTGATCAGAATCGCAGCCCTAGAGATCTAAAGGTTCTCTACCAAGACCATCTATTAACAGATTTGAGCACTCAAATCTCCCAAACAGATCGACAATCTTATTTAAAAAAAATTTTTTTTTCTGATGATAGGTAATTTCCTCCATAAAGCAGCACTTTATACACAACCTCTTACATCTGGGACACACTTTAAAATGTTTGCTGGAATGTGCCTGGCAATATGAAGCAGGAATCACATCACGGGTTTTATAGCTATAAAGATCACGTTTTTGAATCTGAGATATCTCACTCACTAGCAATGTGACATTAGGCAAGTTACTTGACCCTCAACACTTGTGATGACAAAATGAGTAAAACACTATCAATCTGGTAAAAAACTGACAAGGGGACAAAGCATATATTTAAAGCAGACATAACACAGCAAATCTTAAGAAATCGCATTCTTTTCTACCTTCTACTTCAAATTTTCAAATTTCGTACTTTGAGTGTATTGGTTTAGGTTCTCTTCATTCATTCTCGGAGACAAGGACAAAAACCCTTCTGCCAACACTTTACCCACCATTATATTTTCTCGACTCTCCTTCCCCAAATATATATCCCTATTATCCCTCAGTAGTCTCCCCTCTGTATCAGTATTAAATGAAGACACCAGCATGCAAAAATTAAAAAGCAGTAAACAAACAAAAGCCCACGTACTAAGCCTCCCCAGGTGTGTATGTACATAAACATATGTGTGCATATAATATAAATATATAATATAAATACATATAATATAAATTATATATATATGTTATATTTATATTTACATAAAAGAGCAGCCAAAGGATAGGCTAGAATGAGTCAGTTCATTCTAAGTCCAATAGTTGATTTTCCTTTAACACATATTTTCTTACATAAGACTTGGCATCCCTTAAGGTCAAGGCATACGATTGCCTCTGCTGATTTTGACAGTAGTGCTACAACATACAGAAATTATCAGGTGTTCATGGAGAGCTCTCTGAAATCATATGCCATTGATAAATTAAGCAGCATTTTACTGGTATCACTCAAATGAAACGAGCATAATCCAGCATGTAGCACTGAAGGCTGAAAACATGGATTCCGATAGACCCATGTGCCCATGTGCCCATGGATAAATTAACTGACCTCTCTCAATTAATTAATGTTACACATCCCATAATGCTGTTGTACAGATTAAATGAGATAATGCATGTAGAGAATACATCACAATGCCTGGCACATGGTGATCACTCCAGTGTTGGTCTTTCTGATCATTATCATTATCACCCTTAGCATAGGAAACAGTAATGGCTTATCATTCATGTGAACTTTCCTCCATCCTTTCCCCACTGCACAATGAGAGTTTATTTTCAGGACTTCTTAAAGGCTGTGTTCAAGTCCTTTGTCTCTTGTCTCTCTAGCAACTGCAAAATTAATTATTTCTTTTAGAAAGAAATGAGAAAATGAATCAATAAATTGGAGGTTCTGAAAAATGTCCACATAGCTCTTTAAGTTAGAATTTGTAAAATCCCATTTTTATTAAACTTACATATAATTTTGTAGAAGAGTAGATAGTCTTGGTACCCGGACCGGGATTTAGAACCCAATCTTGGTTTTTTACCAACTATGGAACTTGGGCTAGTCAACTAACTGCTCTGAGTTCCAGTTACAATGCCTGCCTCTCACATTTTTAGGAAAACTGCATGAATATACGTACATGAAATACCTAAAAATCTGTAACGTGGCAGTCACGCAAGAGACATCTGCTTTCTTTTTCCAGTTACATGCTGTTGTTGTTACTATGTCTGTGTCCACCAACAAGGTCCTTGTCTCTATTGGGAAGAATTAAAAGGTCTTTCTGATGGGGAAGTCAGGAATCTGGTGAATTAAGAAGGAAAGGAGGAAGAAGGGGAAGGAAAGCAGCCGAGTCATTGAAAACACAAATGCTGAAGTACTCTGCTTTGTTCATAGACCGTGCCAGTCTTAAGGCTAGTTTCAGCCTGGCACCTCACTGTTGTCTAAAGGTAGTACTTGAAAAACCACACCCAAGCCTGGGATCCCATCACAAACCACCACCTCTTACAATAACAGTCTCTATCCCCTTAGTCTTTGTATTTCCTAAACCTGTGACATAGGAAATCATCAGGAACAATGCCCCAAATTAACCAAAATAGTCTATAATAAAGGTTTTCAACCATATGATTTGGGACATTTGGATATCAAGATAGTCCACCTCTACAATATCCAAAGTAATTTTGCAAGTATTTATATGTTGTGTTTCAAGAAGGAAACAAGCAAAAATTGTCCTACATATTTAGGGAATTTCACATTCCCTCGGAATAGAATATAAGTGCTATTAGTCGCATCTTCATGGAATGAAGTGTTTCCCTAAGAGGAGTAAAAGGCATATACATTTTTACTCACTGTTCATATTCAGAAATCATAAGGAAAGGAGTAGCCCTGTTTGGTGCTCACACTTTCAAATACACCTCTGAACATCTTGGCTTAGAAACTCTAAAGGCATTGCTGAGCTCGAAAGTAAGTTTTTACTTTGGAGCCCCGACATCACTTATTCAGCATTGCCTAGAATTGAGCAGCCCATTAAGGAACTGAGAAAACTTCCTAAACCCATTTCTGGAATGGGGACTCCTGATTCAAATGCCCATTAATATATTAAGACAATTGCCTTAATATCACCATCTAAGGATGTTAAATCCACTCTGATTATTGAGTGATGACAGAGGTGGTCCATTAAATTCTCAAAAACCTAGAGGAATGCTAGGTTGTTCTTTCTTTATTTCTTTCTCTTTCTTTCTTTCTCTCTCTCTCTCTCTTTTTTTTTTTTTTTTCCTCTAGCACAGCTTTGGCCAGTATCTTAGTCTCCACATATACCATGTAGCCAAAAACACCATGCAAAAAACTTTGGTATTGCTAAGTCAGCATGACATTCTCTTGGAAACTGCTGTTCTCCAAAGCCAATTCTGTGCTATTGAAGAGTGAATAAGACACTGATTCCAGGAGATGAGGGTTCCTTTTAGGGGGGAAAAATCTAAAACACATACAGCCATGCTATTTGGAAGCAGACGGTCAGTGTCATTTTGGATAGAAAGGTTTGGTAAGCCACGGCTGAGGTCTCCAACACACCTGAACTTCCCCATCACCACTGTGCCTGCAGCTCATGCTCTATGCTCCCTCCAAGTCCAACGCAAGCTTAAACATCAACCACGTTTCCAAGCTTCGCATGGTTTGGGGGCACAAATGACCACATATCACACGATTTCCGTCTGAAATCATGGCTTGGCCTACAAGTACCGAAAGCTTTGCAAACTTCAGCGAAACTCTAGACTTCCCTGGCCTTGGTATTGGGCTGGCAGCAGAGGTTCCCCGCAGCTGTGGCAGTAATACCCGGGTGAGTGAATATTTTCATTTTCTAAGCAGGTCCCAGCTGGCCAGAACTTTCAGAAGCAGGAGTGGAGAAGACAAAGATACAGGAGAGAGAGAGAGAAAGAGAGAGGTGGAAGTTTTGAGATTAAAAAAAATATATATGTATTATATTGTACATATACATGTATATATATTGTACATATACATGTATATATATTGTATATATATATGTACATATATATATATGTTCTGATTCCTAAATGTATAGTTTTTTCCTCTACAGAAGCACACATTTCTGAAAATCTGGGTTAAGACTAGGTCAGAGCCCCAAACAACCAATATTCCAAGAGCGCTGAGATTTTCTATAAAAACATTAGTGCTTTTGCCACTGTCTGGGATTGTAACCATACATGGTCCAGAATGCCAGGGAGCTGGGCAGAAGGTTATTTGCCATGAAAAATGGGAAAAGACTCCGCCACTTTCTTTCCTATTGGATAATAATCTCTTTAAGCACTGACTTCTGTGTAGGAAGCATGGCAGTATGTGGTAAGAAATAAATCTGGTTTGGAGATGCTTGAATGGCTCCCAAATGACAATGCCTACAATCTCTTCTTTACTCTCATTAATATCAAAGCAAAGATCTGTGTTAAAGAAACAGGGTCAAAGGGTGGGGAGAAGGGAGGGTAAAAGAGAAGTGTTCTTCACTTTGCTGAATTTTACCATTAAAATTTTATTGACTAAGCTCCTGGTTTAGCTCCAAGTGTTTGTAACAATAAGCAGGCATTATCTTTATTTTTAAGAGTTATCAGGGTGTTTGTTAGTATTTTATAGTAATCTATTCTAGAGTAGAAGGCTATGGAGAGTGTCGATGAGGAGGATTACATGGATGGTTAAGTTGCCAGATAAATACAGGTGTCCCGTAGTATTTATATTTGCTAAAGCTGGCAACACTAGGTAAGAAGTAGTTATTGAGTTAGGAGATATTTTGGGAAGCGACTGGAAAGAGAAGAGTTGACCCCAAAGAGTTGGACTGAATCCCAAAGTTTTTTGTTAGTTTTAACATGTATATATATATATGCCTTGCTTCCTCCATATTCCTCATCACCCTCTTGGGCCCACAGTGGACTCCCTAAAAATGCTAATTGATTGATTCATTGATGGATAAAAGAAAAAGGCCAAGAGGAAGCCAAAGTAAATAAGGTTTCTGGTTTGAACGTTTTATTTCATGGGCCAGATTTGGGCATGCATTTCACCATTTGGAACACATACTTTTGAAATTGCAAAATATAATGCATTTTAAGACTCAGGTACCTTTTAAAGTCCCACCCTGCTAACTCTCAGGTTATTATTCATGCTTCTATCTTAATGGATCCCACAAATCAAATTTTCATTTTTCTTGGTGAATATGGCTGATACTTACAAATGAGTATCATTTACCCCCCTACCCCCAAACCTCTTATGGAGCCAAAAGCCCAAAGCTATAAATATAGAACACCACTGTTAGGAGGCCTTCTTTTCCGTCCCCCACCCTGCCACCTCAGAAGGTAATGGATTTCTCTTTTCACAGTGTTAAAAGGATCAGTAAATCATTGGGTCACCTATTGATATGAAAGTCTTTTCATTTGAAGTGATTATTGTTTTAGCAAATTGCAAAAGAAAAATACAAAAGAGCAAATAAATCAAGAAAAAAAATTACAACAGGTTTTTATGAAGTATGGGTGGAGTGGAAAAAGTGATCTAGGCTTAATTAACCACACTTAGTCATAGATGCAGGAAGCAGAGGTTTTAAAAAGTCCAATTGGGGCTGTGTTTTATATATATATATATACATACACGCGCACACACTTTAAGGTGTTAATTTCCATCACATCACTCTGTGCTGGGTTACCATGAAAGGACTGCTGAATCTTGACCTTCACACGAAATGTTAAAATCACATTCCCTTTGGAAGGCACAACTGTCATGAAATATTGTCTCTGTGTACTCACAGAAGAGTATCTGTGTAGAGGCAACAGATGCTCAAAGATCTAGGTGCATATTGCCCGGGGAAATAAGGGCATGATGATCTGGTAAGTCTGGACTTCCTTTATATTAGTAACATCTCATTTTTACCTCTGCTTGTTGACTCATACCCTTACCTGTACTTTAAATATCTCAATCCCCACAATCTCCTATGTTGCTAAAAAATGTTAGCCACTTCAATTTTATGGCTCAAGTCAATCTCCTACCTATTGTGCCACTAAATTCTCCTTCCCCAATTAAACAGTTACGGCCCTTATAATTGATACTACACACCTGGTTATACACTTTAACACCTGATTATTAACTCCCTTGTATTATCTTTTCTCATACGTGTAGCTCATTTCCAAAATTACTAAATATACCCTAAGGACTTATACCCCTCTGGGGTGTTTTGGGACCAGTAATCATCCACCCAGAGTAATAGGTACCATACTTGCAGAATGATGCAACATACATTCCTCAACGAAACTAAATATTATTGTTTCAATCAACTTATTTTAAGGAAACATGTGACACATTAGAATGGACAAGAAAACATGTGACACATTAGAATGGACAAGAAACTAATACATTAAAAGCAAGGTGGGCACTGGATCTGTCAGTGTTCCATACAGAAATAGAACCAATAGAAGATATCTATCTATCTACATCTAGATAGATATAGAGATACATACACACAAAAAGAGATTGACTTTTAAGGAGTTCACACAGTTGCAGAGGCTGGCAAGTCTGAAATCTGCAGGGAGAGGCGCCTGGGTGGCTTAGTGGGTTAAGCTTCCGACTTGGGCTCAAGTCATAATCTCTCAGTTTGTGGGTTCGACCCCCTCATCGGGCTCTGTGCTGACAGCTCAGAGGCTGGAGCCTGCTTCAGATTCTGTGTCTCCCTCGCTCTCTGCCTCTCCCCAGCTCGTGCTCTCTCAAAAATAAATAAACGTTGAAAAAAAAAAAAAAAAGGAAGAAATCTGCAGGGCATCCCAGCACAATGGAAACTCATGCAGGATTTTTTTTTTCTTTTCTTTTTTAAATATTTTATTTTTTGGGGCGCTTGGGTGGCTCAGTCGGTTGAGCGTCCGACTTCAGTTCAGGTCATGATCTCACAGTCTGTGAGTTCGAGCCCTGCGTTGGGCTCTGTGCTGACAGCTCAGAGCCCGGAGCCTGCTTTGGATTCTGTGTCTCCCTCTCTCACTGCTCCTCCCCTGCTTGCGATCTGTTTCTGTCTCAAAAAAAAAAAAAATTTTTAATGTTTTATTTTTGGGGGCACCTGGGTGGCTCCAGTGAAGCACCCGACTTCGGCTCAGGTCATGATCAGTTTGTGAGTTCAAACCCCGCGTCGGGCTCTGTGTTGACAGCTCAGAGCCTGAAGCCTGCTTCGGACTCCGTGTCTCATTCTCTCTCTGCCCCTCCCCACTTTTGTTCTGTCTCTCTCTGTCTCTCTAAAATAAATAAATGTAAAAAAAACATTTTTTAAGTACTCTCTATACCCAACACTGGGCTGGAACTTATAGTCTGGACATCAAGAGCTGCCTGCTCCACTCACTGAGCCAGCCAGCCCCTCGTGCAGGATTAGTATGTTACAGTCTTGAGGCTAAATTCTTTCCTCTCAGGGAAACCTCAGTGGTTTGCTCTTGGGGCCTTCAACTGATTGAATGAGTCCCAACAACATTATCAAGGGAAATTTCTTTTACCTAAAAGTAACTGATTGTAAATGTTAATCACATTGCAAAATACCTTCACAGCAACATCTAGACTACTGTTTGACGGAAGAACTGGGCACCTGTGCCCGGCCAAATCGACACATATGCTTAACCATGACAGGCACTTCGCCATCTACTGCAGTGTGGGTACTGATGCCTTATATCTATCCACAAGCCCCAAATCAAGTCCCTGTTTCCTTGCAGAATTCTTCTATGCAACAAATAGCTGTTGATGCCTAGGATCACCATGAAAAATAGATTTTTTTTCTCTTAAAATTCTTTTTAGGTTAATCTTAAATACTTTCTCAATCATACAGCCTTGTCTGGAGGGAATGTTGGCATTTAATTGGTCCAGGAAGGAGAAAACCACAATACAGAAAGAAATTTTTTAAACTGTAAAAAAAAAAAAAAAAAAAAGATGCTCTCATTTTCTAACAAGAATCTTCATTCTAAGATGCAGGGTTCAGTTTGAGGAGCCATGCAGGAATACCAGTCAGTGTCTCTTTTCCAGACAGACTGATAAAATTCAGCTGGAGTCATTTGGGCATATGCACAAAGCTTCATTCTGATTTGAGTGCCTGATGGCAATGACCATGTGTTATTACCCTCAAATCCACAGATATGAGCCCATTGCCATTGGCTACAGTGCAGGCTAATGATGCGTGTGCTGAGGGTGGTACAATCAGAATAAATCTGTGGGCAGAGAGGGTCTGCTCAACCGCCCAGTAGCAGGTAAACTTCCTGAGAGCTTGTTAGAAATGCAGTCTTGGGTGCTATGCCAGATCTAGTCTATCAAAATCTGCATTTTAATAAGATCCCAAGGTGATATTCATGCGCATTAAAAATTGTGAACTACTTTGAGCATCCAGGGTCCTGTCTTAGGTAGGAAGAATTCCTGGTACCATTTTTACCTTTCAGCCTGTGGGACATTTCAGCCACTGAGACACCTTTCCTTTCATTCCCGTTTACCTATGTAAATGGGGAAGCCCCAAAGGAAGTTCAAATTTCACAGGACTCAGACCAAAGTTTCCTGACCACAATGCTGTGTATGTGTTTACATCATGGTCACTACAAAGTCTAGGGGAACTTATGACTAGAATCAGGCTTCACGGATACAACATATTTGGGCCCTATTTTTTTTTTTTTATGCACTAAGAGAAAAAGCAGCAGTGAGATGTTGTTAATTTAGTGTAACTTTTTATCATACTTAGCTATAAATACCAATAACAATGGTACTTATGATTGCCACTGCATACCTTCAGCAACTGTAAGCCATAGGCAAAGAGGAAATATGGGGGTATGAAGAACAAGAGTAAGTCATGAGTAAAGGGAGAAGTAAAAGAACAGAATAAGAGGCAGTCTTATTTTGCCCAGCATTGTAAGCATAAGATATCTGCCAGTTAGAGAAAGTGATATATGAAAAAAAAAATACCTTAACGATGACCCCGATAGACTAACCATGACATACTGACTCAAACAGATCACGATTTGAAATCCACTTCTACTTATTAACTGTGTATTGATTAACTTATCTTTCTTGGTTTCATTCTTTGTACAATGGTGAAGAATACACACAGAGATTTGAGTTGATTTACAAGATTATGTATAGAAAGCATTTATCATAGTGCATAACATAAAGTAAGTGCTTAATTAAATGGTGACTCTTTATAACTTGACACATGAATTTCCTGCATTTTATTTAATATTCAGAAATTAATTTATTCTAAGGGCATATCCCGCACTCCTATAAAGGGAATGAAGTTGCCTCCAGAGTGTCAGAAAAAGTAATCTGTGTTAATAAATCTCCTGGGATAAAAAGTAGCATTTGGCAGAAGTGTAAAATATACATTTATTAACATGAGTATTCTAGGCTGAAAAAGAGAGTCCAACACTTTCTGGCAACACAAGAAACTGGTTATTCCATTTGGTATCTCTGTTATCTAATTAAATGGATTCCTTAATTTAGACTCCATTGACTGAGTTTTCATTAATGATGAAGAAAGGGATTATGGAGTTAGCTGCCAGAGACGGCAGGAAGATCAAATAACAGCAAAATTTGAATTTCTCATCTACATTCAAAGGCTATGAAGAGTTTTATAAGGTGGTCTTCTGAACATCACTATAACAGTGGGGGAGGCCTAACATGAGACAAATAGGCAAATTTTTCAAGTTATATGGTCAAAATAAAATCATGATCCAGGATATCTTATAAGCGATTTTGACCAGGGACATAAAAAGAATTGAAAAAACATTTAGCAAACTGTCATCCTCAGGAATTTTCCTCTGAGGAAAGGACACTGGGATAATGGAAATTTGAAAGTAGAAAAAAGGAGGTAAGAGTAGTTTCAGTGACTGGGAAATCGTGAATAATATTTTTCCCAAGGGTATGGTTGTAGAACAGGGGTGTGATTTTTGAGGATCAATGTCAGGATGTGAGGGACAGTGAAACAAATGTTGCCTTCTTTAGATTGGCCCTATAATGGCCAAGGCGGGGGTGGGGGGCGGGTGCTGTTGTTGTTGATCACTGCAATGCCCAGAAAAACAAGATGTCTATTAAACTGGCTACCTGTGGAGGTTTCAAGAGGGAGACTATCTTTTCTAAAATAGAATCCTTGTTAACCAAAGAATCATATTCCAAGGTAAATGGTCAAACCCCATAAAACAAGTCACCTTTCAAGAATAGACGATGAGGAATCACTTAGCATTGACTTTGAGATGATTGAGATGACATAATGAACAAGTATAAATAAGTTTCACTTTTACAGTCTGACATAGTGTCTTTTCTCCAGGGGTGTCTGGGTAAATTTTGACAAAAGTAAGAACCTAAGAGCTGTTTCTTTGTCCATGCATTGAAAATAGTAGTTGACACACACACACACACACACACACACACACACACACACACCCTCTTTCTAGGTCCAATACCTATGGCCCTTTTAAATAAATATAGTTCACTGTCTTCTGATATGATATTTAGGCTTCTCTACAAATAGGGCAAAAGTTGGAAAAATTGTGACAATCCACTGCATAATCTCACTAAAATTTAAATAAAAATCTGAAACTGAAAATGAGGCCAAAGGGTCAGAGAAGGCAAAGTTAATAATTCAGAGAGTCTATAATGCTCACGGTCTACTGATGAAGAAAATAATGTAGTCTATGATGAATAAATATTGTTCCATCCAAATCCCATAAATCTTAGGATCACAGATATAGGCCACCCATAATACTCTTCTTTCTGTTCTATTAAAAAAATTATGGCTTACGTCACACATTTCAATTCTTCTTATGTTCAACTAATGTTAAAACTAGAGGCTATGAGATACAAGTTCTGAACTAGCTATACCTGAAGTCACCCACTATACAGAGTTTGGATGGTTTTCCTATGTGTGCTAAATTCAAATGTATCATACACTTACACAAATCTGTTGTTTAAGAACTGAAAAAAAATGTGAAGATGAGAAAAGCTGAAAGAGGAATACACTTTTAGATAAATGATGAGACAAAGAAATTAATCATCGGCATTGTGAAAGAAAATTATATTTCCAAAGAACAGATGAAGACCTGATGGCTAAAAGGATAGAAAAGGATAAAAGGACAGAAAAGGATAAAAGGACAATAGGATACCACAGCCCAAAAATCAAACTAAGCAGTCACACTTGAACAAAGCACTACAATAATATTAGAATAGATGAATTGCATACTTCCACATAGAAAAAAAAGATTACATCAATCGGGTCTTTTGGATGTCAATTATGTGTTGGCATTTTTACTTAACCATTTATTCAATCTATTTTGTTTTAAACAGAGGAACTACATACGGGTGGCACTTTTTCAAAAGTAACAGTGAAAAATAACCTGTTACAGTGTCAGAGTTCCATTACAGCAGAGAGACAAATGGAAAATTCAAATAAGTGGGGAAATTTAATTTTATGAAAAATTAGTATCAAATAGAAGGTTGTGAAAGGTAAGGCCAGTTTGAGGCAAAAGCAAAACAACTTTCCAATTAAAATTTAAATTTCAATTTTAATTGAAAAAATGGGTTTCATTCTATTGTGTATTCAGAATTTAGAGAAAACTGGCCACAACATTTTCTTTTCTTTCTATACCTACAGAAACAAGCTATTAAGCCCCAGTGAGTTATTCTTTTTTTTTCTTTCTTTTAGTGTATTTCAATATAATTTTTTCAAGATTTAATGAAAGAGCTGTACAATCCATACCCTACCCCTTTTCAAGAATGTCTGGCCAAATGCAGCTGTAAATTATAAAATAATGCCCTGCATTCATAAAACAGTTCACACATAAATATAAAAAATTAACCACTGATCAAATGACTCTTCCAGATAGGCTGCTTCAACCATCAACTTATGTAGGTATATCCTTAAGAAGTATCCTCCACCTTTTAAAAATTCTATAGATTTTTCCCTAAAAATCTCTGTTAAATCATACAGTATCCAGTAGTCATATTCTGAAAATAATTGCTAAATTCAAAAAACAAATTATTAAATGCGGGAGATTTTTTTCCCCCACAAAGCCTTTTTATTGTTTCCAAAAAAGCGATTTTGTCCACAGAAAGCCCTAGTGCCCCCTGTTTGGGACAAAATCCATTACGGAGGACTGATGCCAGGAGAAAACAGGAAAATCCAGAACTCCCTCACCAGCAACACTCTCTGAAATGTAGACAGAAATTTATCAAATATAATTTATTCAGAAAAACTATAATGTTTTAGTAAGTTAATTCTAAAATACTGAAAAGACCAGACCAGAGATATTTTTATTTAGTAATTTTCGGTCTTTCTGTTAAAAGATCTTATGTCCTGATTGCCCCAGAATAGTCCTCATTGTGCCCACTATCCTGGTGTAAATATTAATAGTGCAGCCTTTTACCCTAAAGGGTTTCATTTTGGATACTAAATTATATGGTCGCCCACCTTTAAGCGATATATGAGGTGTGGATTAAGAATTCATAAAGTACAGTCTTTTATTTGCAAAAACCAGTAACACACTGAGTGAAGTATTAAATATTATTAAATTTGGCATAGGGCATTATGTGTGCATACAGATACACACACATTCAAATCCATAGCTTATGAGATAAACATATTTAAATAAGAAATAATGGAGTTACTTCTGCCACAATCATGATGCTACTTATGGATAGTTTTCTTCAAAGAAGTTATTTTGGGGTTCTATATACATATTCCAAACCCAATTCTTTTTTTTTTTTTAACGTTTATTTACTTTTGAGACAGAGAGAGACAGAGCATGAACGGGGGAGGGTCAGAGAGAGGGAGACACAGAATCTGAAACAGGCTCCAGGCTCTGAGCTGTCAGCACAGAGCCCGACGTGGGGCTCGAACTCATGGACCGTGAGATCACGACCTGAGCTGAAGTCGGCCGCTTAACCGACTGAGCCACCCAGGTGCCCGCATTCCTAACCCAATTCTAAGTGCATGCTGAATCAAGCTATAAGACAGTCAAGAAAAAGTTTCACTACTTCATAGCCACAACTTATTTTCCATAAGGAAATGCATTACCAGATTTTATGCCAATTTTAATTCCAAATGACTTTTATTTGGTTTAAGAAAACGAATATGCTCAAAATACACATTTTATTTATTAAGTTGAAACATTATTGTTTGTTGACTACTTGCCTCCTCTTTGACCTCCTTGAGTACTTAAGGGCAACCACTTTCCTTTACTCATCCATGTGTCCCTAAGAATCTAGTACAGTACTTACGATTTTTTAGGCTCTTGGTAAACATCTGTCGAATCATAATATGAATGAATGAATGAATGAATGAATGAGTGACTCCTCATCTTTGAATTTCTACAGATAATTCCAAAAGCAGAATTTGCACACTGGAAAAGTAGTTGGTAATCATTTTGAAGGAAACAACAATAATATCCATATGTGAATCCTGGTATAATATTAACACCCAAACTTAAAACCAAATATGATCCCAATTATACTCCCTTTCATGAATGACTTCATTTTCATAGTACATAGAAATGGGTCTGAGCTCACTGGGGAACCAAAGTGAGGTACACTGTAGACCTTTGCTACTCAAAACATGATCTACAGATGAGCAAGATCAGAGTGACCTGTGAGCTTCTTAGAATACACCCCACCCCAGACCTACTGAGGCAAGATCTGTCTATTACCAGGATTTTCAGGGAATCCCCATACACACAGTTTGAGAAGTTCTTCTTATAAGGTTTAAACTTTGAGTGTTTACAATATGCAAGTCAAGACTCTGAAGGACAGAGAATGAGCACAAAAGCATAGAATAAGGAACATAAATACTACAAAGTGACATTTTTGGCTCTGGGGATTATATAGTACAGTGAGGTAGAAAGACCTATTTCGATCAAACCCAGCAGACAGAATAAAGTAAGATTATTTTATGATTTTAGGCAGATTAAAGTTAGTGTTAGAACAAGGTAAAACCAACAAAACTGCCTGTCTTGGGGAAAGGTCAACAGATCAAAAATGAAGTATCAATCTTTGGCTTTAGGTTCACAAATACATATACATGTGTATGTTCTCCACCCATCCCCCACACACACACGCGCACACATGCACATTCATACACTTACGTCTCCTAAAGGGGATTTGATGTGGCTAAACTATGTATCGTGGCTATTCTCCAGGCAGTCATGTTTCTCTTAATAATATACTTAAACCCTAACTTCAATGCCCTCATTAGTAACTTGAATATCTTAAGGCTACCCATAGGGAAATAAATCTCAAATGAAAATAATTGCTTTTGACACGCACTGACCTTGTTAACCTTGCAGGTAAAAGCTCACCAAGCAAATATATGGGATGTCCCTAAAGCAAAAATCGACACACAAAACACAGGGTTATGATGAGGTTCAGCTGTTGCTCTTTCTTGTGGAGATATAATAGCCCTGCTCCAAACCTCATGTGCAGAAAAATAAGCTTATCAGGATGACCCCAGGATACTGAAATGAGAACACATAATGTCCCAGGTCTGGGATTTAGCGTTATTGAACATAGAACTCTTCATTGACAAAATAATCTCATGTCCTTTGGTTGGATTTATAACAGTCTTAAGTTTCTATCTTCAGTCTGCCAGTCTTACTACCCCAAAGCCAATACATTTTTAACAATAAAATCTGACTATATCCTTATTTAAAACCATACGCTGAGAAGACCCCAGTGAATTATTTGCAAAGTTATTGAACCTAAAATACATTTTAAAAATACTGAATCAGGCAAATCTTCCATATGGACTTGGTTATAACATATAATTTATACATTTTACATTATTCTAAAAAAAATTCAACAAATACTTAGTGCCCCTGTACTATATGAAAGGTGCTATTCTGTGTATTTGAAATCAACTCTGCCATCTCACTGGGAAGACTTCATGGGTTCCCTTTTCAGGGAAGAGTCAATAATCCTGTCTTGTGTGTTACCTCCTTTTTTCTATAATGACTAATACAACGGAACTAAGCCTACAGTGTGGTGGTAATTTCCTTATATGCTTCTGATAACCCTATATTACAAAGTCCTTATATGAGGAACAATGTTTTGTTCATTTTATTTCCTTACATCCTAATACAGTTTCCTGCATCAAAATGCTCAAAAATGTTAAATGAATGAGTTCATAATATATTGATGAAGACCATTAAAAAATAAAGTAATTGGCTACTTTGGTGGTTCTTGTGAACAATACTGAGTAATTCTTACTGATGATGCTTAGGAATTAGAGAGGCATAGTCTAATTTAACAATAAAAGTCAACAAATATGAAAATATTAGACTTGTGTTTCTCACCTGGAGATGTCTATTTAATAGGAAGTGTCACCTAAAATTCCATGCAAGTATGTTTCCTTTTTCTACCTTGCGAAGATGAGACTTTTCCCCCAAATGAACCTGATCCTTCTGGTAACATTCAAATAGCAAATTCTCCCAACTTCCAGATGTCAGTGTTTTGTAAATATTGGAATCCATATTCTGTTAAAATAGTCCATTAGAATTATATCATAAGCATCTTGCAACGGTACTAAATGCCTTGAAAAACCTGTATTACAAATAATGAAGTATTTATAAGTAAAATGATATAATGACTGAAATTGGCTCCAAAATCCTTCATCAAAAATATATTTAAAAACTACTGAAACATGTTTTTTATTCAAGTCCTTAAAATTTCTGCTCAAGTCTTTCTTAGAGATTTTGAGAAGATAAATCTAAGGCTCCTGGCCCTATCTTCATGGCAGTTAAAATCAAGATAAATGTGCTCATCAGATATTGTTTGATGATGGGTTAATGAGTCAGTGCTCATCTAAACGTACTCTCAGTCCAACAGTCATATGTGAATATTCACACACATCCATGATCATGAGTAGAGACATGTGCCTAGTCTGTAACACATAATGAAAATGATGAAGTTTTCTCTTCTTGTTTTCTTGTCCTAATCTACAGAGAGCCTTGTTTAAATAATGTTCTAAGTAAACTTTGCTAAGAAAGTGGTCCATGTGCTTTGAACATTTGTTTGCCAAAGATGAAATGTACTTCATTCATATAGAGTGACTTAGTGTAATAAATTATTCCAACTTGATTCAGAACTTGAATTTGCTATGGAAACCTGGCTCTCATTGTCTGGCTGAACATAATAAAGCAATTACAAGGAATTAGAAATCCATCAATTCTCCTACTACCAGTCATGAAGTTGATTTTAGTTTTGCTTGTTTTTAAAAAGTATTTATATTTTTATTAACAAAAATATAGGCACGGACGAGACGAACTTGGACAGAGATTAGTCAGCAATGAGAGAGCATAGCTGTGGTTAGGAAAAAAAGGTGTTCACATGGCCATTCCTCAAATGAAGTGTCTGTTTTCCCCTAATTAACTGCATTTAAAGATTTTCAGCAGGCATAATTTATATCTGATTTATTTCATAACGAGAGATTCAGAGTTTTAATGCAGACATAATTATATGAGTCTAAAAATAGAGCCGGTAAACTCATTTAAATGTTCTTA
The DNA here is from genome assembly GCF_016509475.1 of Prionailurus bengalensis. Taxonomy (NCBI): domain Eukaryota; kingdom Metazoa; phylum Chordata; class Mammalia; order Carnivora; family Felidae; genus Prionailurus; species Prionailurus bengalensis. The sequence goes on from NC_057347.1 coordinate 51,817,904, forward strand.
TTTTAAAATATTGACTTCCTCTCCACGAATGCCAACTCCAAAATGGCTTTATTACCCAGGAACTATTACTAATGTTATTGCTCAGTCTTACTTCAGATCAAATGATCAAATGAATTGATAAAAACTTATAAAATTCAGACTTTTAGTGACATTTGCTGAAGGGGGTGCAATACTTTCTACCATAAGGGCATTGTTGGGAACAGCAGTTGTTTGAAGAAACTTGTTACCTCAAAGAGTGGATGTTTCTTTGGATGGAGCTGTCAAGTAAAAACAACGTATTCAACAGCTTTTCTAATAGGAGGTGTTAGGATTTTTCAGTTCCATAAGGCAAAAGGTATAATTATTACTTATTATTTTTATTTTTTTGCATCAAGACCAGGTCTTTATGTGATACAGTACATTTTAAAAATGTATGGTTTACTATTCATATTTTTTCTAGGACTAAGAAACTGAGATTATCCAGCAGCAAATCATTTTCCAAATGTTAATTGCATTCTTTCAAGAAGGAGGTATGTTCATGAATGTAATGTAATTGTATTTTTTCAGCCACTCCAAGCAAAGCAATGGCTTACTTGGGTTGGCACCTGTGAGACCAAATATTGTTTTTACTTAAGTGAATTAGCAATTATGGATCAGGAAAGAAATTTTAGGACCAACTGAGAGACCTGATGCCTAGGTGAGATTTTCCCAGGTTGGGGCTTATGCGGGCCAATGGAAAGAAACTAAATTATATCTATCTTTACATTTTTTCTCCATACCAACTATTTTATGAAGGTAATTAGTACTTTCATTAATTGGACCTCACACTCTCCATGGCTTAAGTCCCATGTTATAGGTATTGCTGCAGAATATCTTTGAGGCTTGATGGGGAAACATTCCCCTGACAAGAATTATCAGATTTAATAGGATACTTGAGTTTCTGACTTAATGTATTTTTCTGAGGACAAAGGGGTTCCAGCTGCTGAAGTTCATTATAAGAGCTGCTTTCTGGGGTGTAAAGCAGGAAGGAGCAGGATGGGAAGCCAATGGGGACAGGGATCCAGAGAATACCCAACACATACCATGCCTCTCATTCCTAAGGGCATACTCAACAGTGCCTGGTTGGGAGTTTGGACTTTCCTAAATTACAGTCACTCCTAAACTCTTCTACAGGAATCATTCTAGACTTGCCTTGGCCTGTCCTACAGAAAAATCTTCCCACAGCAGAACTGGAGAGGTTCAACGGCAGGTTACAGACTTTCAGTCAGCCAGAAACTGACAATCGTCATATGAGAGGGATAGACATGGCTGGTGCGATTTTAATTTTTTTTTTTTAACAATATCACGCCCATATAAATCTTCCCTGACTGTTCTTTGTTTTCTCGCATTTTGTTTACTTTTGCCTATCTTAATATTTTAACCATCTAGAAAGTCATGCAATAATAACATTTTAGCAACTACCAAGGTTTTTTAAAACGTTAACCTTCCTGCCATATTTGCTTCAGGTACCACAAAAATATTCTTTAAAACAGCATCTTTAAAAATGTAGACTTATCAGCATGACTCTTGAAAATAAGCTCCTCTCAGTAGGACAGAATCTCATTTCTTGCCAATTGTGCTTAGATTAGGCACATATATGAAATACATATACACTATATATATATATACATATATATATACATATAATTTCAGTTACATAGGATTATATATAAGACTGTAAACTGCTCAAAGCTAATTTAGTATTTTATGCATAATGGATGCTTCATAATTATTATTGACAAAAAAATAAAAATGAAATTGCTTATGAACGACCATGTGTTATTTCTACTTAATTTTTAATTATCGGTTTTTACGCTGAACCATTTTGTGGGTTTGGCATCAACTCAATTAATTCTTCACATTCTTTTCCCTGAAACCACTGATTGAGACAGGGTCATTTAAACTTTCCGTAAACTCTTAAGAGGTGAGTTGAGCTGAGTGATGGGATAGCAGTTGTTCTTCAAAAACACATCCCTGAATGAAAAGAGTGACAAAGAAAACAAATGGAAAAGGAGATGATAAATTATTTATGTTCTGTCACCTTTAGCTAGTCCCTAAATGAGTGCTTTAGAGGCTTTTTTGTCTGTTTTCAACAGCAGCAAGAGCCGTTCTTTAGGGCAATCCTTCACAGAAGTTGGATTTACAAAGCCAGTTAAAGAGCGGCTGCTCAAATTAAGGCTGAGGGCAAGGTGTCCTGAGCCATCTCAGGGTCCTCCAGAGGCCACCCCATGAAACCCACAGATGCTAAGACACAGCCACAAAACCACGAAAACTCTTGAGATGAGTGCATCAGAAACCACTGCCCCAGCTTATTTTAATTATAATAGTTTAACTCCCACTAATCTTTTCAATTAGTGATTTTCCACCACGACTGCACTTTGGAACCACCTGGAGGGCTTTTAAAAATGCCTGCGTTTGGGGGTGCCTGGGGGGCTCAGTTGGTTAAGTATGCGACTCTTGATTTCGGCTCAGACCATGATGTCACGGTTCATGAATTTGAGCCCCACATTGGGCTCTGCACTGACAGTGTGGAGCCTGCTTGGGATTCTCTCTCTCCCTCTCTCTCTCTTCCCCACCCCTGCACACTGTCTCTGTCAAAATTAAATAAATAAACTTAAAAAAAAGATGCCTGCGTTTGGGCCTTACCCGTAGAGAGTCCGTGTTACTTGTTCCAGGGTAGGCCCAGGGAATCAGGATTTTTAAAAAGCTCTACAAATAATTGCACTATATAGTTTCGAGAGACACTGCCAAAACTCTAAGAAAACAATTATATATGTATTTTCCTGCCATCAGCATTTGAATACAGCATTTGAACACACTGAAAGAAAATGTCACAGCCAATCAAAATATTGAAGAACACACTAATTTGTGTGTGGCGTGTACAGAAATCAAAGGGCTTCCTTCCTTCATGCCGCAATTATTTATATGCCAGATACCATGCTAAATGCTGCGCTTCTAAGTCTAATGAGGAAGGCAGACATTTAAATAAGTAAATAAATACTTAAGAGTATCCGGTAAATATTAATAAAAGAAAAAAAAAAGAGTATCTGGTAAGTACTGTAAGTGCAAAAGAAACGAAACTTGCGCCAAACCGGCCTGAAAGTCTTGGGAGATGCTTCCTAGAAGTGGCTCCTAAGACTGATTCAGAAGTACAGTTAGGAGGCCACAGACACAGGAAAGTGATGGAGAGGAAGAGGAGATGCCAAATTTATTCCTCTAAGATACGATCTCAGATTTAAAACCAAAAAAAAAAAGGAAGATAAGAAACAAAACTGTAGAGGGATGGCAGAAGATGGAGATAAGAAAGTGACAGCAGGAGCTCTGAGGGACCATGGACAACCCTGCAGCTGTCCTGGGAGTCACTCAACCTTGAACGGGCGGTGCTCTAAGGCCCTAAGGCTGAGTGTTTCTCTGATTTCATGTGCATAAGAAGCACCTGGAAGTTGTAAAATGTCGATTTTCACTCAGTAGCTTTGGGATGGAGCCTGAGATTTGGAACTTCTAACAGACCCCAAGTGACACGGCTGTCGGTCCAGACAGTACACTCTGAGGAGCCACAGTCTATCTGAAGTTTAGCACAAAAGTATCATGAACTCTCATCCTTCCAGGGGCTATAGTTCCTTACGTATTTTTGTTGTTGTTATTCTCTTTCCTAATTTCCTTTATTTTTAGTCTGCCTTTTTTGTGGTTCAAGCAGGTCTCAGAGGTGTTCTAGAATATAAAAAGCCTGTGATTTGACAAGCCACAGTTCTTTCCATTTAATCAGTTAGCACAGCCCCCACCCCCACCCCAAGCATCTACTGGGCTCCCCTAAAGTTACTAGCATGGTGCTAGGTGTCTCTGGGGAGATAACAGAAGTCTAAGGTATGTTCAAGGATCCAGCTACGAACTTCCTGAGAAAGAATGGACACGCATAACACATACATTATGACGAATGTTTAAAATGAGAGGTTGGATCTGTAGCATTAGAGAGCTTTAGAAGAAAAGGAAGTCAATAAATCTGGGACATCCAGGGAAAATATCCTTCGGTGGCACCCTCTAGCCGTAACTCTGATAAAATATTGTGGAAAACCTTGCCAGCCTGACCAACTTCCTCTTAGAAGTACCCATGGATTTTTTTTTTCCCCTAATTGTTCTGAAAACATAAAGGGTACAAAATAAATCAAAATAAAGCCACTGGATATCTTATTGGGCAACCGGGGTTTGTGATAAGACAGAGGGTGGGAGGGTAGACACCAGCCCTCCGTCCCCCATTTGTACACATCTCTAAGCCACTGCAAGTGTGGACAAAGGGAGATTCTATTAAGCGGCTCCCTAGGATTGGGATCCAGACACATAAGTAGTTCTTTGGTGTGTTCCTTTGGCCTGCCATACAATTAATTAGGCCACAGTTGTTTATTTTGAGACATTTAACTAGAGACCTTCTTGAGAGAGGCCTACCCTTGTGGTTTGTCCTGATCCTTCTCTAAGTGTGGGAACCTTTGTCTAATTGGATTGACTGTAAGTGTAATGATCATGGCGTGAGTTCTCTAAGCAGCGCATAAACCACGGACATTCACATGGAAATGAGGTTAATTACACAGCATAGATGCGTCTAATGATTGCACCTGCAGAGCCACAACAACCTCCCTTTAACTCAGTTTCACAAACAATTACAAAGAGCAGCTGCATTCGCTTCCACAGTTAGAGTTAAAAAATCTGTAATGCTCCCCAACAGAATAGAGGTGCAGGGGGTGAGAGTGAGGAAGGAGAGGATTCTTCCGGTTCAGATGTCCTACCCCAGCCACCTGCTGATTGTGCTAATCCTGGGAGCCATGGGCACAGACGTGCAGCCACAAAAAGCTGTTGCCAGTACTAGTCTTTGCCCCTACTCACCACCCCTTCCCCAGCTCCTTTTGATTGAGATTAGAGTTTCTCGTCTGTCAAGATTCATTAATACGGTGATGCAGATTTATGAAGGGCAAGGTCAGCAAAACTCCAGACTACAAGGTCATTATGAGTAGCCAAACTGCATTAGTCAGAGTTCATCAGAGAAACAGAACCAACAGGATCTTTTTCTATCTCTATCTCTATCTCTAGATGTATGGAGAGAGGCAGACGGAGAGACAGACAGAGAGAGACAGAGAGAGAGAAAAAGGGAATTTTATTAAAAGGAATTGGCTCACACGATTATGGAAACTGACGTGTTCCAAGATCTGCAGTCTGCAAGCTGAAGGCCCAGGAGAGCTGATGGTTTAGATCCAGTCCAAGTAGGAATGCCTGAGAACCAGAATGGTTTTGAGGCCGGTAGACTCAAAACCCAGGAGGAACAGATGTTTCAGCTTGAGTCTGAAGGCAGGAAAAAACTGATGTCCCCATTTAAAGACAGTCAGGTAAGAGGAGGTCCCTCTTATTCAGGGGAAGGTCAGTCCTTTTGTTCTATTCAGGCCTTCAACTGATTGGATGAGCTCCCCACCCCCAACCCCACTAAATTAGGGAGGGCAATCTATGTTAGTCTAACAATTTAATGTTAAACTCATCTAAAACCACTCTTACAGAAACACCCAGAATAATGTTCTACCAAATATGTGGGCCCCACCATGGCTCAGTCAAGATGACACATGGAATTAATCATCACACGATCCATTCCCCAAATCGTGGAAGGACTGCTGCGGAGTGTTGCTGATCCTTTATCCATCCCTTCCCACCACCCTATTATCAAAACCCTCTGTCTTCTTTCTCTCTCTTCATTTTCTCTTATTCTTTGTGTTTTATTTTCCTTTCTTCATATTTATCACTATCTCCCTAGGCATTTTTTTAGGAATACCAAGACACTGTACTAAAATGAATGATTTCCACTCCAAAATACAACCGGACCTCGGTGTATCTGACTTGAGTGGATATGTACCCGGCTGATGCATATTCAGCTCCCCAATTCATCACATAGAGAAGCTCTGTATTTATGTGAGTGATGCCAGTTGGAAAAAAAAAAAAAGACAAAACAGACATTCACATGTAGATTCATAATCCTCTTGTATTTTAAAAAGGTTTTATTATATATGTAGAAATATTTGTCCTATTACTTTATAGTAGACAACTGTAGTTCTGGGATCCAAATGGGATTCCCTGGCTGAGACTGTGAAGGATAATTGACCGTGGCCAAAGTCAAATCTGCCCTCAAATATTCAAACATTTAAGGAATGTGCTTCAGGCTCTAATAGCAATTCTGAAAAAAAGGAAGCCCAAAATGCTTATGAATAATTATATAAACTTTCAAAGGAACAGAGTTGAAGGTGAGGACACCTGTGGGGATGTGTAACCTGTTATGTTTGTTAAAAATCACTAGATTTATTTACCTGCTAGTCTTGTCTCCTCTCTCTCTTTGTACCCTATCATCTCCAGAAAACAACTAAGGAGGACAAAATAACTAGGCACACCCATTGTCAAGCATCTACAAGGGAGCCAGAGATTATGCTTCTCATTGTTCTGACCTTTCTGTTCAACGTTCAGCTAGCTTAAGATGGTGGGAGACAGGATTAGCTGGAAGCAAACTCATCTCAGTGAGAAGCCATCTAAACTCCATTCGCCACCTCTGTAGGTCTCCACATATTAAGCTTTGCTTATGAAAACCCCGCTAAGGATTTTGTGCTTGTTGTGGGTGGGAGTGGGGGTGGAGGAGTAGGAAGGATAGGAATAAAAGGAAAGTGACAGTTTCCTACTGATCACTTCATTTTGAGGGCCAATCTCATGTCTAGGAGCAAATGAATGTATTTTCCAAGTAGGAAGTAAACAAGCAGAGGGCATTGATATGATGGACATTTGTGAAAGACTAATTTCCTATTCTTCTGACTCTCAAGACACAAACTGATCTGATAACAATGCTGAAGAGAACACCCTATCTCTATTTGGGATTGATCCAGAAAAGACAAATTGGGCTTTTTTTTTTTTTTTTTTTTTTTTTTTTTGCCCCAAAATGTTCATGTCTGGACTCGTTACTCCTAACATACCTTCTCAAGGGTTAACAGGAAAGTAATGCTCAGCCTGGTGAACCTAACCCTGAAATGTGTGGTCATCACTAGTAATAGTTTATGAAGAAGTGAAAAGTCACAACATGTGACAGAAGGCGTGATGCAGGCACTTAAGTCAAGTGTGCTCAGGGTGGGAAAACACGACTTGATTTAATTACAGGCAAACAGATGCTACAAACTTGCCCATCTTCCCTCATACAGCGGCACCCAACTGGTTTCTGCCAAGCTGTGTGTTACCAAACTTGGTTCCCTGGGGATGCTGAAACACGTATAACACACAGATGCCGGCAGTGATTGATGGTGACTCTAGAATCATGTTTGCCGAATGTATGAAAACCATTTAGAGTCAGGACATCTTAAAAACCACAGCTTAACTGGAACATTTGGGATAAAAAAGAATTGCAGGAACATAATATAGTTTTAGCACTTAAGGGAAACACATGCACTTTAAAAGGATGCCATTTGGTTTAATTTGGATTCTTAAAAACAGTTCATCCAAACAAGATTTCTGTTTACACTTGGGGAGGCTCATTTGACTTGTTCTGTTTTGCAAAGCGCAATGTTTCTGTAATATGTTTTGGTGGCATCATTTCAAATCAAAACAAGGAAAGTGGTTCTCAAAAATAAAACCAGAGGCCAACTAAATAAGGATTTGTTAAGTCAATTGGTTGTTTGCTTATTTATACTACACTTCTTTTTCTCCATCCTTTGGGAATTTGTATTAAAGCATACACACACACACACACACACACACACATATACAGGCCAATATTGGTCAGGAGTATAAAGGAAGGGAGTATCATGTTCTCCGGTTCCTGTGACCGTTTGAAAGAAGAGATGAGCAACTATATGTACATGAACAGACATATATATCATATTATATATATATTGATTTTTACTGATCCAAAGAAAAGAGGGTAGCTAGAAGCTGAGTGAACAGTTTAGGATGTGAAACAAAGAGACTTTCACCAAGCCTCGCCTGTTCAAACATGCTATCTTTTTTTTTTTTCCTTTTTCTTTAAGGGAAAACCTCTGAAGCTGATTTGCAATTGTTAAGCTAATCTGTGGCCTACGGGAGAAAAAAAGCCACCAAAACCTTATAGAAATGAAGGAAATTACACAGACATGCCCACCCCCAGATTTAACGTTCCACTTCCATGTGGTTTTGGAACACATGAGAAGTTTGAGTTGTACTTGGAAAGAAAAAATATGCACCGACAACATCTGGAAGAGGCGTCGCTGTAAATATAGAGATCCTTACAGTAGTTGGGGATGCCGCTAATTCAGGCTGGCAGAAGCTGAGTTTTATTATTAAAAACATTTTTACTCCCTTTACCAGATATTGAAAAGGAAAACTATGTATCTATAGGCTGAGGATATCTGTAAACTGCGACTTTAACAGACATGTTCAAGTTTGCTCAATCACCCATTGGACAATTAGTAGAGACCAAGGATGCTGAGGTACCTCTGCTCTTGGAGTTCCGTATTTTAGAAGGTGTTGGCAGACAATAAAGACATTGGCACATAAGCAGAGTAGTCCTAGACTGTAATTTGTTTTATTAACAAAACAACACAGAGCGACGTAAGACATAATAAAAGTAACTGAGGAGTGTAAGTGGCTGCTTTAATCAAAGTAGCTAAAGAAGATCTCAGTGAGGAAAACAGCATTTGACTGGGGAGCCTGGGTGGCGCAGTCGGTTAAGCGTCCGACTTCAGCCGGGTCACGATCTCGCGGTCCGTGAGTTCGAGCCCTGCGTCAGGCTCTGGGCTGACGGCTCAGAGCCTGGAGCCTGTTTCCGACTCTGTGTCTCCCTCTCTCTCTGCCCCTCCCCCGTTCATGCTCTGTCTCTCTCTCTGTCCCAAAAATAAATAAACGTTGAAAATAAAATCTTTTAAATAAAAAAAACAGCATTTGACTGAGGATGTGAATGCAAGATGCAGCCAGCCAAGTAGATAACTGCAGAGTCTGCTTGAACATATTTCTAATTCCCCAGAGTCTACCAGGTACATCCCAGCTCTCTATCCTGCCATGCGTGTCCTCCATGGTCTGACTATCACACATCCCTCCAGCCTTTGCTTTGCCTCCATGATGCACCTGTAACCTTGGCTCCAGCCGCAAGGAGGGTCTTTGTTCACGACCTTAAGGTTTTTGCATATAGTTCTAACCTGGTGGACTCTTCCCTCCACCCCAAATCTTTTTCATGCCCCAAATCTCCCATCCCTCAGGGGCCTTTGTAAATGCCGCCTTCTCCATGAAGTCCCTTCTAAAACCACTTATGTAAATTCCCCTCTTTTGATTTCCTGCCTTTATATGAATATATATTTTCATATCACTTTGTTATCTCTTTATACCCTATTTATATATGTTGCCTATTTTTCATTCTAAAGTTCTTTGAGAATGGCTCTCTTCCCTTGGTCTTAGCCATCAGTATCTCTTCTAATTCCTTGCCGAAAGTTTTGCAAAGTCTTCCATAAATATCAGTAGCATGAAAAAAATGAATGAAAGCTAATCTCTAAACACAAAAGGGTAAGTGAGAAGTGTGCATGTGTGTGTGGTTAGTGGAGGGCTGAGGCGGTGAATTTGGGTAACAGTAGAGCGAGGAACAGAGACTAAAATCACTAACCAATCATAATTAAAAAGAAATAGTTTTGTTTCCTTTTTGTTATATTTGTCATCGTCACTCAATGTTTGGGTCAATCAACTGGAATCCAGTGGTTAATGTGGCCAAGCTCTCTGTTTGGTGCTAATAAAATAATCAAGTTTGCTTATGAGAGAGGACATTCTTTCCAGCCATAACTCAGCCAATTACTTACTAGGTAGTTACTAGCCAGTATCTCTATTAATGCAAAAGTTTGAAACACATATCTTATATGCCACAGATCAAAAGAAGCATCTTACAGGGAAAGGGTAATGCATGCCCTAGTTGGTCTGACTTCTCACTGCTAACCTTGCTGAAAATTTGCAGTGCCATTCAGCAATGTGTATTTCTCAACAGGATGTGGAGTCATAGAATATAAAATCTAAAAGGGACCTCTGGAGATCTTTCTGAAGAAGATGAATTTGAAGCTTTGAGAGATAAAGAGATTGGTCCAGTGTCTCACTGGCAGACTCAAGAACTAACAATCAGGATCTCAATGATAAGCACAGTATATTTTGGTATGGTACTGTCTTAATCCCCATCGTATCATAATTTTAAAGAGGAGAGGTTTGTTTTTGTTTTGTTCCCCCCAACTCCCCCCCCTCCCCAGGCTGTCTTTTAAAGATTTGGACAAATTGCTTTGGGGGAAAAAGCAATCCCTTAGTTACTCAGATATGCAAATACAAAGAATCCTAAAAAAACAACAAAAAAACCCTACTGATAAAGCTTCACACCAGTTGCATCATTTCTGGCTCTATGCCACCCAAAACAGAGCAGGTAGGTGGTGTTTATCTCTTTATGTCTTTTTATGTCTCAAAATAACTGACTTTCAGGAGGAACTGCAACTGAATTTGTTCCCAACATCATTCAAGGTGAGCTGGGTGCAACAAGGCGCTATGGGAAAGTAAAAAGAAAGGAAGAAAGAGGAAAAAAAAACACACCGATGCACAGAAAAGCCAGGAGGACAGAGATCTGGAGGGCTTGTCGGTTCCAGCAATAACAAGAGTTGACATTTGTTACATGTTAATTACACGGTATTGTCTTTTGGAGGTTAAATCAATCAGAAATTTCCTGTACAGCTAATAAAATTGGAACCCATCTGTGGTTTGCCAAGTCACGTTAGACACTGTCTCAGGACAGAGTTTAGAATGCTCAGGCTTTAATTTGTTCTGGGCAGAAGAAATGAGAACCCACTTCTTTAACTGAATTAGACTTGTTAGTGCTGTCCATAGTAGACTACTAACTGTAATAAAAAGTATTATTATACCTGCCATTTATTGAATGTGTATTGTGGACTAGGCCCTTTTCTAAACACTTCACAATTGAATCTTACTTCTTTGAAACTAAACCTGATGCAGTTAAGTGCTATTATCTCCATCTTAAAGAAACAGGAACTAGATCTCCAAGAAGGGAAGTAAGGGTCCAGGATCACACAGCTGGCAAACACTGCACTCAGGATCTCAGCCTGGATCTAATAAATTCCAGTGCCCACGTTAATTATTCAGCTCATACCTGGTGATTTCAACTTGAACACTATCAGGACACATTCTGAGGGTGAAAATCTTATAGTACCTACTGAAAATGTTGATTTATTTGACTATTCTCTATTATAATAAGATCTTTTCCACAAGTAAAGTTGTTTTGAATATTTAAACCATCAAGTGCCTCCCAAAGTGTTTAGCTAGGTTTTTTTTTTAATTGAAATAATTCAGAGGCAACCGATACCATGCAACAGAGTAGATGAACTTCAAGTGCTTTAAACTGAACACTCAATACTAAAACTGGTTTCAGCAAGATGAGAAAATGAATGACTAGGCTGAATAAATGACTAACTTTAGGGTGATTCCTATATATGTTGGCTTTTGAGGTCTATCTTATGAAAATCAAGACACAGATCTCCAGGTGCATTTTTTTTTAATGATTCAAAAAAACTCTTCCAAGAGTCCAAGAACTCTATGCTGATTCCCTTATCAGAATCTCTAGCTTCTTCACTATAATACTCCAAGCTTAATGTATTCATTACATATATTCACCTACTGGGCTATATTTCAAACAGAAATATTTGTATTTTTTTTTCCGGTGGGTAGATGGTATCCCTTCACTCAATCTATTTAAAATCCATTCTTATATTCCATCCAATTTCAGGTGTCATTGATTGCAAGATAGACCATTAATTTATTTTGGACTAAAAATATTAAATTCCAACAATGTATTTATTGCACAATGTTTTAAAATCAGTTAATTTAATGCACAAGTCTATATAGACAAATTCAGAGATATTAAAATAAAAAAATAAACAAAGTACATCCTAGAATCTGTAGAATACATTTACATATTTCTTCCTGACATGTCTAGGTACTGAATCAATGTTGTACATTAGTGAGCTGGCTGAAGTAGGCCTAGAGAGTGTTTAATATCTTTGGATTAAAAACATTGTTAGAGAGACCTTTCCTTAGCCAAGTGACCGTGAGGGTGAAAACCTGTGTTTTAGAAGGGTTTTGAGGTAACAGAATTGTTTGCATTTTCCAAAAGTGAGAATAGAAGGTCCCCATCAACTCTTGTTCATTCTGCTGACATCAGTTAAGGAGAGAGTCAAAGACACCCAATAAACTCATGGATTTTTTTTCCTTACTTAACTTGAATTTATTTGTTTTTATTTCACATATTCAAGACTTTTAATGCTAAATGGGCCTCAGAGATCAAGGAAAATGTTCCGAAAACTATCTCATAGTCACAAAAACTAAGAGCCCCATTTTAGCATGATCAGCCAAGTTCGTATGTTGTCATTCCACACCCGGGTGTCCTCCATGAATTCTCGTCAAGGAGACATACTGAAATACTACCAACTCCTACTATTTTGTAAATCCAGTCCCTGTATGAATCAGCCACAACTTACTTTCTTGAATTCCCTCAGGGCCATACTGACTTGGCCCCATCCTGCTTCCTTTGTGAGAACTGGCTTCCAGCTATCCTAGCGCTGCAGAGGCCCTTTAATTGGCTGCCTGATAAATGACACACTGTATTCTTTTTATTGGGATAATTCCCAGGCAACTGATTGGATACATGGAAATGACAGTTACCAGAGGATTACTGGCTGGGCTAGAGTCTTGCTTATTAACCAACACAGGTGGGACTGGTATTTGTCAGCCTAAATTTCCTTCTGCATTCATCTTTGTTGCTGTTAGGCAGACCTCTGGCTCACATCAAGATGTTGAAAGTGAATTCTTAAACGTGTACCAAGCCTGAAACTTGATTTTTCTGTTAGGCAATGTCGTTATGGACAACACAAAGAGGAGAATTCAGAACATTATTTGAAGGAATCAAGTCTCCAAAACTGGTAATGAAAGAAAACTAAGTTTTGAAGAATGGAGAGAGGAATTTAATCATAGAAGCTTTCAGACATCTAGACATGTAAATTCCAAGGTCCAAGGAATTGTGTCACTATCCTCACAGTTCCAAAAAAATCAACCCAGTCCTTATGTTCCTTTCATGTCATGTGCTTAGAAAGGACACTTTTCTTCTTCCTATGGGACAAGTAGAAATTTGCTTATCTGGAGTTGAGGTGTTTGCCCATCTGCTTACACAGATATTAACCCAAGACTGTTTTCCCACCATTTCTAGGGATGAAACTGTTTGACACATTTTATTGCTGTATATTACGCCCCATACTTTTTTTTCTCAAGCCTATCACATGAGCTTTGCCTCCAGCAACTGACAATTTTTACACGCATGCATGAAGGATAGCTAAAATTTGGCAAGAATGTACAAGTGAGCTTTTTAATATTTTCTAGTTGGAGGTGGTTAACTTCAAACTACTTCCAAAGACCCCTTTAAACCATACATGTGTGTGGCTTGGACAGGACATAACTAAACAAGCCCAATGTATACCATCTATTAATATGCATGGCTTAGTCTGAGGTCTGCCTCCTGTCCCTGAGTTGGTCATCATGGCACACTATGCCACCAACACCCTGTAAGATGTTCTTCCCTAATTTATACTTGTCTCATCATTCCAGGGAGGGGAAAAATTATCATGAGGATAAATGTGAAATTACACATTCAAGAAAACATATTCTTTTTTTTTAAATTTTTTTTTTCAACGTTTATTTATTTTGGGGACAGAGAGAGACAGAGCATGAACGGGGGAGGGTCAGAGAGAGAGGGAGACACAGAATCGGAAACAGGCTCCAGGCTGCGAGCCATCAGCCCAGAGCCCGACGCGGGGCTCGAACTCCCGGACCACGAGATCGTGACCTGGCTGAAGTCGGACGCTCAACCGACTGCGCCACCCAGGCGCCCCAAGAAAACATATTCTTAAGCGAAAGTGGGGAACGGGCCACATTTGAAAAAAGCCCCCTCGATAATTTTTGTGCTTCCTTCAGCTACTCTTTCTTTTGACACCTAATTTCTTCCATTTCCCAGAATCCTCATGATTTTAGTTAGACTTCATAACTGCAGTGCCTTGTCTAAGCTGCTTTGTTTCAATATTACTTAAGTTCAAAAGTCTTTCTTGCTACTGCTTTTGCTCATCTGACCTTTCCCCTCTAATCAGATTTCAAATTACCTTACAGCATAGAGGTGGAAGAGCAGTCTGATGAACTCATTTGCAATTATCACCTGAAGAATGCTAACATGTCCATTAGCTCATGCTGTTTCATTTCCTCTTCTCCCTGAAACTGTCAACTTCTGCTATCCCTTCCTGGTTCCTCTCGAGACCTTTAAGGGTGATTGTACTTCTCTCTACTCCCTGAAACCTCCTCTAACTCCAATGTGCAGAGAGCTCTCACTCCCTTCTACATTTCACTCCTTCACGGCTTTAACTAGGTGGCACTATCAACTTCATGATGAGCTTCTGTTCTCCCCAGATATAACAAATTATTTTTTTAACGTTTATTTATTTTTGAGAGACTGAGAGAGAGACAGAGCATGAGCAGGGGAGGGGCAGAGAGAGAGGGAGACACAGAATCCGAAGCAGGCTCCAGTCTCTGAGCTGTCAGCACAGAGCCTGATGCGGGGCTCAAACCCACAAACCATGAGATCATGACCTGAGCCAAAGTCAGACACTTAACTGACTAAGCCACCCAGCCCCCCCATATGACAAATTAAAGTGTACATTCTTAGAAGACAGAAGTTAGGTAGTTGGAGAGAGCATACAAAGTGGAAGACCAAAAGTCTAATTCTTCTCTGCCAATTTGTGTGACCCTGAACATGTTGTCTTTTCAAAACCGCTTTCATATTCCTTAAAAAATAAGGGTAACAACAACCATCTCTTAGGGGCATAGTGAGCAACTAAACAAGCTACTACATAAATTTGCTTTGTGTATTGCTTGATGGGTATGTCGTGCAGTTAAGTGTTAACTCCCACACACATCCATTTATTCTCAGTACCTGGCTCTCTGCTTTATTTTCAGCAATTATAACTGTTTTTGGATTGATGTTGCTGCAATCATGAGTTTTTCCTACCCTCCATTTCTCCCTAACAACTTGTTTATCTTCAAAAGATAGCCTGATTCTCAGGGAGTCAAGCTCTTTATAAGGAAACACGTGATGTTATTTTTGAGGGGCCGCTTCAGGCATCACGTTCAGTATTCAGAAGCAGACAACAGGAGGCTGTACAGATCCTGCTCTCCAAGGTAGAAATTTATCCACTAACAGTTATTTTGGAACGTGAAGGCTAAATAAATAACAGTGCAACTGAAATTGACGCCATGCTGTAAACGTCCCCTTTCAATAGTAAAATAATTAGAAAGCCTATAAGGTCTGATGGAACAGTTCCAAGAATGAGCCAGTGGAGGATCACACTAGAGGCAGGTGAACTCTACTGCATCTTTCAAGCTCACATATTCCCTGGTACCCCTTCATGCTAGGCTAGTAATGAACAGTAGGACTTGTACTTTGGGAGGTTTTTCTACAAGGTACCCCTAGAGGGCGCAATAACTCTCTTCCTCTTGCGTTCTCAGCTATCTGCCAGAGGCATAGGTAAAGTTGGAGAGTTGATCTGTTCCATGCAACAGCCCGAACTCAAGTCATTTAAAATTTAGTTGCAAACAATTTAGACATGTTACCAACTGATTGATTAGCCTCATTGCCTAATACATATAAAGTGCCTACTATGTGTATGCATCTTTCTGTTGGCACAATTTTGCAATTAGACATGATGGGCATTAAATGGACTTTCATTCTTCAATAGTCACAAGCTGACCTCTATACCCTTAGGTCAACTGGAAGAGTAATTTAAAAACCTATTATTTTACTTAAAAGAAGTGTGCTTTGTCTCACTCATAAAATAATGTTAAGAATTGTGTCCCTACTTGGTTACTACGCTTTTAATTTTAATTTTAATGCAGAATGTCTTAATTTTCTGGGAGGAATTCAGTTTTTATATGACTGCTTCACATACAGATTAAAAACCACATCTGGCGTTTTTTCTTTTTTTTTATACTCAGACATTCATTAGAAATATAGACGTTCCTTTAATCATTGAATATTTATAATTACCAAAACTAATATAATACGAACTTGAGGAAATGTCCTAAGTCCTTCGTTTTATTATTTAAAAAAAAAGATACTGACACATCTTTAATACAGCTTTTTTAAGAATAAAGTAAGACCATTTATGTGAAGCATTTAGCACAATGTCTGTCATGTAGCAAGCACTCAATAAATTTCAGTGCCTGGATGGCTCAGTCAGTTAAGTGTCCGACTCTTGATCTCAGCTCAGGTCATGATCTCACGGTTAGTGAGTTCAAGCCCCACACTGGTCTCTAAGCTGATAGTGTGGAGCCTGCTTGGGATTCTCTCTTTCTCTCCCTCTCTCTCTGCACCCTCTCTCTCAAAAATAAACAAACATTAAAAAAAAAAAACTATGACAAGGCAGAGCTTTATTACAAAGAGGCATCTGATTCTCATTACTCTCGTCTTTTGGGTGTCACTTACTGATTATAGACATATTATGGAAGTCTAATATACACATAAGGATTGGAGAAACAGGTAAGAGAGGTTGCCATTAGGAAAACACATGCACACACAGATACACACAAATCTCCCCTGGCCGATCTGAATTGGGTCAGTCAATTACTTGGAATTAGGAAATTGTATAGAATTTATTACATCTTAGTGATACCAGTGCCAATTCGTTTATGTACAACTTGTTAAATTTTTGAACAGCAATATATATATATGTGTGTGTATATGTATATACACACACATATATATTTATCTAGGCAATTTGTTATTGAATCCAGAGTGCTCGCTTATAAAAGAAAGATCAAATCATTATGGTTAAGATTGATATCTTCCCCATGTCCTGTCTCAATTCCACCTTTCTTTTACAGAATCAAATTTGTCCCTGAGACATTGTTGACATCATATAAAAATAATGGTAGTCAATACTTTATGCACATCTCCTTCACTTGGTTAGAAAATAAA
Organism: Prionailurus bengalensis; assembly: GCF_016509475.1. Lineage (NCBI taxonomy): Eukaryota > Metazoa > Chordata > Mammalia > Carnivora > Felidae > Prionailurus > Prionailurus bengalensis. Next base: position 51,834,996 of record NC_057347.1, read on the forward strand.
AGTGTATCGGATTCAAGTTAAAAGGGAAACTCTTTGAGGCATTTCAACAGCTTCCTCAGATGGAGTGTCTGCTTCAGGATGTGACAATGTATGGATTAGGCACTGACTCAGGGATTTGATTTTAAGTGCTGGAGATCCCCATGACCAAATAAATCCTGCCTCATCTAATTGATGTTTGAAATGCCACTTTACCAAACTCTTTCCTTTTCTTGCAGGTTTTGGTATGTGTGAGGAATATAACCTTATACTGTCTTCCATCATTTTAAACTTAACACAAATGAAGAACCCGATGACTTATCAGTAAAAGAGTAATAAGGCAAGCCAGTCAAAATCCCTGGTGCTTCAGAGTGAAATCATTCATTAAAAAGATCCAGAACTCAAAGCTGACATCGTGAGGTCATAATGCCAGTATCTTTCAAGTTTTGCCAAAAAACTCCTAGGTGAATGGATGAGCTGCATTTCTGGTTCCTAATTGTGTTTGTCAAATGTTGTGCCCTGGATGATGACAGTCTGGGTTCTTCCCTTATCTTCAATCTGTGCCATTGTTTTAGCTTTCGATGTACAAATATATATCCATAGGCACACAGTGTATGCTGCACTGATCTCTGTGGGTGCTTAGTGCAGGCTTACGTGATTTGTGGCTTTGGTGGCCTGATTTGGGTTTTGCCCTTGAAAGAAACTCTAGTTCTGATGTGTGTATATAGTAAATGAAGCATATGAATGGCATAATTGGTACACGGTGGATCATGCTGTAACCCCAGATTGCATGGATACCTCAACAGTGAGCTGACTTAGGAACGGCACGTTGCACTTTGCCTCTAGTAACCTTCCCGAGTCTTCCCTTCTAGGTCAGATGGTTAGGGTTGAGGGCTGTCCAGGTTCTTGAAGGTAGACTGTATTCCAAGCAAATGTAATACACTTACATAATAAAAACTATGTGCTACACCTGAAACAAAAATTATCCTGCAGATTATCTCTGTCAGTTTCCTACCCCTCCCATGGGTATTGCTATATCAAAGGAAAGAGAGGCTCTGAAAGGTGCGAGGATATCCGTGTCATCTACTGAATACAAAAGTGCCCTTTGTCAGTGGGATGACTAGGTAACATATAACCTTGCCCCACTTAGGTTTAACACACAAAGTGACTTATGTAGGATACTTTAAATATGTAGGTCAAAACCTTAACTTGACCTGAGATGAGTAGATAGTCTTTGGGATCAAGGACAGAATCTTTGAGAGGCAAAGAAATTCCTTCTGGAGTATGCTACACCAAAATAACGAAGTCCAGGTGCCAAGGAAATTCTGGTGTCCTGAAAGTGAGGATGGCATCCTACACATTCTGGCTTCACAGAGTCTCTGATGGAGCAAGACAGGTGTTCTTCTAAAGCATTTTGCTTCCTGAGAAGCTGGCTGTTTTCCCCAGGGCTGGAGTGAACAATGTCCTGGTTTGCACAGGATCAAGGGGTTGTTGAGTCATAGGACCTTCAGTATTAAAACTAGGAAAGTCCTAGGCACCTTGGGATGAGCTGTTCACCCTACAAGGCCATGACAGCCTGATCTGATTAAAGTGAGCACCAGGAGGAATTCAGCAAAAAGTTGCTCTATTCGATTGGTGCCACCCTCCCATCATCTTCCGCAGTTAACCCTACTGCTCCAGTCCTTCCAATACTGGGTTTCTAGTCCAGCAAATACGTTATTTCACCTCCCAAGGTCCTTATACTTTTCATTGTCACCTGGAAATCCACATCCTAAATATTACTTAAATCCCAAAGTAAAATGTGTGTTGAACTGGCTGACTTTCATTTTCCCAATGTATTTAATTTTCATCATTGACTACACACGTTTTGAGTTAAAGTGCCCATTGCTAGGGGAAAAAAGTGCAGATGTCTAATTCTTTGCAGGATTTATAACATTATATAGGGGCTATTTTACATCCCATTCCAATTCCAAAGTTGGGTTTATAACATGCTAAACAACAACAAAAATCATGAGTTGGACAGTAATTAGCTTAGACATTTATTTTCTCCTTTTGCTAGCAAAACAAGTGTAATTTTATGGTCCAGGAAAATTTATTCTTAAATAATATGTCTGAGGTTGCATTACCAAACTGAAGCTAATATTGTTCCCAAGTAGATGGTAAAATGTGGTCTTGTGGACTCTTTGCTATAAAGGACTTGGAAAATATAGCTACTACGAATTTAGTGCTCACGTTTGTGCTTGTGTATGTTTGTAAGCTACCAAACAAACTGGGCTGGCCATGCCTTTTATGTATGAGCCTATCACTGCTTCCAACCTACCTGTCCATTCTTTCTCAAAATTCTCCTCTCATTCTACGGTAGGTAACAAATAACTTGCTGTGCTTTTATAGCTACTACTTGCAAGGGGAGTATAGAAAGTCAAACTTCCAGACCATATCCAGGTTCCCACCAGGAGGCAGACAATTTCCTGAGGCCTGATCACTCTTCTGAAAGGCCTATGACACCATGTTCTCCCAATAAAGAGCAGCTGGCCCATTCTTTCGTCTCTTGCCACTGCTCAGTGATACTATTAGAATGGCAGGTTTCCCTTTATAAATTATGTCTCCCCAAAACATTAAATGGTTCATCAGTTACTTTTTCCATAGACAACAAAATGCCTCCTTGAAGGTCCTATCCACAGTTACAATAACACCTCCATAAACTCTATCCCTATTGAAAGACTCTGGATCTAATTCAGTAACATTTGGTACATTTCATCAAATATCCCTATCTTCATGATTCAGAGTGTCTTTCCTTGAACAGTAGTAAGAAGAAGAAAAATATGCTACGGCTCCACTAAATTATGTGGTTAAATTGAAGATACATATGTCTTAGAAGGATGTGTTAAAAGTACCCCTAAAGATACACACACACACACACACACACGTGCGTACACACACAAATGGGGTGAATTTTCTCCGGTATTTTCCTTTTCATCACACATACCGAGTTTTCCTTACCAGGAGTGGTAAATTTTCATGAAAATCTAAAATCACTGTTTTAGCACTCCACTGCAAATTTTCAATTTTTTGTTTACAAATATTTTAACTTTGTCCAATTCATTTGTCCAATTAATTGTCTGCAAGTGTTGGTCAGCAGCCTTGGTATATCAGAGTAATTATCTTGTCCCTGAATAAGTCTAGCCAACAGCATTGAGAAATGGGAGAAAGACCTGTTTTCTGGGCTCATGGCATCACAGCAGATATTTTGTTTATGTTTTTTATGGTCTGAAGTAGATTACAATTTTTCCAGTTTATCCTTATCTATACATTTTCAATGGTTTCTTTAGTAATAAAATTCCATTTTTCTAAAGTAAAGCATCTAATAATTCTAGCAATTTAGCCAAGAAGCTGCCATTTATTAGTAAGCAAGCTCTCCCATTCACCCATTCATTTAGTTGTTGTCTAATCTCCCCTTGGACTGGGATATAAATATTCAGTGTTAATTTTTTCCTAGTGGAGGCTTGATGGTGTATGAAGTTTAAGGAAGCAGTATTCAGTATTGAATGGGATCAGAGAAAACAGTAGTTAACATATTTGGACCTAAGAGATAAGAAGGCATCTCTTCTCCCAGAAACAGACTGAAAATAAATAAAAGTAGATTCATTCTGAAAAGAACATGCACTTATCATATGTACAAAGCATATGTGACCAAGCTCTGAGAGTTGGCAACCGGGTCCAGCCCTCCACCTCATGGGGAGTCAGAAAAACAGGCACATAACTTATCTGGTTTACATTGAAATAACTTTTGGTATCAAAGGACCTACTTCAGAGACTTCACCAAAAATGCATATACACCTCTTTGGATGAAAGATAAGGAAATAAAAAGAAAAAACCTAACAACATTAAAGTCACGATCGTTTGCTTCAGCATTACTGAGGTCAAAAGATTAAGCCAGTTTTCTGCTGGCAGTAAATGTGCATCTTATAACAAGGGGTGAATTTAATCAATTCAGGTAACCAATTTGTGAAAGACTTGTACAAATCCATGTTTTGTAGAGGAATTGCACAGAATTCAAAAAGCTGATGGTATAGCCTCTTAAGACATGAAAAAGGCTAACTGATTACATAAAATATAATGCTGTGTAGCCCAATGTCAAAACGGTGGTTACCTGGTTCCTGTGTGCAGGTTCTGGTCCCAGAGATAAAGTATATTCTCAATGTTAAAATAACAATGGGAATGATTAACTGCCTCTAGGTAGTGGTGTGGACTTCTTCCCACATACACACCCAGTGCATTAACCTTCACACTTCAAACCAGTCCAGCAAGCACAAAGAATTCATTGAGGGAAGGAAAGATAATCACTGGGAAAATAAATCCACATAGGGGGTTGGAAGCTGCCTCAGGGAAAATGGCTTATTATAAATACCAAGTCCGAATGCCACCGTATTAGTACCATTATGCTCTATTTCTGGTGGCCTAACCATAGTCCTGAAACAAGACTGGCTACAGAGTTTGTTCATAGGATGTAAGTAGTGCTGTGCTAAGGTAGAAATCATCAACATCTGTGGAATTCTGGTAATTTCTCAAGAAGTTTGCACCCTGTCAGAGTTCTTTTGGTCTCTTTGGTTATTGTAGGGCCACATGGAAAATGAAACTATAAAGCCAACCCCCCAAACATTCTGATATTTAAATCATCCTTGATAGTGTATGTTCCAAATTGATTTGTTTACTGAAAACGAGCAATGGAAAAGAATGAAATTAGCAAAGCCTCGGAAATATGTTTCAAGTTGATGACTCTTCCTCTTTCTCTCATGATGACAATTACAAATAAGCTTGGGAAAAAGTTATAAGTTATAAGCACTTTTTTATTAATTTATTTGCTTTCAAATGGAAACTAAAACTAGGACAATGTTTGAACTTAAGTATTATATAGTTTTGTGATTCATCCTGCAGATCTCAATAACTGATCTGGTTCCTCTACGATCAAACATACAGGTTGTAAAAACCTTTTAATGCAAGATTATTGATGGACACATGGCCATTGCATATATATATGAGTATGAGGTATGTTTACATACAACTTAGTTCTAATTAGAACACATCTTTAAACCTTCCAAACATATTCAGACTAGCATTCTTCATTAACCTGGCAAAGGATTGTTAGCAGTCTTGGAATAAACACCACGATTTTTATTGCAAAACAAAATTATATCACTGGAAATGCAACCAGCAATATTATGGAATATGAAATTTAGTATGTAAAAATATATTTAAAATCTTAACAAATACTTGACAAATCCATTAGCAAAATTTCAGTATTTCAGCAAATGACAAATATATATTCTCCATTAAAGCCTTGCGACCATTGAAAAGTAAAAGGCAAATTGGTTGTGAGATTCCCAAGAATGAGTCTCATTTAAGGTTTCTCTACCTGAGCAGTAATAACATTCTGAGCTGGATAATTCTTTATGGTAGAGGATTGTCATGCACGTTGTAAACCATCAGCAGCCACTCTAGTCTCTACCCACTAGTTGAGAGTAGTCCCTCGCCTTTCTCCACCCCAAGCTGTGACAACCAAAAATGACTCTAGTTGTAAAATATCCCCTAGGGAGCAAAAGCACTTTGCAGTTGGGAACCACTGATTTAACGTAATACAAAATAGAAGTGATTTTGTGGCTTTTTTTCCTCAAAGTCTTTAAATTTTGACGTTACAATCGCATCTAAGAAAGTTTATGAGAACTGTCTTTCCAAGATTATAGAGGCAAGCATAAAAGGCATTGGGTATTTTGTTTTTCACTTGGGGATATCAGTACCAAGTGGAGGGAGAAAACACTGGATGAGGACAGATACATGGTAGGACAACCTCCTTAAAGGTCTCTTCATATTTAGCAAGAAATGTGAACTGCAAAAATCAAAATCAAAATGCTGGTTTTCACAGTAGACCTCATGGTCCCCAAGGGCTGCTCCCTTTTAATCCAAACAAGTTTTAAGAGTAAAGAGTTTTAAGAGTAAGAGTTTCAGATGAGACCAAAACAAAACAGATAAACAAAAATCTATCTTGGCTATTCACAGATTCTGAGAGATGGCTTACAGGGTCATGGAACTTAGCCAAAGATTGTAGAAGAGAGTGAAGATGCTTTGCTATCTTGTACCTGCTTATTAAGAAGTAAGTAAATCAAAGGCTGGAGGAAAGTAACTCATTCTCTCCTTGTGTTCTTTTTTTTTTTTTTTTTGATTTTTAATTTTTTTTTTAATTTATTTTTGAGAGAGAGAGAAAAAAAAAAGTACAAGCGGGGGAGGGGCAGAGAGAGAGGGAGACACAGAATCTGAAGCAGGTTCCAGTCTCTGAGCTGTCTGTACAGAGCCTGATGCGGGGCTCGAACTGAGGAACTGTAAGATCGTGACCTTAGCTAAAGTCAGATGCTTAACCAACTGAGCCACCCAGGCATCTTTCCTTGTGTTCTTGATATCTCAATTAACTTTTTGGAATTAAATGCTATTGTGGATTAATGTGATCATCTTTCTGGTCCAAAAATGCCCAGCAGTGTTCTACATAGAACCTGGTGCTCAATGCATGTTTGATGATTATGGTAAACAGGAGAGCCTAGCTAGGAATCTCATGATTTCCCATCTCAAGAGTCCTAGGCAGCAAGTATACTATCCATTACAATCAAGAAAGTAGCTGTTCGCTAAAGCTATGTACCACTGATATTCAGAGACAGAATACAATCTCTTCATTACCAAAAGATATAAGGGACTCTCCTTCTCACACTTTTCTTCGGGGAGAACATATCCCTAACTCTGCAGCAACTGGATATCATGAAAGTTTATCCTCAAATTTCTTAAATGAGAAATCTTCACTGAACATTTTCATGTGCTATGAAAATGAGAAAACAAAAAGGCAAATGCATAAGACCTGTTATGTTATAAGCTAGCTTCTAAGTTTGCTGAAAGTTTCGGTCATTTGGTGTTGGTTTGTGTAATATTAAAAATGGAACATATGGGTTGTTGGCTGGCATTACTAGACTTGCCCAGTAGCTGCCAGGAACCCAAGCTAGACACTGAGAACTAAGGAGAAACAGCATGACTCATAACCAGCAGATACACTGTGGGACCGGAGCTACTTCTGATATTCAGTTACCAAGAGAAGGTAATTTACAAGCCACACATTGAGACTGCATACAGAGAAATTTTATGGGATTTCATGTGTGCTTCAAAGATCAATGGTTGCCTACTGCAATTCCTAAAACATCCCACATCTTTACCACCATCTAGAAAACTTACATGCCCTCTCCCACCTCCTCCCCTAAAAGTTTCCCACTTCTTTCATGGCTGTTCAGCCACTTTGTTTTTCTTGCCATTTCTCTTCTAGCTTCAACACTTTGCATTTGCCATCTTTCTCCCTAGAATGTTCCTCCCTCCAATTTTTCACATCTGGCACCCACTTACCATCTGTTGCCCTTTCAGCTCAAATGTCAGGCCCTCAGAGAAGCTTTCTCATCTTGTCCTTCTAGCTGAAGTTTTCACCTACCCATACCCATATTCTCTATTGTTCACTCTCAACTCTATTACCTGTTTTTTTTTTTATTTTTCTCCTAAAAATTATCAGCATCTGAAATTATCTTAATAACTATTTAATTACATGTTTATTGCTGACCTCTACTAGAGTGTGTTCTCTAGGGAGTCAGAATTCAATATCGTTGGTCATTCAGAACTATACGTGGTGCCTCTGTTTTGACCCTTAAAAGGAATTAAAAATCCTATTTTTCAGAGAATTAAGGCTAAAATCTAGTGATATCTAGCATGGAGAGGGATGAAGATCTTTTATCTTTATTATTGTATTAAACTCTTATCTGGAGTAAGAAGGAACAAATATTTTATGAGGAGGAAAGTGTTTCAATCAAACAATTCCAGTCTTGACTAATACAGAGATGGCTTCAGGATTTTCTCAGTCCCTGGTGAGCCTCACCCAAAGACAGCATTAACATTACCCATGGTGTTGGTAAACAATGGAAAGTTTTCAATTTTCTATAAACAAAGTAGGCAGTTGGGGCCCAACCTCCAATAAACTCTGATCCCCCATCATAAAGATTTGTGTAACCTATATCAGGAGGGAAAAATAGGATTTAACAAGTGATTCCTCCTCATTTTCATCACAAAGGGTAGCTAGGCAAAACCTGCTGAGTGTGACCTATTTATGAGATGAAAGGGAATAAAACAGCTGTGGTAAAATTATAACCGTTTTGAAGTTCAGATATTAAATATGAAAAGGCTGGATGTAGAGGTACTTAATTCATAGAAATTATCTGCCTTATTGCTAACTTTCTAGAAGAGCTGCTAATACAAAGATACGACTATAAACAGAACCTTTAGCTGGGCCTCTACAATTCAAAAAGGCCCACAGACAAGTTTGTTGCAATTGCAGGCAGATAGCTGAGGAATTAGAAGGCCATGATGGCTTGTGCAAACAGACCACAACAATAAGGACTTTGATAAAAACTCAAAGAATCGTTATACTTCAAACTATATGCTCTGAAATCGTGCACATGGCCTTTATGCCCAGACAAATGTATCTTCGAACAAAAGGGATTCTGGGGCTTGTGGGAGAGTAAGATAGTTGGTGAAAAGAGAAGTATATCAGAATGATGGTGTAGAATTGAAATGGACCCCATTTAAAACAAACAGCTGGTAGGGAGTGTAGGGGGCGGGGGGGGGGGGGTCTGAGAAACTCCTATGTTTTCTAATCAGGGAGAGAGGGAGGCAAAAACATTGTACTTTCTCAATGTGAATAAAGGTTCAGGTCTTGGTGAAAGCTGTGCCTCAGTGAGGGGCTTTGGACATAAGATGAAGAGAAGCCAGGAAAACTTGTTTGAAGATTCAAAGTTCAAATTTCAGTTGAATGATTTATTTACCACCACCATTTCATATCCAACAACACAGCTGTTGGCTGCGGTTGTTGGCTAAAGGATTGCATTTAGACTACTATTCTTGTAATTAAAATTTTCTTAAAACATTTGCTCAGTTACCTGTATTTTTCAAGCAAATACATCATACCTGGGATATACTGAATTAGTCAAATCAAATTAACAAGAATTTATTGAATGACTCTAGTCCCTGAACTCTTGGAGAGCTGAAGCCTACTCTGGCTTCATGCATCGCATACCCTTACAATATTTACAATGCAGTAGGCATTTACTATAGAACTGTTGATTGAATGAATAAATGGATTAATTAGTTTTCATTGCCAATTCCAGATTTACATCTCCTTTAATTAGATTACTTTTGCTTTGAGACTCTGGAACTATGGCCACAGATGCACACTAACATTGAGGCAAGTCCATTTGGTAATTTCTCACTCTTTTTCAGTAGCTTGTCTATTGCAGAAAGAAAGAAAGAAAGAAAGAAAGAAAGAAAGAAAGAAAGAAAGAAAGAAAGAAAGAAAGAAAGAAAGAAAGGGAAAGAAAGAAAAGAAGAGAAGGGAGGGAGGGAGGGAGGGAAGGAAGAAAAGGAAAGGAAAAGGAAAAGAAAAAGAAAAGAAAAGAAAAATTTAAAGGCATCTATCAAGAACAGAGGCAATTACTGGTGCATTTAGATGCAGCTGTGTACAAAAATACATTTCTAAGAAAGCTCTGATGTTAAAATATGAAGGTACTCACCTATTTGGCATTACATTAATTAATGGGATGTTCATAGGCATCTAGGCCCAAGTGATGTGTCAGAAAGAGGAGTACAGTTGCTCATTTGATTAATTACCTAATTAACCTTTTAGGACCAGAGCTTTTGGTGGGATTGTCATGAAATTTGAAGAGCTTCATTATTTAATTTTTTTTTTTTCAAACTAAAACTGGCTCTCAGTATGTGGTTACTCATAAAGAAAGGGAAAATTTTTAGGATAGCCATGGGTATTTTTAAAAATGGTGCCCATTAAAGGCCATAATATTGACGCAATTTTCCAGGGCTGGTTTTAGTTTTCCCACTAAGTGGTAATTAGGTCATTGGGCCAGTCCTTCTCTTGACTGACCATTATGATTTCACCAGGTTTGCTTCTAAAAATAGTCTTTTGTAGGAATTGTTAGTCACTATCAGCTTTTCCCTGAGTTAATGTGGCTTTCATTTAAGGTGCCAAAAGCACCTCCCTGGAAACTTCAGTTTTCCATGTGTTCATAGAACAAGTATATGCTAATTCACCCTAGCAGTCTGAATTTTCTACAGTTCTGATTTGGCTGAACTAGCCGTGGAAGTTAATTTATTTTGTAGTCCCTGGACTTCCCTCTGAAGGCAACCATTGGCAAGCATTGTTTTGTGTTCATGGGAACAGCTACCTCCTGAGAATACGGAAAACATCTCTGTGGTGATACTTAGAGTATTTCTCCTAAGCCAGTCTGACTTGAGTCTGCCCCGTGGTCTGCTATCTCATGCTCGTCCTCTGCTTTTCTTTGAGGAGTTGCACTTGCTCTCTCTTAGGGTTAAAGAGCTCTTCTCTTGGGAGAGTTGCCTATGTTCACACAGGGAGTTAAGTGGAAGGCCAGCCTGGAGCACCCCTCCAGATCTTGTTTTAATTGATTTCCCCAGTTCCCTATGGTACATAATCCCTTTCTCTTTACCCATTTGGCCTCTTAATAACAATTGCATATTGTTTTGTAAAAGGCAGATATTCATTGCAATCCATCAAAAACAAGGCCAGGTTACCTTGACAGTTACTGAGGAGATCATTTGTTTGGAGTGCTTTCTTCTGCTTCTGAATAGGTCTTGGCTTTCCTCTTTGGAAGCAAATTGTCCACAAGCAATCATGTGTAAATATTAAGCATTAAGAGCTTCAGGATGTCCTGAAAATATTTCCATTCATAGTGTTCCATATACAACAATTTGAGGATTTTCACAATCCAGCTATTAGAAATGAAATCATTTTTATACCTGGATCTACCTTATTGTGTACAATTAGCTTAGAACTACAAATAATAAACTTAGTTGAAAAGTTAAACATTACCCAAAGTGTGCCATTGTTTTACTCAATAAATATGTGTTCCAGACCTACAGAGCACAAGACCCTATACCTAAGAGTTTCCATTTAATCCTTACAATGCTTCCCATTCTTTTCAAATAGGTATTGTTATTTCAATCATACAGATAGCAAAACAGAGACTCATATAGTGAAAAACTTGCAGAACCAAGATTAAAAATGAGGTTTGTGTGATTTCATATTGATGAGCTCTATAACACAGCACAGATAGATTAGACGAGGGAAAGATTTGAGGTCACAAACCACTTAGGAAGTCACTGCATTATTCCAATGAAAAGCAATATGATGAAGTTTTACTTTTTTCTCTTGAAAGATTAAAAATTTTTCAAAGCATTTGTATGGTAAAATCTCTCAACAAATGGTTAATGGAGTTGACATTATTAGTTCAGAAGGCCTCAATTTTGGTGTTTCCTATTTACTACTGATTTATCAATAACCCTTAAATAACTGTTAGGGAGGGGCGCCTGGGTGGCGCAGTCGGTTAAGCGTCCGACTTCAGCCAGGTCACGATCTCGCGGTCCGTGAGTTCGAGCCCCGCGTCGGGATCTGGGCTGATGGCTCAGAGCCTGGAGCCTGTTTCCGATTCTGTGTCTCCCTCTCTGTCTGCCCCTCCCCTGTTCATGCTCTGTCTCTCTCTGTCCCAAAAATAAACGTTAAAAAAAAAAAAATAAATAAATAAATAAATAAATAAATAAATAACTGTTAGGGAAAAACTAATTTGTACTAGATCAATTGCTGTGATTTGGCATTTAAAAAATCTGCAATTGATATGTTTTCACTTGAAGCTAATATAGCCAGTCAATATTTATTTTCCTCACTAAAAATGTCTAAATCTATGTGGTTCATTTTTCTTCCTTCTTTTTCCATAAACTGAAGTTTGAGGGGCAAAATCCAAGCCTTTATTTTAACCTCCATTCAGAGGTGATCTTAAATACTGGACTGCTATTTCTCCAGAGGTAAAAAAACAAAACAAAACAAAACAAAACAAAACAAAACAGAATTTAGTAACTTAATAAAGGCCTAATGCTAGGTATGGAAGGAAGATTTTGATAGAATGGAAGACCCCATTCCCAATTTCATCTCCATAATGTGATCTCCTTTGAGTATTATAATTCCCATTCATTGAAAAAAATAACTTAGCACAAACGCTTATAGAAGAAAACACAAGTATGTCTAAGTTTCCAAATTTAGATTTTAAGATTTAGCAAGTATTTTTCGATCGCATTTATGTTTCTAGTAGTTTTTGAAAAATGATCACCTTACTCTACTGTATAAGACTGTCCTGGATGTCCCTCTATGTACAGGATATAGTTGGTATTCTTTCATTGTAGCCAAGAGACTACAAAGTCCCGCCAATGTTTACTCTATAGCCTTAGATATCCCTGAAACCAAGCTTGTCCCTTTCTCTCTAACCATGATGACATATTATCTAGTTGCCTAAATATGATGTATTATTTCACATTCATCTGCTACCGCTCATCCTTCTCCCTTCTCTTGGAAGGTTGTCCTTCCTCCCAGCATTGGCAGCCTGGGGGCATACACATTTCTTGACATTCACCCCAAGTACCATCTACTGATATGAAGAACCAAGACTAGAACCCCGGAAAGTTTATGAAGACTTTTTTCTGACAAGTCTGTTGGCCCCACCCTACCCTCGGCCAAACCTGAGCGCATCTCTTCCTCTCTGCTAAAATCTGCATATTCTTCCATCATGATATGTTTACATCCATGTTTCTCCCCATAAATCTGTAAACTTCTCAAAGATAGAGACCCATTTTGTTGACCTTCTAATCCTGGGCATATATTTTAACACTAGGCACATAGTAGGCACTCAGTAAATAACACTGGGCACATATTCAGCACTCGGTAAATAGCTGTTGAACAAATGTACAGATTTTCTTAGGTCTGAAGACTTTCCACATCTGCTTAAATTTATAAAATACACATTGAGTCAATATTCTGGCTTATTTAAGAAGGTAAACCAAACACTACAATGGAAGTTAGAAATCCTACTCTGTGATCACTGGGAGAACTGATATTTTAAGATTAGTTGATACAAATAATATGGTTTGAAGCATTAATGAGATTCACAAACTAATGCTGTTATCTTGGTTTGAATCATATTCAAAACTGTGTCTATTGGTGCTCTTAGTAGCACAGCTTATAATAGCAGCGTTGTTCAATTAACTCTATTGTCTACACAGATCCAAACCTTTTTGTGTTCTAAGTGAAATACGTAGTATTTCAAACTAAAAATGTGACATTTTATGTTGAAGAAGTTACCTAGTCCAATATCAGGGGCAAAGCAGGTACGTAATCAATTTATCTTGAATGAATTAATGAATCAACTGATGAATGAATGAAAAGCAAATGAATTTGATCAATTCCTCAAAGTTTAAAGATGATAAAACTGATATACAAGCAGTTACAAAACAATGACAGATAACCCAACATTATGGCTCCTGGATTAGTATCTGCTGTATTGTATGTGGATTATAAATATTATAATATATAATAACTTTGGATGGTGGAGCACACAATCAGAGGCACAGAACTTCAGCGCAGGACAAGAAACATTTATCACAAACCTAACATGGACCTTACATCTTGCTATGTGCTGCAGATACAAAAAAGGAGTGAATAAGCCAGAGTCCCCCATAAGAGGCCCTACAGTCTCATAGTAGAGAAAGACAAAACAAATATTTATAGTGCAATGTGATACATACAGTGTTAGGGAAACACAAGCGAGAAAGCAATTCTACCTGGGGAAAGGAAAAGAGAGGAGAGGAGGGGAAGCTACAAGCAGCAGTTTTGAAGTTGAAGCAGCCTCTCAAAGAATAAATAGGCATTTTCCAAACAGACGAAATGGGGAATGGCATTCTAGGCAGAAGACACAAAGGCCCAATCATCTGACATCATGGAGACTGGACCCACATGAAAAAAGACTCCAAGCACAGAACCAAAGCTGACCTCAGCAGAGGGCAATAGTACTGCCTAAATGGAGAAAAACACTTGGTTCCTTCTCCAGCCATTCTAGAGTGGGAAACCAACATGCCAGGCACTATGAAGAGCCTGAGGAGAATAAGAACAAAGAAAAGCCATCTGTTTTAAGGAGATGCACCCTTCCTGTGCCTAAAGCATCACATACCAACACACCTTGGTGGGAAATATCCTGACCTGAGCTGATATCAGAAGAAAGTCAGTAATGTACTATATGCTCTAGGTCAACACAATATTATTGCTTACTTGCTAATTCACTTATTTTATTTACTGCACTTGATTCATTTTTGCATAAGTTCTCTTCATAATTTTCTACATGTTAATATTTTAATTCACAGAAAGCATTCTTTTTTCCAAGGGATAAAAAAGGTTTGATTTTAATGAGACAAGTACATACGTCATATCAAAATTCAGATTTTACCACACAGCCTTAGATGGAGAAACATCACACTCATGTGGGTTACTCTCTAGACTTGATTACATCCAAAGTTAGAAGTTTAAAAATCTGAGGTGAGAAAGGTATCACAGAACGAATACTGTAGATTGACTACATAGGTAAGTGAGCTCTTGGAATCCCATTTCCATGACACTCTCACTCTTCACTGAAAGTGGGGGCCTGTAAGTAAGCTGTCTTAATGAGCAATTACTGAGATAGGGTTCACCTTCCCATTTCACCCACTCAACTCAGCTCCTTAATAGCCACAAGAAGTACCAGATCACACAGTGTGAAAGACAGGAGGCAAAAAACAGGATTAGTATAAAATAATTCAAAATAGACATTGGCAGAAAGGAAACAGACAGGAGAGAAAATGGCTCAGATTCCTAGAGGAAAGAAAGTTATCGAATATATAAGAGATTGACAAGAAGGCTCCCCAGGTCTCCTACCATTGCCTTCATCATCTTCATTACAAACATCTCCACCACCACCATGACCGGGCAGTACTGCATACTGTTTCGAGCCTCTAGACTCATTTTCAAAAGCACCAGTCTACAGACCTACTGCTAGCCCTCAAACCCTCCAGTTCTTAGACTCTGGAAGACTCAACTTCCTCATCTGTAAAATGGGGGAAACAATAGTACCTAACTCAAGAGGTATTTAGGATGATTAAATGAGACCATCCCAGGAAAGTGTTAAGCACGGTACCTGGCCACAGAATAGACGCTCAATAAAGTCCACTGTTGTCATCATCATCATTCTTCATCATCATCATCATCATCATCATCATCACCATCACCACCACCACCACCATCATCATCATCTGAAAAATTCCTGATGGCCGGTTTTTTGTTGTACCAGCCAATTAAAAGAGATTCATATATCTTAGGGCAGAAATCTGGTGATGATCACCAAACATATAGATGGATATGAGAATTATCAAAGGACTGCTTTTTTATTATGTGGAAATTGCCTTTAAATAAACAGGAATGATCCTTTTCTCCAAAATATTTCTTGAATTTTCTACAAAATGCCAATGAAAGGCATTTTTTTTTTCTTGGTAAACATTACAACCCTGGTCATTTTGAGAAATTAAGTAAGTTGCTTTTGTTTTGTCCACTCTGCCTTGCTTGATTTTTTAATGCTAATACACCCTTCTTCTTGAACAAACTCCAGCCAGACAGATATTTGCCATTCCATTATTGTTTTAAAGTGTTAGCCCCAGACACATAAGCATTGTTGGAATGCAATGGAAAAAAAATGTTTTAAATCTCAAATGGGGTAATAAACTGCAGCCAGAAGCTAATTGTCCTGAAACCCGAGCTTTTATAACATGTTACTACTGTAGTGGGACCACTCAGCACTCCTTCGGTGGGGTTGTTGTGTAATTGGTAGTAGATTACGTTGCAGACATATTAAAAAAAAAAAAGATGTCAAATCAGACATTTCTGCTTATTACTGTAGACCTCAGCATAATTCTCAAAGCAATCAATGCATTTCATCCATTAAACTATTGATGGGGGTTATTAATTCATATAATGTTTAACTACTCACCGTGGACTTTCTCTCTGCCAACTTTCTTCCACCCAAGAAGTCCTGAAATGTTGCCGCTCCTGTCAAAAGAAATGAATCATTAATAAGAACCAGCAAGGCCAGAGGCGAGCTAGAAGCTGGGCCATGATATATATAGGCTTCACCTTCTTTTAATTCTGTGCTGAACTATATGTGTAAAAGAAGCAAATAGCCCAGTAGGGTTTTACCAAGGGTCTGAAAGAAACACAAAGAAGGATATATCCATCAACTCTATTTGTAGAGTATACAGGGATCTAAGAATACTTTTATTTTTAGATAATACATTTGTTAGACACTTTAAGAGTAAATAGTAACAAGAACTTTTAGTAATATTCCAACTAAACTCTAATCCACAGGAGGCCAGGGCAATGATCACACTCATCTGCCAAAGTCTTAACAAAATTAGGCAACACCAGGTTAGAGTAGCCTATGTCCAAATAAAATTTTGTGATAAGAATATAAGAAATACCTCTTCTTCCAACTCTTAACCTTTGTATTAAGATATACAATATATTGTATAATATATACAATAGAAACAGAAATCTATAATTTCTATTGCCTTTTTTTTTTCTTTGCCCACCCCCCATCCTTTTTTGAGACTCTCCACCTTCAGGGGAACTCTATTACCAAAGTGGACTTACGAAATGAAAATGGAGCTTGGCTGTCAGAAAAGAGACTTGTGTGATAACAGAACCATGAGCTTTGAAATTAGATGTGAATCTACAGTCTGATTCTGTCATCTCCCTGTTTAGAAAAATAATGCTCCCCCCCGCCCCGAGTTCAAATCTCTTCCAATATAAAATGAGGATAATAATACTTACCACACACAGATTTGATAAAGTATAAAAAGAATAACATACATCAATTGCTGAGTAGAATCCTTAGCACTAAGATGATAATCAATGATAGGCAGGTGAGTGACAATGATAATAGAGAAGGAAATACAGCCCACTTGGTCAGTGTAGACATTCACACTCAAGTCCCAAAGCAGATTTGAGGCCTACATCAGTATCAATATCCTGAACACTTTCATTCCATCTTATATGTGTTCTGTTTTAGCTACCTGTTGGGCTTGTGGAAGATTAATTTCTTAAAATAGTAGAAAAATAAACCTGGCCAGAAGAGGAGGGGGCGGGGCTTTGATCTGACTGGTCACTGAAAAACTACACCCATTTAGAGAACCTGGAATACTGTCTGGGATTTTAACATCCTGAAATTATTTTCAGGCTGCCTAAAGGACTCTCTCAAACAGCAAGAATAATTCCTTCAATCAAGTTTGAATAAATCTGATAGTAAAGAAAAGTTCTGTGGCAAGGGAATTATGAAACTGAACTTATTAATTTTCATATCTTTACTTAGCCTGAGGGTCCTCATCCTTAAATTTGTAACATTTTCTCAGGTTTCTTACATTTGTAGCATGTTTAAGGTTTTATAAAACATGTCCAAAATCTTAGCTGACACTCACCAGTACCTTGTGAGCTCCTTATTATTATTACTGCCATCACCAATTTATAGCTTAAGCTCACAATGGACTAAACAGCTTGCCCAGCTGTCAGACCACTGACATGTCACAAAGGCACAATGACATTGCTGAACTACAGATACCGAGTCTAGGGACATTTCACTAGAGGTTTAGAAGTGCATGTATAATCATACTGCTGAAGGCCACACATCAACTTGAGGAGGCACCTTTAATCAAACCTCCTAGAAAAGTATCTTTTGGCTCTGAAAATTTGTCATATACAAGGGTCTCCTATTTTTTGAGGATCTTCTGGCTCTGAAAATATTTTTAAATACACAAAACATGACTGATATCTTAACCATACTAATTTAATTTCAGGTGTGTATTGTTTGCCACAAAGAAGTCTTTGTAGGTATTCTAGACATATTGCCTTTCACACATAATGCATCTAAAAATAAATAAACTTTTAACATGTGCTGGGCACTACTCTCAGCTCTAGATAAAGCAGTAAAAAAAGAGAAACAGACAAAAATCTTTACTCTTTTGAAGCTCATTTTCTAGGTAGGGAGAGATGAAATATACAAAGAAGTATTCTGTAATATTTGTCTAATGGTAAAGTTTATAGAAGAACAAGTGGGGAACGAATTTAGGGATTACTGGGATGCTATTTTAAATAGAGTTGTTTGGTCATAGGGCAGATCTATTTGTAATTTTTTGAGGAACCTCCACACTGTTTCCCAGAGCGGCTGCACCACTTTGCATTCCCACCAACAGTGCAAGAGGGTTCCCGTTTCTCCACATCCTCTCCAGCATCTATAGTCTCCTGATTTGTTCATTTTAGTCACTCTGACTGGCATGAGGTGATATCTCAGTGTGGTTTTGATTTGTATTTCCCTGATGAGGAGAAGCACAATAGCACTGCTAGGCATTTACTCAAGGACTACAGGAGAGCTGACGCCTAGGGGCACTTGTACCCCAATGTTTATAGCAGCACTTTCAACAATAGCCAAATTATGGACAGAGCCTCAATGTCCATCAACTGACGAATGGATGAAGAAATTGTGGTTTACATACACAATGGAATACTACTTGGCAATGAGAAAGAATGAAATATGGCCTTTTGTAGCAATGTGGATAGAACTGGAGAGTGTTATGTTAAGTGAAATAAGTCATACAGAGAAAGACAGATACCATATGTTTTCACCCTTACGTGGATCCTGAGAAACTTAACAGAAGACCATGGAGGAGGGGAAGGGGGGAAAAAGTTAGAGAGGGAGGAAGGCAAACCACAAGAGACTCTTAAAAACTGAGAATAAACTGAGGGTTGATGGGGGTGGTAGGGAGGGGAAAGTGGGTGATGGGCATTGAGGAGGAGGGCACTTGTTGGGATGAGCACTGGGTGTTGTATGGAAACCAATTTGACAATAAATTTCATATTTAAAAAAACAGAGTTGATTGGAAAGACCCCACTGATAAGATCAAAGGGGATCAGAAACCTGAAAAAAAAAAAAACAGGGTAACCTGTTAGAAGGGTATTGCACTAATCTGGGTGAGAAATGATGGCATCTTGGACAAAGGCAGGGACAGTAGAGGGTGAGAAGAGTTGGAATCTGAGTATATTTGGAGGAAAGAGCCAATAGGATTTGCTAACAGATTAAATGCAGGTGTCAAGAAATATATAAATACTTGACTTAGACTCCAAAAGGTGAGTCCACTAACTGAGATAGTAAAGACAATGCAGAAGCAGGTTGGAAAGTAAATCAGGTGTTCACAGTGTCAAACACATTAAGTTTGAGGTATCAGTTGGAAAACCAAGTAGAACAGTCTTGGTGCAGGCAGGTAACTCTGGAGTTTAGAGGAGAACTCCCGGCTGGAGATAAAAACTTGAGAGTTATCTGTGTATGGGATGCATTTAAAGCCGTGACTCTTAATGACTTCTAGGGAGTGTGAGTAGATGGAGACAAGGCTCAGGGATGATCCTGGGACTGCTCTACGGTTAGAAGTTGGGGAGATCAGTGTGACCAGCAAGAGACTAAAATGAAGATTGAGAAAGAAGGCTATTGCTCAAACATGTAGGACATACTTTTGTATCTCCCCAAGGATAAAAGATTTATCTTCTGTTCTTTTAGAGGTCTGGAGTAGAAGGTGAGATGGACTGAGGTGGGGGGAAACTTTGAAAGAGCAGCCAAATACCATTTGGGAACAACTCTAAAGCAAGAGAAAACAGACCAAGCTCAGAAACAGGTTAAGTATGATTAAGATGAGTGCTGAAAAAGCATTTGACAAAATACAGCACCCTTTCTTGATAAAAAACCCTCAGGAAAGAAGGGAAAGAAGGAACATACCTCAAGATCATAAAATCCATATATGAAAGACCCACAGCTAATATCATCCTCAAGGAGGAAAACCTGAGAGCTTTCCCCATAAGGTCAAGAACACGACAGGCATGTCCACTATCACAACTGTTGTCAGCACAGTGTTGGAAGTCCTGGCCTCAGCAATCAGACAACAAAAAGAAATAAAAAACATCCAAATCAGCAAGGAAGAAGTCAAACTTTCACTCTTTGCAAATGATATGATACTCTACATGGAAAACCCAAAAGACTCCACCAAAAAACTGCTATAACTGATACATGAATTCAGCAAAGTCACAGGATATAAAATCAATGTACAGAAATTGGTTGCATTTCCATACACCAATCATGAAGTAGCAAAAAGAGAATTCAAGGAATCAATCCCATTTACAATTGCACCAAACCCATAAAATACCTAGGAATAAACCTAACCAAAGAGGTAAAAGATCTATACACTGAAAACTATAGAAAGCTTATGAAAGAAATTGAAGAACACACACACAAAAAAGCAAAAATATTCTATGTTCCTGGATCAGAAGAGCAAATATTGTTAAAATGTCAATACTACCCAAAACAATCTACGTATTCAATGCAATACCTATCACAATAACACCAGCATTCTTCACAGAGCTAGAACAAACAATCCTAAAATTTGTATGGAACCAGAAAAGACCACAAATAGCCAAAACAATTCTGAAAAAGAAAATCAAAGCTGGAGGCATCATAATCCTGGTCTTGAAGCTGCATTACAAAGCTATAATCATCAAGACAGTATGGTACTGGCACAAAAACAGACACACAGATCAGTGGAACAGAATAGAGAACCCAGAAATAGACCCACAATGGTGCTGGGAACACTGGACAGCGACATGCAGAAAAAGGAACCTGGACCATTTTCTTACACCGTAATGCAAAAAGTAAACTCAAAATGGATGAAAGATTTAAATATATAACAGGAAACCATCAAAATCCTAGAAGAGAAAACAGGCAACAACCTCTTTGACCTCAGCCATGGCAAATTCTTACTAGACATGTCTCTGGAGGCAAAGGAAACAAAACCAAAAATGATCTATCATCAAGATAAAAAGCTTCTGCACAGCGAAGGAAACAATCAACAAATGGATGATGGAAAGGGAGTAGATATTTGCAAATGACATATCAGATAAAGGATTAGTTTCCAAAATCTATAAAATATAAAGAACTTATCAAACTCAACACCGAAGAAACAAATAATCCATTGAAGAAATGGGTAAAAGACATGAATAGACACTTTTCCATAGAAGACATCCACATGTCTAATAGACATGAAAAGATACTCAACATCACTCATCATCAGGAAAATACAAATCAAAACCACAATGAGATATCACCTCATACCTATCTGAATGGCTGAAATTAACAACTCAGGAAACAACAGATGTTGGCGAAGTTGCAGAGAAAGGGAAACACCTTTGGACTGTTGGTGGAAGTGCAAACTGGTGCAACCACTAGGGAGACCAGTGTGGGGGTTCCCCCCAAAATCAAGGGCCCAATGACCCAGAAATTGCACGACTAGGTATCTATCCAAAGGAAACATAAATACTGATTCGAAGGGACACATGCACCCCAGTGTTTGTAGCAGCACTATCAACAATAGCCAAATAATGGAAAGAGCCCAAATGTCGATCGACTGATGAATGGATAAAGAAGATGTGGTGTATACACACACACACACACACACACACACACACACACACACACAATGGAGTATTGCTTGGCAATCAAAAAGAATGAAATCTTGCCATCTGCAACAATGTGGACAGAACTAGAATGTATTATGCTAAGCAAAATAAGTCAGTAAGAGAAAGACAAACTCCATATGATTTCATTCATATCTGAAACTAAGGGAAAAAAAATAGATGAACACAGAGGAAGGGAAGCAAAAACAAGATAAAAACAGAGAGTGAGGCAAACCATAAGATGTATTCTTAAACAAAGGGAACAAACTGAGAGTTGCTGGAGGGGTGTTGCATGGAGGGATGGGCTAAATGAGGGATGGGCATTAAGGAGTGCACTTGTTGGGATGAGCACTGGGTGTTACATGTTAGTGATGAGTTACTAAATTCTACTCCTGAAACCATTATTACACTATATGTTCATTAACTTGTATTTAAATAAATAACAAAAAAAGATGTGTGTATTGAGGAACCTCCATACTGCTTTCCACAGTGGCTACACCAATTTGCATTCCTCCCAACAGTGCACAAGCGTTCCTTTCCACATCCTCACCAACACTTGTTACTTCTTGTCTTTTTGATTCTAGCCATTCTGACAGGTGTGAGGTGATATCTCACTGCAGTTTTGATTTGAATTTTCCTGATTAGTGATGTTGAGCATCTTTGCATCTGTGTGTTGGCCATTTTCTTCTTTGGAAAATAAAAATAAAATTACCATATGATCCAGGAATTTTGCTACTGAATATTTACCCAAAGAAAACAAAAACACTAATTCGAAAAGATATATGCACCCCTATGTTTTTGACATTATTATTTACAATAGACAAGATATGGAAGCAACCCCAGCATCCATCAATGGAAGACTGAATAAAGAACATGTGGCATGTATATACAATAGGATATTACTCAGCCATAAAAAGGGTGAGATTTTGCCATTTGCAACAACAGAGATGAATCTAAGGGTTATAATGCTACATTAAATAAATCAGACAACAACAAATACAATGTGATTTAACTCCTATGTGAAACTTAAAAAAAAAAAGAACAAAGAAATAAAGAGATAAACAAGCAAATAGACCCTTAAATACAGAAAACAAAATGGTGGTTGCCAGAAGGGAAGTGAAGGGATGGATGAAATAGGAATAAGAGTATACTTATCATTATGAACACTAAGTAATATACAGACTTATTGAATCATTATATTGTACACATGAAATTGTGTATATAACACAATTTATAACACTGTATGTTAATTATACTTCTATAACTTTTTTTTAAAATGATACCTGTATTGATTTCCCTATAGGGTTCTTTTTTTTTAATGTTTTTTATTTTATTTTTGAGAGAGAGAGAGAGAGAGAGAGAGAGAGAGAGAGAGAGACAGAGCATGAGCAGGGGAGGGGCAAAGAGAGAGGGAGACACAGACTCTGAAGCAGGCTCCAGGCTCTGAGCTGTCAGCACAGAGCCTGACACGGGGCTCAAACTCATAGACTGTGAGATCATGACCTGAGCTGAAGTCGGGCCCTTAACCGACTGAGCCACCCAGGCACCCCACCCTGTAGGGTTCTTAAAATGACTCAGAAAGCAAGCAGATTTGAAAATTTGGGAAACATGGTAGGTTACATATAAAACCCTCATACTCTACTCCTGATCACTCATTTTCCTTGTTCTAAATTCTGATTCTAAAATGAGAATTCCTTGAGGGCTTAGTATAGATTTAAGTGAAATGTCCAAGTGCTGCTCATGGTGTTTGTATGAGACATGGCCTTAAACAACTACCAGATGTACAAAACAATTGTTTAAATGTAAAGATTATCGCTGGATCATGAGTTCATGTGTCTTGCCCCTAACATCAATATTAGTGGGAAAACAGTTTGTCAGTTCCTCAAAAAGTTAAACATAGAGTTTCCATGACCTAGCAGCCCCATTCCTAGGTATACACAGCAAAAATGGAGACCTCGTTCTCAAACACATACTTGAACACAAATGTTCATAGCAGCACAATTCACAATAATCAAAGGTATAAACAAACCAGATACCCTCCAACGGATAACCTGGTAAGCCAAATATAGTATCTACATGCAACAAAATATTACCCAGCCAAAGAAAGGAACAATGTACTCACACATGCTACAACATGGATGAACTTCAAAAAGTGAAAGGAGCCGGATGCAAAAGGCAACAGAGTGTAAGAGTCTATTTATGTGAAATATCCAGAATAGGTTAATGCATAGAAACACAAAGCAAATTGGTGGTAGCCAAAGATAGAGAAGTTACTGTTTAACAGAAAGTGGGTTGTTGTTGTTTGTTGTTGTTGTTTGTTTGTTTTGGTAGGGGGTGTGGGGAGGGGATAAAAGTGTTTTGGAACTTGGTTATGCTGTGGTCACACAATCTGGCAAATGTGCTATAGATACCATTGCATTATATGCTTTAAAATGGTTACGTAAGTTTATCTCAGTTAAAACAATACAAGTGGACCCACTCTAGATCAGAATTATGTGTATATAAGTATATATATTTTCCTTACTCTGAGTTGTAAAAGCTTCTTTCACTCTTGTTCCTTACACACCTTCCATAGAATTGCTGACTAGAACTAGAAATGCAATTAGGGTCTGAAAAACACAATTTTCCTCAGCACAAAGCCAAGTCTTTGTATGTGGATTCAATCCTCTACCTGCTTCTAATTTTTTTTCAACGTTTTTTTATTTATTTTTGGGACAGAGAGAGACAGAGCATGAACGGGGGAGGGGCAGAGAGAGAGGGAGACACAGAATCGGAAACAGGCTCCAGGCTCCGAGCCATCAGCCCAGAGCCTGACTCGGGGCTCGAACTCACGGACCGCAAGATCATGACCTGGCTGAAGTCGGACGCTTAACCGACTGCGCCACCCAGGCGCCCCAATCCTCTACCTGCTTCTAGAACACTTGGTAGAATGAAGCACTTCCAACCTGCCTTAAAATGCTTTGATTTTTTAATTTTAAAGTGATTGCAGACATATCAAGGTTTCAAAACAGTGCAAAGGATTCTTATACATTAGTCACTCAGAGTCACTATATGTAAATATCTTTATGTAAAACATAGGAAATGTAAAGCATGTTTTAGTGATAAAATAGGTAAAATATGCATATGTATGTACATTCATGTACATATATGTATGCTGTCTATATATGCATGGGATATGTTTTCTCATGTATGTATATTCAATATGTATGTATTTCATAAATCTATATATGGATGCATGCATAAAGGTGTGTATGCATCTATTCACATATACGTATATGGGTGTGTATATAATTGTGCACATGTATATATGTGTACATGCATATAAACACATCATATGCCTATGTATGTATGCACATATACACATAATCTTTTTTCTGGACCATTGAAAAGACATGTTTCCTCTTGACTCATATAAACAGTTTGTTATTTCCTAAAACAAATACAATCTATTGTATTACCACAGCACAATTATTAAAATCAAGATACTAATATTAATGATACTAAAATCTAATCTATAACTCTTCAAATTCCACTATTTGTAGTAATAATGTACTTTTTAGCAAAGGAAAAAACATGGAGCTGAAATCTATAAGCTGGACTGGAATGAAACTGGTAACTCGAAGTTTTTGGAAAACTTTCTTTATATCTAGCTCATTGTATTTTTAATCACCAAGATAATATATTATGCAGTATGCCTGGGGTGCACGAAGATTAGATTCAGGAATCAATTTCATCCAATTACTTAATCTCAGATATGAGTGCTTTTACACTGTGAAACTATTAATCACTCTTTTAGGAATAGAGGGAGAGCCAACAACAAAAAAAAATCATAAGGGTCTGAATATCTTTTGAGCTAAAAGTGTTCTCTGTTTACTTTTTCTTTGATCATGAAAATCCACAGGCAGCCATAAAAATTTTACGGGAGCTATAATTATTTGAAACTTTCAGGGTGTCTCTAAAGCACTTTATAACAACCTCAAGTATCATAACTTGATATTATTTCTACTTTTCTACTTATAATGAAAACAAGAGTTGTGAGTCCTATTCATCATTTCCACATGAAAAAACAGTAGAAAAAGTGGTGTGTTTATTCACCTAGAAAATGCCCAGCTGGGGTTTATTAACCACATTTTAGTTACTCATCTTTATGACTCTCAAATAGAGATAAGATAAAATCACAAAGACCTCCCAGATGACAGGTTCAGCAAGGCCACTGGATTTGAGGGAAGCTGGGGTATCCTGTGGTTGCTTCATGGCCAACAACAAATTATCTATGTTCGAGGTATCTGTTTTCTGGAATTTTTAGTAAATTAAAACTTAGAGTCCGTTTGACAGCACTATCCATGATCTCATTGGCACATCCTCTTAATATTGAACCGCTGAGGATATCAGTCCTGCAAACTTGCATTTAAGATAAGCCCTATGTATTTAATATATTCATGTAATGAGGAATAAGGCTTCTTCATTTTATCTATCTATCTATCTATCTATCTATCTATCTATCTACCTATCTACCACCTGTCTTTAAAAACAGTCTGCTCTGTGCTGGAAGGAAGTGGGTGGGTGATGGCCTAGGTGGGTGATGGGTAGTAAGAAGGGCACTTGTGATGAGCACTGGGTGTTGTAAGTGATGAATCACTGAATTCTATTTCTGAGCAATATTGTGCTCTATATTAACTGAAATATAATATAATAAATTATATAAATTATATAAATAATAAATTATAATAATAATAATAAAATATAATATTTCACAGTTAGTCAAATAACTGGAATATAATTAACTGAAATATAAATAAATTTAAGCTCTAATCAAGTTCAATGAACCATATGCCCTGCTAAGACAGGAACACAAAAGGGGCGTCTGGGTGGTTCAGTCGGTTAAGCATCCGACTTCGTCTCAGGTCATGATCTCGTGGTTATGGGTTCAAACCCAATGACTTCAGTTCAGGTCATGATCTCGTGGTTGTGTGTTCCAGTCCCCTGTCATGCTCTGTGCTGACAGCTCAGAACCTGAAGTCTGCTTCAGATTCTGTGTCTCCCTCTCTCTCTGCTCCTCCCCCACTCATACTCTGTCTCTGTCTCTCAGAAACAAACATTAATTTTTTTTTTTTTTAAAGACAGGAACACAAAAGGGTATAAGGGATCTCTGGCCATCAGAAGGTCACAGTCTAATTGGGATCATTGATCTGTAAAGAGATAAACCACAAATCAGCATCATTAGGTCTCTAACATTTGTCTGAACTGAATGCCATGACGTCATGAAAAGTCTGGTCAAGATGTCTTCGATTTATCTGGGAAAGTTTCACTGAAGGAGGTGATACCTGAGCTGTGAAATCTTGATGGCTGAAAGGAATTTTTCAGAAAAAAAAGGTTGGGAAGGAAATTTATATATATAAAGCTAAGAAGATATCTATCTATATGTATACAATAGATATGTATATAGATAGATCTATAAATGTAAAGAGATACAGATATGCACATATATACACATACATACAAGCATGAATATACTAAGTGAGAGGTGGTAATGACTAGTCATGAGAAGCTCATACATACATTTAAGATATTTATAATTTGCAGTTGAAACTCTATTTTAGAGGGTAGAGAAAACCTAAAAGGCCCAGGGTACAGGAGAAGTAAAATCAAGTACTCTCTGATTTCATGGCTTCTCCTGGAGAAGCTTAAATAATGCCACAGTCCCTTCTAAACTGCATCTTATGCATTGGTCGCTATGGTCTACCATGTGTTCTAATACGCTGGCCAAAGGTGATTGCCACAGGAATATGCATCACACCCAACAAAAACCAATCTATAAACGGAAGGCGTGCTGTCAACTGGCCTACCACAAGAGAACTGGCCCATACTAGATGGTGATGGATGAATCACCTTGCACCTCTCAGCTTTTCTCTGCTATCAGAATTTTACCTCCTCTGTACAGCGTCTGGTCACAGACAAAACACAAACGTGAAGCCATGGGATGGAGAAAGATGCCATGAGTCAAAGAGACCTTCTGAGTCAAGCCCTGACTCCATCTCACCTGCCTCTTTCCTCCCTCACCTGTCTGCAGCTGCATGTTACCAGGCCAGGCCCTTGCCTTCCTCAGGGACTCTGCATTTGCTGTCCCCACTGCATGTGATGCTTCTTTCCCAGTACGGCTCATGCCCTCCTTTTTATTAGGTCTTCTGACAATGCCATCTTTTGGGGGTGGAAAGGGGCATTTCTGGATGCCCGTACCTAAAACTCTACCCTCCACACACTTCAAAACCCCTTTCCCAGCTTCATTATTTTCTCCTTGGTGCTTATCACCATGGGACATTCTATGGCTTTCCTCAGCATTCACCTTTTTTTTTTTGTCCTTGTTCTATTTTGTCTCCATCCTGCACTAGAACATAGCTGCCTGAGTCCAGAATCTTGTCTGTTGTGCTCACTGCTCCATCCCTAGTGCTTAGGTTAGAGCCAGACACTTGGGGGGTACTTGGACAAGTAATGCTTCATCCCCAACTCATCCCAGATCCATTTTCAGCCCTCTGTGCCCTGCTCTGTGCCCTTGGAGGTAAACCCCTGTGAGCTGCACCCAACATTAGATAGATGGCTTTGGGGTGCTTCAGCCAATGGGAGGCACTATGAAGATGTGTAGGGAGGGAGGAGAGAAGGACTGTGGTAGTCCTCCCTGCCCTATCACTGCCTCAGTCCATCTCCAGCAGGAGCTGGGTCCCCCCCACAACTAGAGAGCTCCTGCCAGTACTCTGTTCCTTCCGTGAAAGCAATCTCTTCTAATTCCTTCCACTGTGGGGGTGTAATGGCTTCCTGCTGCTCCTAATTTCTGGGTACTGTATCCTTTCTCTATTTTTACTTGTAACCCTGCCCACATATCATTAAGTCGACCCTTCATTAAAATCTTTTCATTTGGACCATCTGTGATGAGCTCTCTTTCCTGCCAGGACTCTGCCTGATAAAGAACTCAATAAACACTTGTTGAAAGACTGTTGAATGAACGAAAAGTTCTGGCATCCTTTGAAAAGTTGATGGATTGGCTTTGGCACTGGATCTGCCATTGGAGAGACACTAGAGGAGAGAAGCCTACAAATCAGCAGTGGGGAGATGCTCCTGGAAAGTCCAGCCAAGCCCTGAATGTGTATACTTAATGCAAGAGCCACTGGTTGAGGATACAGAAGTCAATCTGCAAGCTACTTTTCTTCATTATGCCAATCATTTCGTCTAGTTATTTTGTATGTCAGCTGAATATGTTTGTGCTGATAAAATAACGGTGTTTGAAACAGATCATAACGCTAATAGAATGCACTGGCAGAGGGTGAGAGGCGATTAAATAATTGTCGAATTCCAATTCACTATTTGATTAATTTGCTTAACCTTTCTGAGCTTGGCTTGCTCATCTACAAAGGGTAAAATAAACTTAACGGAGAAGTTATAAATGTAAAGACATGACTTGTGTAAAGTGCTCATCACAGTGTGTGACACAGTATTTGCTCAATAATATTAGTTTCTCCTCCTTTTCTTCCTGGTTTCATTTCTCTTTTTTGTTGCCTCTCTCCTTATGGCACTGCCTCAAATAAAATGGGATCAGAGAGATTTTATTCTGCCGAAACCTTTAAATTCCCTGGTTTGAAAAAAAAAAAAAATCTGTGATGTTTCTGGTGAAGAAAGAGAAGGAATTTATTACCAGGTGGGCATTCAGACATCTAGGTACAAGAAGTTATAAGAAAAAAGAGAGTCTATGAAGAGACGCAATAGTCACCCTCCTGACATAAGGCTTCCAGAAAGGTCTGCCCCATGCTGTACAAGCAAATGGCTATGCTTGATTGCTTGGCAAGTTAAGCAATATTCCACAACCATTACAGTTACATACCACTGGATCAAACTTGAGCCCATTTCAAGATGCTGAACAAGAGAAACTTGGCTGCTTTTCTTCGCCATAGGGGAAAACAGAGGGGCCTTCTTGGAAGATTATTGGTGTGAAATCCTTAGTTATAGTGTTAAAATTTACCACTTTACGTGCGTGTTAGGACATATAGATGTATTTCCACTTCAACCTATAACTTCCCCCTTGTCTTTTTTTGTTTATAAAGCAAAGAGCATGCTATGAAGGTAGGAGAGCATTAGAGGTTTTGCTTCCAAAAAACTTCACACACTATAGGATGGATTAACAGAACTGAATACACTTTCAAAGAAAATGCTGTGTTTAAGTATATACACATCCTGTAAGCCCACTCGTAGGAGACAGCATCCCAATCACCAAGGGCATGAGAGTGCTGTGTTGGTTTTCTTGAGCTCCTGTGTCCCTTTTGTCCTAAAGAAATGGGACTCATCCAACAAATTATAATGCAATGACTGACTGTCTTTTCTGCCTCCATTGCCGCCATGGCGCCTGCGGGGGGGAAAAAAAACTTGTGGCAGGGGTGGGGGGCAGAAAAAAAATAAAGAATCAACTTCTGAAGTTTACACTTGACTGCACACACCCTGTAGAAGATGGACTCATGGATGCTGCCAATTTTGAGCAGTTTCTGCAAAGAGAATCCAAGTGAATGGCAAAGCTGGGAATCTCCATGGAGGGGCTGTAACCACTGAAAGAGGCAAGAGCAAGATCACTGTTAACTTCTGAGGTGCCTTTCTCCAAAAGGTATCTGAAATTTCTTACCAAAACATATGTGAAGGATAATCCACATGACTGGTTGTGTGTAGTTGCTAACAGTAAAGAGGGTTACGAGTTGCATTACTTCCAGATTACCCAGGATGTGGAAGAGGAGGAAGATAACGATTAAAACACATTTACCAATGGGGCATCTTCATGGCTCAGTCAGTTAAGCTGACTCTTGGTTTCTGTTCAAGTCATGATCTCACAGTTCCATGAGTTCCAAGCCCCGCGTTGGGCTTTGGGCTGACAACACAAGGCCCACTTGGGATTCTGTCTCTCCCTCTCTCACTGCCCCTCCCCCATTCATCTCTCCCTCTCTCTCAAAATAAATAAATAAATTTAAAAAACCTCATTTACCAGGAATATTTTGTATGAATTCTTGAAAAAGGCTTAGGGCTAAATAAATAAATACACACAGATATGGATCACTGTATCTACGTAGCTGCTGAATGAAGCTGGCATGACTGTAGAGAAAAAACCCAGCTCTGAACTTGAAGGCCATGAGGACAGCAATGAAATAGTTCAATCCCTTGCAAAACACAAAACAAAACATAACCAGAAAATGAGAACATCCCAAATCTCAACCTTCCCTTGGGTCCTGCAGAAACGTGTGCCATGCTAACTCCATGTTGGCGCTGTCTTTAATCATGGGCTATCGTCACCAAACACCCACACTGCAAGAGTCAGCACATTAATATCTCATGACACCAATCCCAGACTTGAAGGAGAATCAACACCCATACAGACTTATTCAGAGACCCCGTGTGACTTTCTGTGGCACTCACCAATTCACGTTACTCTATTTATTTTATTTTATTAAATTTTTTTTTCAACGTTTATTTTATTTTTGGGACAGAGAGAGACAGAGCATGAACGGGGGAGGGGCAGAGAGAGAGGGAAACACAGAATCGGAAACAGGCTCCAGGCTCTGAGCCATCAGCCCAGAGCCTGACGCGGGGCTCGAACTCAGGGACCGTGAGATCGTGACCTGGCTGAAGTCGGACGCTTAACCGACTGCGCCACCCAGGCGCCCCTACGTTACTCTATTTAACCAAACTATGAGCCACGTGAAGGCGGCGCCATGTTGTGATGTCACTGAGCCCTTCTCTCCCCATTCACTCATTCTCTTGGGAAAGCCTTCCCAACTTCCCTGACCATGATCCAGCGCCCTGCTCCACACCATCGTGGTATATCACGTATGTCACACACTGCTGTCATCACCAGTGTTAATATTGCCTTTGGGTGATCATTTGAGTGTTTCCACCACTGGAAATAAGTTCCATGATGGCATTTGGGCACCTTTGTTTCCATGAAGTCTAAAAATAATTATTTTTCAATGAACGGATACATACATAAATCTGAAATTTCCTTATTATTTAACTGTCTAGTATTTTTGTTGGAAAAATTAGTTTGTGGTATCTTGATAAATTATGAATTGTCTTTACCATATTCTCTGCTTGTCTGGGGAAAAAAAAAGCCATTACTGAAACATACACATGCATAACATCCCAGAACAAAAACTGGTACCTTGAAAAACAAGTAAGAAAAATTGAGGTTTGACATATTTAATTCTGATAGGCATAAAAACCAGATGTATAAGTTAAGGGGACGAGTCATATGGATTAACACATGCTCTGACATGTAGTGTTGTTGACAAATGAAGCAACTGAAATGGAAACATTCATTTATTTTGATAGACAGGTGCCAACATTACTCTGAAAAGGTGCCAGTGTGTTCTATACACACGCACACGCGCACGCACGCGCACACACACACACACACGTTTCTTATGCCTTACCACTATGTTTAGTGTAAGATTTATACAGCCTATTGTAGAATAAAAGTTATCCACACATTAAAAGTAAGGATTCTTTAGGCAAAAGTTATATAAGATTGTCACTAAAACTGTCCTCATTAGACAGCAAATACTTGGTATCTATTGTGTGTTTTCTATGACTGATACGATGTCTAAGGTACATCCCTATCTTCAAGAAGAAGGGTCAGAGGAAAACTCAACTACAAAAGCACTTAAGAGGTAATACATGCAAAATAAAATTCACAGAGTTAAGAGAAGGGAGTGGTCTCTTCCTGTAATGGAATTGGGGAGAGCAGAATGTTCCATGGAAGAGTACAATTTAATTAGGAATTTGGATGTTAAGTAGAATTTTGATGGATGGAAGTACAAGTAAGGTGAAGGAAAGGGACAGCTGTTCCAAAAAACATTAATATCATAATTAAAAATCTAAAGACCTGCATGGACTGTGACATATTGAGAAATATATTGTTTTAAAGGCTGGAATTGTGGGGTTGAAACTGCAGCATAGGCTAGCTTGTCCTGACTTGCACAGGAGTAGGACTTGGACATCAAAAGCCTGGGGCCTGAGCCAGTGTTCCTAATTCCGATGCTCTGTGGCCTCCCTTCGTGGTGCAAAGACTCACCCCAGACTCCCAAGTGACAACCATATTTGTCCCGGCCACATTTTTCCCTTGACAGCCAGTCAATCATTTTAGCTAACAATGTTGTCCCTTCCTGAGTTCTTTATCCATAGCAGCATGAGTAATTCATTGGGTTTAAACAAGGATCCCTTTATTGGCATTTTCTGGTGAGGATTCATATTCAACGTAATTTTAAATATTGGGTCATGACCGAGAAGCGCGTCTACATTTTTTCCCAAAACTCCTTGTCATCAATCTCTAATGTGTATGTATTTATTCACTCAGCAAAATATCACAAAGTATTTCTCTATGGCTACATAGCAGATCCTGGCCACGTCCTGCTCACATCCCGGTGTCCATATTATCTCAGTGCACACCACTAACTTCCCACTACCGAATGCTGCTTTTTTGTTTTCTCCCTTAAGGGCTTTCTCTTCTTGCAGCTGGAGTGTGTTTTGTCCCCCAACTGGTTGGTGGATTTGACCCTAATTATCATAAAGAACTAATATTACAGAATAGGGCCAAACATATGTGTTGAACTCAGGGAATTCACTGAATGTTTCTTGGTGCTTCTATGCCTGGGGATGAGACGAAATGCACGACTGCAAGAGTTTCAGAACCTGCAGCCTGACAAGGGCATGGTAACCAAGGGTTCTGATATCTAAGGAAGAAGTTCTGAGGTTCTCCTTGGTGAGAAACCAGCAGAAATGTCGGACAAGAACGAGGAATATATGAAATGAGTACAAGAAAAGGAAGACAAGGAGTATCAAGTGTAGTCTTGAGACCAACTGAAGCTGATTGTGGCTTATCCCTTGATTCCTCCTGTTTTAAGTATTTTATTTAATTACCTAATATATTGCACCTGGCCACCACCTTGAAGCATCAACATAGGACACAATGCAACTGACACAGTGCACCAGTGGCAGGAGTGGTGCACGGGTCGGACTATAGTAGATTATTCTGGTGCCCACCACCATCTCACACTTTCCACTTCAGTACAACTGCCAGTACCTGCACTTCTCCTCCCAAAGGCTCCCTGTTGCTCCCGGAGGTGCTTTGCTGCCAGCGTGGAAAACTGGGGCTGTCAAAGTATTCAAAACAAAACCCTGGGAACAGTCCTCAATCAGTCCAACTGATTGGAGTTTGTCTACCATTTCCCCAGTGACCTCATTTCCCCAGTGATCTTTTTATAGGATGACTCTAAGTCATATGCTCTACACTGATTCCTAAATTCCCTCCGTGAGGTAATCTCCATTTATCCATGGTTGTAATGGGCTCTGTAGCACAGTCTTCATGGGTTGCATCCCCTTCTTTGCCTATCTTCTTCAATCTCCTATGGGTGTTTTCTGTCGTCCCCCACATAAAATACTTTCACTCAAATCCTTGACTTAATTCTGCTTCTGGGGAACCCAAACTAAAGCAGTCTGGTACTTGTCACTTGCTCATACTGTTGGCTGTTCCCCAAGCAACAGAGGAGATTTCTGACTTCAGACCAACAACCCTCCCAGAAAATATGGACAGAAAGATAGAAGGCTCATAATTTCACCGCCAGGAATTCCCTCCTCTCCTCCATGTCAAGGCCACCTGTGAACTGGACTGCAATGCCATGGAAGTCGATTTCTGGCTGCTCCTAGCATATTACCTCAATCTTTACGAGAAATTAGATTATGGGAAGTAGTCATGCTACTATCAAGAAATACCATCACAGTTCATGTGACAATGAGGTAGAAACCATAATTATTTTTCCTTTCTTAGATTTTTTTCAGACATTGACTAGTTTATAGATTCTGTCTTCCTCAAAATCTCACCAAAAAATCGTATGACATCCCCACCTGTAACCTCATCCTTATGGCACTTTAAATGTATCAGTATAGAAACAGATCAATCAACTGTAGTGACAGACCCTGCTTACCTCTCATATACTCAGAATTAAGCCACACATTTCAGACCTTGAATCTTATCATCAACATTAACTGACAAGGATGTACACCAGACCGAAGTTGGACAAATCCAATTCTCTCCTCCACAAATTCTGAGTTGGGACTTACAAAAGCTAGCTAATTGAAATGGGAAGCTCGCCCGGGAAGACCTTGTTTAATTATATGCATAGTTAAGAAAAGAAAGATAAACACTAGGAGGCTGAGAACAAGAAGAATAAAGCCTACCTGCAAGAGAAAGTGCAGATGGTGCAACTAGGGATTTGGAGAAAGTTATCTTATTTGTGACAGCTTCTTAGTGCCTACTTCCAAGCTTGTATGTGGTCCTGCAATATTTTTTTCTCTTGGAGCTACAGATCCCACTGCACCTTACGACAATTTTCTCCCTTTGGCCTTAAGTTAACTTGAGGGATTTTCCAGTTATTTGAAACCAAAAGAACTTTGGTTAAAACAAGCACACTTGACTTTGAGCTCAGGGAGAAGGGGGACCATCACTTTCTTGATTTTCAGTGTATCTAACTCAGTACTTTGGCACACAGCACATCTTCATTAAGTGTTAGTCAGAAACAGATTGAATAACCAATATTAGTAAATTTCAGTAGCCACACCAAGAAGCATGTATATTTTTCGCCATGAGAAAAGCCTTTCCACCAATGGGAAACAGCTGACCAGCGTTCATCCATTTACAGGGCTGGAATGCTCATGCCTTGGGTTTATTTTAATCAGTAATTGCCCACTCCTTTAATCTATTTGAAAAACAGTCTTAACCACCACTCAAATTATTGGTGTGTTTCTCCAGAATAGGTAGTAAGGTATTAATTCACCTTGAAACATTTAGGCGCCTTTATCACTCTCAGATGTTCAAAGTGTCCGAGCAGAGGAGAGGGATGAAGTAAAGTTTAGGATGGTTAAATCAGAGAAATGAGGTCTCAATCTTTGGCAAATCCAACACTTCATCAAACTCAATAGGAAGGTTGAAGTGTTGTGGGCTGTTGTTTCTTGAGATGTGCATTAAGGAAAGACTAAATTTAGCAAACGCTAAAGTCCCTCTTGTAATGTTTTATGATTGTTATAGTATTTGGTAACTTCTGTTCCCCTCTGGCTGTGATGTGAGAGGCTCCCCTCCACCACGTCACCCCCATGACAGCAATCTCTAGTTGTAAAACGGTAAGACCGTCAGCCAGCAATAATTTGCAATCTAAACAGACTTGACGCTCCCTGACATTTATTGAAACCTCAGACCCCGTGCGCTGGTTTCAGTTTTCCTCCCTTTGCTCTGTTTTTACAGACAGACAAGTGCTTAGATTTAGGTTTAATAATGAGGAGAAATTTCTTCTTGGCCTACTCTTGCTTGTGTTGGCTGCACTGGGGCTTGCAACAGACGGGTGGTTGGAGTTAATTACACTAAATGGTGAGAACATTATTTGACCCCACCGGTTCAGCCCCAGAGGCTGTGTGCCTTCTCACAGACATAGGCAGATGGAATGCTTCACAGGCTGGGCAGAGGGCAGGAGTCATGTAGAGAGAGCTCTCTGCTTAAGACCAGACACGGGGTTTCACTTCCTAACAAAGCTCGGAACTCCAGACTCTTTTATAAGCATAAGCCAGTGACACTCAATGGAACACAGAATGATATCAAGAACTAGGAAAACATACTTTAGCCAATGGAATTGCTCTCAAACACAGCAGTCACCTTTGTGATGGTATACCTCCTTCTTTTTGGGGGAAGATGATGGAGGACTTCACCACAAACTTGACTCTGACAAGCCAAAAGGAAAACTGTTGTCACATATGCCACTGCAGGAGATCTGGTGACATATTACAATTACATTCGAGAGCCAGTGATTAACTGCATTTTTAGCTCAGTGCGTAACACTTAGTGCCTGCAAACATTCTTGTCATTGCTATTTCTAATCATGATGGTGACAATGATAACAGTCTACCCAAGTTCTTGTCCTAGGGATAAGCTGTCATTCCTGATTCTCAAGAAGAAAAATTAACCAACACACCTAGGGGTAGTGAAGGCGCATTGATTGTTGAGCCAGCACAATACAGCTTCAGGTGTACTAAAAGTGTAACTAGGCCAGAGAGACTTGTTGACTTAATACTGACAAGATTTTTGTTCCAATGTGTGCTTTTCTGTTCCATGTCAATTCTATGTAGATTGTTCAGAGGCTCTTGGAAGTCTGTAAGTAGTAATGGCCTACCTGTTGTCTGCAATATTAATTCCATAAAACAGCACTGTATAGAAGCATGCTTAATTTTTTTCATTTTTTATTTATTTTTGAGAGACAGAGCATGCACATGGGGCAGAGAGAGGGAGACAGAGGATCTAAAGCAGGCTCCACACTGACAGCAGAGAGCCCAATGTGGGGCTCAAACTTCACAGAACCACGAGATCATGCCCTGAACCAAAGTCAGACACTTAACCAACCGAGCCACCCAGGCGCTCCTGTATCATATCATGTTTTTAAAAGCCTGCTAGAATCATTGCTGTAAGCTGCACTATCAAATAACTTCTGGTCTGTGACAGTCTATGAAACCCACCAGGATAACAGAGGAGGGAAGAGGTGAGTAGTACCCCAGAGATGGTTCCTACTCTTATCTAACAGGAAGTGGTCCAAACAATTCTTGGTCTTCTTTCATACTACAGACAGCCTCCTGTTCTGTACTACAATGACCACCATCTTCCCCCTTTTTGTCCAAGGTCAAAAATTAATAGTGGTAAGAGAATCAATATTACACCCCAGCACACCAAGGGTTTCTTTGTAATGTATCAGTTGGGAAACAGTGGGCTAGGATTGGGTTTTAATTTAGGTAAGAGTCCTGACTGTCTCCCCTTCAAAGCAGCATGATTCACGTTCAATGATCACATTCCACAGATCTAGTCCCAGTCAGCTGGCATACACTTGATTGTCATTAAATTATGAGCAAGCATGTATAGTTGGTGAGACTCATCTCCTCCCAATGTATAACCTACTCAAAACACGTGTACTTTGTGAATCAGCAGCATCTTTCGCACAAAGGTAACACATGATCACAAGTATAATGTCCATATCTGGAATAAGATAGGATACAGAAATTACCCTGTGGTGATAAACCTTGTCAAATAATTACCACAATCCATAAAGGAGCTTGTTTTGCAAAATGCTTATATAAAAAGTATACAGTGCATATTTTCCCAGTAAAAGATAATTAGGAGAGGTAGGGTGTGCTGTTAAAATACAGAAACAATGACATTCAAGAGTTTAAAAATTGTTATAACACAATCAACTACATGTAAACAGGGAGCAAATGTGAGCTATACTTAATAAAAGAGCTGACTTTTTTTTTTATTAGAGTGGCACTTATTAGAGCAATTACTTTCAGAACTAAAAACATGGTAGCTGTATTACAGAGTCTGTGAGATAGGATCAAGGCATAAGGGAAAGCCAGGACTGAACAATATGTCAGAAGTAAGTTCAGGCAGCAAGAAGAGTCTTGATAAATAAAAATAAATGCGATTTAAACCCAAGAATAAGGATTTCAGGAAAAAGTGAGGACGTCTGCTTTCTCTGGTAACTAATTCTTAGCCCCCCTCCCCCTCCCACACACCACACACACAGTACAGAGAGGGCTGCTGTAAAGAAGGTAAGAAAATCTTCCCAAAGCCTCAATACTAAATCTAAATATTCAAAGTTGTGTTGTTGTTTGCTTCATTTTTGTTTGTGGGCTTCTCGTTTATTTCCAAAAAGAAACTACAGAGAAGAGTTATTCACAGTGAAAGAAGAAGTGTGAGAAAGGTTCAGGCACCAAAGATCTCAGCCCATTCACAAAACACAAGTGGCTGGAACATACTGCATGGGGCAGGCCAGAGCCATACCAGAGAGACGTGAGGGCCATGCTGAGAAGCTGGCATCTGTCCTGTTTGCAGCAAGGAGGCACTGAGTAGTTTACTTAGGAGCACAGCATGGTCAGACTGGTATTTTAAAGAGGTCACAAGGGCAACATTACAAAGGACAGATCAATGGTTCAGCTGGCGTCACTGAGACCAGCCAGAGAGAAGGCAGTCTATGGAGCACTGAACAGGGCCTAAACGAAGACAGAAGTGGTGGAAAAGCACATCCGTTAGGACAACTGGCAGGTTACACGTGCAGAAAAATCATGGTGGACTAAGAAAGGGAAAGCCTATCACGATTTACAGGATTCTGATTTGAGTCAGGGGCTGCTGGAGACAAGAAATATCAAAGAAGGAATAGATCCTAAGGAAAAACAGATCTGAGTTCAGATTTGAATATAAGTTTGAAATTCTTACGGGCGCTTACGCTCAGATACTGCACATCGAATAAACCAAAAACAGGATTCAACCTCAGGTCTATTGGACTCTAGTCTATGCCCTTCTTATACATCTTATATCTTCCTAGTGAGGTAACTAGGAAAGAAAACTGTGTAATAAGTTATTATAAACAGGTATGAGTCTGTGTAGAGGCAAGAGTTGATTCAACATATTCATGGATGCAAGCTATCATCTATCAATTTATATACTTTTTTCTTTAAAGAGACTTTCTTTCATATTACAGAAATAGCTACCTGGGAGGTAACACCTTCACAAACAATATGCAATCAAGGCAGATTAATTTAGACTCTTAGCCATGTATTGGAATTCTGTCTTCTCCTTCCTTCATCCAGCACGGTTGAGCACATGAAGCTCTGGACAGGACTCCTTAGGGAGTCCTGATGAGAATGATATTAATAAAAATCATTGAAAATGGAAGGATTCACCATATATAAGTATTTCTTCCTCTGACAGAATTATTTTCGTAATACTCTCTGATTTTCAAGCAAGTGGACTTTCTCTTTTAAAAAATGATCTGTTGCAATGCAGACTTTCTTATCTTTTCAGAGACAAGTTTCTTTTTTTTTTTTTAATTTTTAAATGTTTATTTTTGAGAGGGAGAGAGAGCACAAACAGGGGAGGTGCAGAAAGAGAAGGAGACACAGAATCCGAAGCAGGCTCCAGGTTCTGAGCTGTCACCACAGAGCCCGACATGAGGCTCGAAATCACAGACCGCAAGATCATGAGCTGAGCCAAAGTTGGATGCTTAACCAACTGAGCCACCCAGGCACCCCTCAGAGATAAGATTTAATGAAGACATAAGACATCAACATTGGAGATGTAAATGAGATTTAAAGATTTAAATGAGGTTACAGACTTCAACATTAGAGGAGAGATATTAGTTAGAATTTTAAGGAGCAAAACAGGCTGAAAGATTTATGATAGCACTTAGAAACACAAGCCTTCAGACTGCATGCCCAAGCATGACCAAAGAGCAGGTAATAACAGATCTCATTAGACACTGTTTATTTAATTTAACATTATTCTGTCAGAGATGTCTACCTGCTGGGTAGAGCTAATATTTTTTGGTAATGCTCAAATACACAAGGCTATGTTTATAATAACAGAGAGGTATAAGTGCAAGTTCAGAAATCACCAAATTATACCGAATCAGTGTAGTGTTCTGTATCTACAGTTGTTAATTTTTCTGCATCTGCATTCCTCCATGAGAGCTAGGAAATAATTCATACCTACTAGCTCAGAAAGAACCCTAAAAAGGGAACCCATCATGGATGACACTAAGTCTCCATGTTTCCCTTTGTTTTCTTTTTCTCTTTCTATTGCTACCATACACACACCACACACAGTCAATATTCCTCCTCCTCCTTTTTTAAATTATTTTTTTTTATTTCAGAGCGAGAGAGAGAGAGGATCTCAAGCAGTCTCCACCCTCAGCACCGAGTCCCCTGTGGGGCTTGATCCCGGGACCCTGGGAGCATGACCTGAGCCCAAATCAAGAGTTAGACGCTCAACCTACTGAGCCGCCCTACCACCCTTCTTCCTTTTTTTTAATGCAAAGTATCTTCAACTTTTATTTGAGAGAAACATAGTAACATTCAAATGTAACTTAAATAAAAGAAGATTTACCTAGAACATTTCATCTTATATATGGTCTTTAAGCGTGGCCAGTACAGATATGTATTTCATTTGTGTTTTATATATTCATTAAAAAAATTCTGAGCCCCTCCAATGGGCCACACACTGAGCTCCAAGAGTCTGGTGTCACCTCCCTTTGCCTGGTCTCCTGGAGGAAGAAGATGGCTCCTGGGGCAGCTCTGTCCCTTCCCTGAGACGAGATCAGCCTCAGTTCCTTAGCTCAGACCTGAGCCTGTCTTTCCTCAGTGGAACAGTGTGCTGAGTCCAGGGGCTTTGTTGAGCTCTGGCCCTGGGTCCTTGTGAGGTGGGAGGGCTAGACGTGGATGGGTGCCTGGGGCATCTCTGGGCTTGGTGATTAAGCTGGAGACCACTTCCTTTCCTTCATGACAAGCAAACGTCATTTCCCCAGCTTTCATCCAAGAGGAAGCTCTGGTCAGGGTCTGTCCCTGGCCTCTGACATCCAGCAGCTGCATCAGGTGATCAAAAAGTGCCAGCATGTGATTCTGGAGCTGCCTGAGTACTCAGAACAGACAGATGCAGTTGTGAGGCTCACCCACCTCCAGCTGAAGTTCCAGAAGCTGAAGGTGGGTGCTGGTCAGTCCTACCACAGAGGCTGCTGGAGCAGAATGAGAATGTAGAAGTCTGGAGGCCTGGGGCAGCCTCTGGCTCTCTCCCCTTCCAGGGGATGAAAGCTACCCAGAAAGGTGGGGACAGAGGTGGGACCTCATCCCCTGTGTAGCCTACTTCTCTCTTCCTCTTCTTCCACCTCCCCCTACCCCTCTTTCCTCTGTTTCCCTTCTTTTCTTTTTACTAATGTTTTTTTTATATGAAATTTATTGTCAAATTGGTTTCCATA
The DNA here is from genome assembly GCF_016509475.1 of Prionailurus bengalensis. Classification (NCBI taxonomy): domain Eukaryota; kingdom Metazoa; phylum Chordata; class Mammalia; order Carnivora; family Felidae; genus Prionailurus; species Prionailurus bengalensis. The sequence goes on from NC_057347.1 coordinate 51,876,372, forward strand.
CAACACCAGTGCTCATCCCAACAGGTGCCCTCCTCAATGCCCGTCACCCACTTTCCCCTCCCTCCCACCCCCCATCAACCCTCAGTTTATTCTCAGTTTTTAAGAGTCTCTTATGGTTTGGCTTCCTCCCTGTCTTTTTTTTTTTTCCCTTCCCCTCCCCCATGGTCTTCTGTTAAGTTTCTCAGGATCCACGTAAGAGTGAAAACATGGTATCTTTCTCTGGATGACTTATTTCACTTAGCATCACACTCTCCAGTTCCATCCACGTTGCTACCAAAGGCCATATTTCATTCTTTCTCATTGCTAAGTAGTATTCCATTGTATAAGAATTCTATGCATGTTTTTGAGATTAAAGGAACTTCTGGGTATAACTGTACAGAACAAGATATGCCAATATGAATGATTTCATACAGAAACCAATATCCTTGAATATTCAAGTGAGGAAAATCAAAGATGCTTGTGGAAAGACTACACTGCACATATGCCCACTTAATTTTCTGTTTATGTCACTTCCATCTCCATCCAAAACAGGTTATAAAAAAATGGTCACGTTACTTAGGTTTATATATATTTAAAATATGATTAATAATTCATTATTCAATAGCATAATGTAATTTAGACAGTGAAGCTATCAGCTTTTATTAAGCATTTTTAAAGGTAAGGAGGTCAAGAAAAGAAATTAAATTTTCTTCTGTGGTTTGACATCATCTCCAATATGAATTTGGAAGTAAAAATAAAAATTGTTGAGCTGAAAATGTTGTGCTCTATGATGAAAACTTTAGAGCACAATGCTAGTAGATTGACAGTGTTTCTGAAAATCTTTATGAATTTTAGTTAGCTGTATATATTTTTATTTTTTATTAATAATGTATTTATTTTTTAATTCACATCCAAGTTAGTTAGCATATGGTGCAACGATTTCAGGAGTAGATTCCTTAATGCCCCTTACCCATTTAGCCCATCCTCCTCCCACAACCCTTCCAGCAACCCTCAGTTTGTTCTCTGCATTTAAGAGTCTCTTATGTTTTGTCCCCCTCCCTGTTTTTATATTATTTTTGCTTCCCTCCCCTAATGTTCATCTGTTTGTATCTTAAGTTCCTCATATGAGTGAAGTCATATGATATTTGTCTTTTTCCAACTGACTAATTTCACGTAGCCTAATACCCTCTAGTTGCATCCACATAGTTGCAAATGGCAAAATTTCATTCTTGCTGATTGCCGAGTAATACTGCGTGTGTGTGTGTGTGTGTGTGTGTGTGTGTGTGTGTATATGTATATGTGTGTATATGCGTATATATGTATATGTATATGTGTATACACACACACACACACACACACACACACACACACACCACATCTTCTTCATCCATTCATCCATCGATGGACATTTGGGCTCTTTCCATACTTTGGCTATTGTCAATAGAGCTGCTATAAATATTAGGGGTGCATATGTCCCTTTGAAACAGCATACCTGTATCCCTTGGATAAATACCTAGTAGTGCAATTGCTGAGATGTAGTATAGCTCTATTTTTAATTTTCTGAGGAACCTCCATACTGTTTTCCAGAGTGGCTGCATCAGTTTGCATTCCCACCAGCAGTGCGAAACAGAGTCTCTTTCTCCACATCCTCACCAGCATCTGTTATTACCTCAGTTGTTAATTTTAGTGATTCTGACAGGTGGGAGTGATATCTCATTGTGGTTTTGACTTGTATTTCCCTGATGATAAGTGCTGTTGAGCATTTTTTCATGTGTTGGTTGGTCATCTGGATGTCTTCTTTGGAGAAGTGTCTATTTATGCCTTTTGCCCATTTCTTCACTGGATTATTTGTTTTTTGGGTGCTGAGTTTGATAAATTCTCCATAGATTTTAGATACTAACCCTTTATCTGATATGTTGTTTACAAATATCTTCTCCCATTCCGTTGGTTGCCTCTTAGTTTTGCTGATTGTTTCCTTCACTGTGCAGTAGCTTTTTATTTTGATGAGGTCCCAATAGTTCATTTTTGCTTTGGTTTCCCTTGCCTGAAGAGACAGGTTGAGTAAGAAGTTACTGTGACCAAGGTCAAAGAGGTTTTTGCCTGCTTTCTCTTCTAGGATTTTGATGGCTTCCTGTCTTACATTTAGGTCTTTCATCCATTTTGAGTTTACTTTGGTGTATGGTATAAGAAAGTGGTCCAGGTTCATTTTTCTGCATGTCGCTGTCCAGTTTTCCCAGCACCATTTGCTGAAGAAACTGTCTTTATTCCATTGGATATTCTTTCCTGCTTTGTCAAAGATTAGTTGGCCATACATTTGTGGGTCCATTTCTGGGTTCTCTATTCTGTTCCACTGAACTGAATGTCTGTTTTTGTGCCATGAAAATCTTTATGAATTAAGAGAATAATCTGCAATAATCTGTTTTCACATTAACAATATGGTCTAAAATCTTTTTTTAATATTTATTTTTGAAAGGGGGGGAGGGGTAGAGAGAGGTGGGGCACAGAGGATCCCAATCACACTCTGGGCTGTCAGCACAGAGCCCAACACGGAACTCTAACCCATGAACCGTAAGATCATGACCTGAGCAGAAGTCGGACACTTAACCAACTAAGCCACTGAGGCGCCCCTCGTCTAAAATCTTCTTGAAAAACTACTTCAAGGATCAAGGATTCACCATCCAATTGCTCAGGCACAGTGATGGCATTTCCAGGCGTGGCCCAGAAATTAAATTGTTCTAACTGGAGAACCAAACTTTAGGAAAAAGTTGTCAGTGAAGCATGGAAGGTAATCAGAACAACCTTGGAGATGTTTAGACCACCCAGCAAAGGCCCCTAGTTAACACTAGAACTCTCTTTGATGCTTAAAATATTGGAAATAATTACTTATACTTACAGATGAGATAGTAAGATTTTTAATTCTCCATTATTTTCTGGGAACTTTTAGCCAAAGATGCATACATCTACTTTTTCTTCAGAGTCTTTCTCTTCCTGACTGCATGATGTCCTCCGATGCCACGGTCCTTCCAGTCATACAGAACTTCATACAGAAATGAAGCTTCCCACCTTGTTCTGGACCCTTCCTCTGTCCCATCCCCTACGTTTTGTCAAATTTTAGGGTATGTCAATGCTAGCACCTCTGAGTTAGAACAAGTGTTGGCAAACACTTTTTGGTTAAGTACCAGATAGTAAATAATTTCGTTTTTGTGGGTCATACAGCCTCTGTCACAACACTCAACCCTACTACTGTAGCATAAAAGTAGTCACACACAATACGTAAAGGAACAAGTGTGGCTATATTCCAATAAAACTTTATTTACAAAATCAGGCATTAGGCATATTCGGTCCAAAGGACCATACTTTGCCAACTACTGAGCTAAAGCACGTGTTCTTCTTTTTCCACACCTGCTGTTATATCCTAACAAACTCTCACTAATTCACTCTGCTCTTTTATACACTTTTGTTTCCTGTCTCTGCCCGGTCAAAAGCTTCCTTATGTTGTCATACGAATCTTCTTTAGGTGTAACTCACTCATCTGTGTTCCCCTGAGAAAACCTATCTGTGAGCCTATTATCTATAAAATTAAGTTTTAAAGTTTCTGCAGATAAAGTCCCAACCTAGTTTCATACCTCACCCCTGATACTTAAGAATGATACTTGTCCTTCAAATAGCCCTGCTCCTTCTTGCAACTTTTCTTATACTCTCTCTTCTGCTTAGGATGGTCTTCTCCCTATTTTTACTTGTCCAAATCCTGTCTGTAATTCAAGGTCTTCACTCCCTTATCAACTACTCCTGACTTAGCCCTTTGTGTGCTACAGAAAAGAGCTAAAAATATGTGTATACAGGGGATGACCATGGGGAAAATTAAAAGAGCCAGTGGCAGAATTTTGGAAATTCACTATACTTAGGGGATAAGAGGGGGGCAGTGTAAGAGACAAAAAAAAAGAGTACTGGGAAAGGCAGAGGGAGAATCAGGAAGCACTGCATGACAAATTAACATCCACATGAATCATCATGTTTAACATTCAAGTATCACTTCACTGAATGAATGCATTGTAATACACTTTAATTTAAAAGATCCTCATGTTAGAAATTGAAGTTGTTTTCTATTTTTTACTGTTGTAAACAACATTGTGGATAAGACATCTATTTATTTATTTAACAAGTATTTGAGTAAGTGCTTAGTGACTGTTATGTGTCAGGCAATGTATAGTCATCTATGTAATTGACAGTTCTTAATAATCTGTTATCCTGGAAATAACCCCTAAAGATGGGCTTTCCCTCCAATGCCTGAAGTTATAGTAACAATGGGAACATTTTACCACAGGATTGACTCATGCTCAGGAACTCGGGGCAGAGGGGGGCGGGTAAGAACATTGACAGACCTGTCCTGTGGGAAAGTGAGGAATACTAGTTGAGAAAATGACCCAGAAGATGATAATCTTGTTATGTTAATCTTTTGGTTTTAGATGCTCCTCCAGGGCAGAATCAGAGAATATGTATGTATGTTTGTATGTATGTATGTATGTATGTATGTGTGTATGTATGTATGTATGTATATACATTTATGGATGATATACTCAGTATATTTGTAGAATATAATAAGATAGCATCATCTAATTCACAGGGAAAAATCCCACTCCACAGCTTTTTAAGATTAAATCCTTTAGGAAGTGAAACAGGCCTGTTTTGGAAATGGAGACTGTCGATTTATCTTGAAAACACATCCACGACTCAATTTCCCTGATGTTACACAATAGTGCCAGTGATAACGGGAGAATTATTCCAGGAATAGAGGAAAGTTTATTACATTAAAGAGATAAACTGAATTGATACAGGCAAATGAAAGTCTAAGTTGAGTAGGCACAGAGAGAAATTAGTGCAGTAAAAAAAGCTTTATAAATAGGAAAATGTCTTGATTTCTCCTGGGTGGCTCCATTTATCTTTTTTTTAGACTTTTTAGATTTGGGGTCTGGTTGAATAGTACTAAGGGCAGAAATCTTCAGCACTCTAAAACTTCTGAGTAAGTTCAATATACTTATGTTTTCACTCCTTAATACAGCTATCTCAACTGTCACTAGAAACAAAGAAACGAACAAGGACCTCTGTGGAAATTCATTCTTTTCAGCTGAGGATTGCCTTATGTCCAGAATGAAGACATAAATAAATGCTGGCTTACTTCAAGAACAGATACACTCCAGGTGTTACAATCTCAAGTATCTAACAAAACAAAACATTATTTCAATGAGTGAAGATGGTCAGGGACAAGAGTGGTACAGACTATGGGTCATAGGTGAAGTCATGTCCTATGACGGGCTAGCATCTCCTCAGTCCCTGAAGACTGCTACCATGCAGGACTGTAGGATCACTGTGACAGATCTGATACTCAACAGAAAGATGAATCACTAGATGTGCAATATCTGATCAAAGGCTTGATAGCTATAAAATATGCTAGTAGGTTCTTCACTAGGGATGAAATTGGGCATTAGTCCAGTGGCTCTAACTTATTGATAACTTATTTGTATTTGTATGAATACATTATCTCCCTAAATCTCAATATTTTTATTGATTAAAAAAAAAGTAGGGGTATAGGATAACCTCCGAAACCTCCTAGAATTGCAGTAGTTACCTGAATGAGAACTCTGTGTATATTAGCTCAGGCTGCATTACAAAATTCCATAGCCTGAGTAGTCTGAACAGAAATGTATTTTCTCATAGTTCTAGAGGCTGGAAGTCTGAGCTCAAGGTGCCCGTGTGGCTGATTCTGGTGAGAGCCCTCTTCCTGTTTTACACACGGCCACCTTCTTACTGTGCACTCACTTGGCCTTTCCTTGGTAGGTGTGGTTGGGAAAATCTCTTCCTTTCATAAAGTCAACCATCCTATTGTTTTAGCACTCTGCCCTTAATTATCATTTAACTTCAATGATGTCCTAAAATCCCTATCTTCAATTATAGTCACATTAGGGGTTAGAGTTTCAACATATGAATTTGACAGGGACACCATTCAGTCCATCTCACCATGAAGTTCCAAAGGCTCATTGGACTTGCTTGAGTTTGTGAGTGTTTTCAGGACTGGTATATATGAGTCATAAAAATGTCTATGAACTCGGATAATGGAGTGTGTTCATAAAAAAATTTATGCAAAATAGGTCATTCTCCATTTATTAATGGATACATGAGGTCATTTAATTTCCCCAAGAAGAAAAAACAAAAAGAAGAAGAAGAAGAAGAAGAAGAAGAAGAAGAAGAAGAAGAAAAGATGATTAGGTTAAAATATTAAAAATCAACCTTCTCAGAGCACTGGAAAACACCCAAAGGCAAGCAAGAACTTGCTCATGAAAAACTACTACTGCATTGTGAGAAAAAACAATGAGCTTTTGGGCTTCTTGCCTAGAGGATTTCTCTGCTCCCAAGTTCCAGCAGTAAAACTCTACCGGCCAGAGGTGATGAACTTGGTTTTGGGTAGGTGGTAAAGCAAGTAGAAATTTAATGAGGAGATTTTGGAAGCAAGAGAACCATAGAAAGGCTGATATAATTCACTCTCTGGCTGACTGCTAAACTGTATATGCATGTGGAAGACACTAGAGAATCTGGCAAAAATCAAAAGCCTAGGGAGACTTGTAAACTTGTTACGCCTTTGAATGTGTTCCTCAACCCCCACACACAGCTTGGGTGGCAAAGGTGGAAATCTTGGCCGCTTGAGGAGTTTCAATATAGCCTCTGCGCAAACTATTGGCTGACCACTCAAGTGAACAGATGTAGGGGAGACTCTTAGAGAATTAAGCATAAAAAACAAAACCCAAACAGCATAGACTTCAGCAGTTGTACACCACAAGGAAGACAGATTATTCAACTTGTATCCATGCATATTAACAGCCTACTAAAACATAAAAACTAACACTTAGAAGAAAAAAATAGAACCCAGAATCATTATAATGCATTATCTAAAATGCCTACTTTTAAAGCAAAAATTACTAGACCCGCACCTTTGGTGAGGAGTGAAGGGAATAAAAAAAAAACCTTTGTGCACTGTTGGTGGTAATATAAATTGGTACAGCCACTATGTAAAGCTTATGGAGATTGCTCAAAAAATTAAAATAGAACTACTGTATGATCTAATAATTTCACTTCTGGGTTTATATTCAAAGGAAATGAAAACAAGATATCTGCACCCCCATGTTCATTGCAGTATTATTCACAATGGTCAAGACATGGAAACAACCTAAGTATCTGACAACAAATGAGTGAATAAAGAAGATAGGGTGTGTGTGTGTGTGTGTATGTGTGTGTGTGTGTATACATGTATGTGTATATAATGTATAAATGTACATATATAATATATATATGGGAATATTATTTAGCCACGAGAAAGAGGAAAACCTTGCCATTTGCAAAAACATGGATGGAACTTGAAGGCATTATGCTATGTGAAATAAGCCAGACAGAGAAAGACAAACATTGCATGGTAACCTGTGTACGTGGAATCTACATAAAAAGCCAACCTCAGAGAAACAGAGTAGAAAAGTGGTTGCCAGAGCTGAGAGGTGGGAAAATCGGAAGAGTTTCATTAAAGGGCATAAAATTTCAGCTATAAGATGAAGAAGGCCTGGGGTGCCTGGGTGGTTCAGTCAGTTAAGCGTCTGACTCTTGGTTTGGGCTCAGGTTATGATCTCACAGTTCATGAGTTCGAGCTCCACGTTGGGCTCTGCTAGTTCACAACCTGCTTGGGATTCTCTCTCTCTCTCTCTCTCTCTCTCTCTCTCTCTCTCTCTCTCTTTCTCTCTCCCCCCCCCCGCCTCTCTCTCTAAAAATAAATAAATAAATAAATAAATAAATAAATAAGCTTAAAAAAATAAATTAAAACAAAGATGAAGAAGGCCTGAGGATCTCATGGAAAACACAGTGACTGTAGTTGATAAAACTGCATTGTATAATTGAAATAGGCTAAGAGAGTAGAACTTAAATGTTCTCACCAAAAAAAAAAAACACACACACACACACACGCACACACAAAACATTTTTCTAGATATGTATCCTAAGGCAAGAGAAACAAAATAAAAAATAAACTATTCGGACTATATCAAAATAAAAAGCTTTTTCACAGTGAAGGAAACCATCAACAAAACAAGAAGACAGCCTACTAAATGGGAGAAGATATTTGCAAATGATATATCCAATAGCGAGTTAATTTCCAAACTATATAAAGAATTTATACAACTCAACACCAAAAAAAAAATCTGATTAAAAAATGAGGAGAGGAACTGAATAGACATTTTTCTAAAGACATACAGATGGGCAACTGACACTTTAAAAGATGCTCTATATCACTAATTATCAGGGAAATGAAAATCAAAACCACAATGAGATATTATCACTTTATACATGTCAGAATGCCCAAAATCAGAAAGACAAGAAATAACAAGTGTTGGCAAGGATTTGGAGAAATCCCACCTTGTACACTTGGTGGGATTGTATATTGGTGCAGCCACTGTAGAAAACAGTATGGAGTTTCCTCAAAAAATTAAAAATATCACTATAATATCCAATAATTCTACTCCTAGTATTTACCCAAGAAACCCAAAAAAATATTAATTTGAAAAAATATATGCACCCCTATGTTTATTGCAGCATTATTTACAATAGCCAAGATATGGAAGTAACCTAAGTGTCCATTGATAGATGAATGGATAAAGATGTTATTTTATATATATTTATATATATATATATATAAATATATATATAGAGAGAGAGAGAGAGAGAGATTGAGGGAGAGGGAGAGGGAGAGGGAGAGGGAGAGGGAGAGGGAGAGAGAATATGGATACACTTATGCATATACATAGAGAATATTACACAGACATAAAAAAGGATGAGATCATGCCACCTGCAACAACATGGATTGACCTAGAAGTTATTATGCTAAGTGAAATAAGTCAGACTAAGAAAGACAAATACCATATGATTTTACTCAAGTGCGGAATCCAAAAAAACACAGATGAATAAACAAAGAGCAGAATCAGACCTATAAACAGAGAACAAACTGATGCTTGCCACGAAGGAAGGGGGTGGGGTGATGTGCAAAATGGGTGAAGGTCACTGGGAGGTACAGGCTTTCAGTTATGGAAGCAGTACATCACGGGAATAAAAGCCCTAGAATGAGGAATATAGTCATGATACTGTGATAGCGTTGTATGGTGGTGACAGAGGGTAGCTGGCTACACTTGCAGTGAGCATAGCATAACATATAAACTTGTCAAATCACCTGTTGTACACCTGAAATTAGTATAACATCGTGGGTCAACTATACTCAATTAAAAAAAAAAGATCAAATGGCAATACTAGAGCTTAAAATGCAATAACTGAAAATTTAAAATTAACTAGACAGGATAGCCAGCATATATGAGATGGCATAAAAAAGAATCCGTTACCTTGGAAAATGGACCAATAGAAATTATCAAATTTGTAGAACAGAGACAAAACCTTGAAGCAAACTGTACAGACCTTAGAAATGTACGAAACAGTGGCTGGTATTCTAATACAAATGTGCAACTGAAGGTGGCATAGGGGGGTGAAAAGAAAGGTGGAAGAAAAGATGTTGAAAGAAATAATCTTCCCAAATCTGGTGAAAAGCATGATCCTTCACAACCAAGCCTGACAAACCCAACCAGAAAAACATAAAGGAAACGACACAATGACACATCGTCATCAAATGCTGAAAGGCAAAGAAAAAGAGAAAATCTTGAGAGCAATTGGAGAAAAACAGCACACTATTTATAGAAGAAAATGGTAAGATTGATGAATGTTTTTTTTCTTAAGCAGAATCAGTGAGGTACAGAAAACACTGGCAAGACCCAAGGACATAGAGACAAAAAGCAATCAAACAAATGTGTTGACCAATAGTTTTATATTTCGAAAAGAACTGTTCTTCACAAATGAAGGTACGATAAAGGCATGTCCAAATAAAAATGGAAGGAATTTGGGGCGCCTGGGTGGCGCAGTCGGTTAAGCATCCGACTTCAGCCAGGTCACGATCTCGCGGTCCGTGAGTTCGAGCCCCGCGTCAGGCTCTGGGCTGATGGCTCAGAGCCTGGAGCCTGTTTCCGATTCTGTGTCTCCCTCTCTCTCTGCCCCTCCCTCGCTCATGCTCTGTCTCTCTCTGTCCCAAAAATAAATAAATAAATAAATAAAATGGAAGGAATTTGTTGCCAGCAGCTCTATGCTACACTAACAGAAATCCTTCAGGAAAAGAGAAATGATACCAGATCATATCCCAGATGCACAAGGAATGGCAAATACATATGTAAATATAAAATATTGGTGCATGTATACACTAATCCTTGATTCTCTTGTTTTTTAGAAGACCTATTATTGTCTGAAACAAAAATTGATTTTAAATATAGAGTAAATATTGTTGGGTTCATAATGTTTAGAGACGTATTATATGTGATAACAAGAGTGTAAAGTTGGGTTGAGTGAACTATTCTAATACAGAGTTCCCATTCTTTACTGGAAATAAATACATTGGCACAAGTCAAAAATATATACTGCACACCAGAAAGTAATTATTAAAATAATAACAAGAGGAAACACAGTCGAAAATTTAATAGATGAATTAAAATGGTAAAAGACTAATAATTGTCTGGTTCCATTTGTATGAAATTCAAGAAGAGACAAAAAGAGTAGTGACAAAGCAAATCAGGGACTTCCTAGGGTCAGTGTTGGGGGAAGATACTGACCATAAGAGGACAGGAGGGAAATATTGGGAATGGACAGAAGTGTTCTCAAACTTGATCTTGGTGCTGGTTTCATAACTAGATGTTAAAACATATAACTATACACTTAAAGTGGATGGATTTTACTTTAGAAAAATTATCTCTCAATAAGGTGACAACGAAGAAAGTAGATTGAATTATAAAGTTAATCTGAAGGTCTCTGGTAAACATTACACATGTGTGTGTGCATGTGTGTGTATGTATATATGTTTTCATGGCTTTCATTTCTCCTGTGTAATATTTTTATTAATATAAAGTAATACTTTATTATCAATTAATGCAAAATACTATTTCATCCCACGTCAAAATCTCTGGACTTTTGCTTACCCTGATAAAAAGCTGACTTACAAACTATTCTCTTACTTGCTTCGTAAGTAGCTCAAAATCATACAGTGTACTAGTGGAGAACTGAGGACTGCAAGTTGGCGTTTGTGACTGCTGGTGAGCACAGAGCCTCCTAAACTCTGGTCACACAGTGAGAGTGTGTGGCTTGTGGTATGCCTCTTAGTCTGAAGCAGGAACCCACTGTTGTATTGTACACTTCCTAGCGAAGGAGTACAGCAGGAACACCGCCAGGGTACTTGTCATTACTGTTAGTTTTGACTGCGGTGGTGGTCATGAAAGTATCGTTGACGGTGGCAGTGACACTGGCAGTGACACGAACAGTGGCAACAGCAGCAGCAGCAGCAAGCCTGGGAACAGCAGAAGCTTTATAGAAAGACGGCAGACCGCCACAGAAATATTTACATGCATGTCCTCTGTTCGCTGAAGGCCTTTGCCCATTCAGCACTGCCTTCGGCTTTTAGACAGCAACCCGGCCACTCTCTGTGGCTTTTCTCACAACACAAATGGAAAAGGTCAGTCCGGTTGGCATCTCAATCCAGCTCTCCCGTCCACCCCACCCCCACACTGCACAGAAACCTCGTTAGCCAACCAGCTCATTGTGTGTTGACATTTCACTTTGTGTACAGCAAGAAGGTCATGAAAAGGAAACACTAATCTGGCCACACTGCTGCTTAATCCTGAAGACTCTCACTGGAAAATACTGCTTCAACATGCTCCATTGTGGGCTTGTGCCATTTTGTTGTGTTTTATTTTGTTTTATAGATAGAACAATGCTTTTTTGGTTTGGGCACTGTATTGCCTGGGGAAAAAAGGGAAATGTCTGTTATTGCTTGCTAAACATCTACCACGTAGCCAGCCAAACCACAGGAGCTAATCTCAAATCGGGGAGTTAACTTCTCAAGGAAGGAGCCCTGTGGCTCACATTCCTTTCGAACATGGCCTCCTGAATTTCCATGCTTTTTCATCTAACTTTTCTGTGTGTACTTCAATACGTACAGCCTAGTTTTCAATTTGGTGCTATAGCAATCTAGGTGTTTTATTTGAATTGTCTTTAAAAGGAGAAATAGTCATCACTTTTTTTTTTTTTTTTGTCTAAATGCCATGTAGATTGGGATCGACCAAACATTTTCAAGGTATATTTTATAAGTTGTTTTGCCTCTTACTTTGTGCTATTTCCGCTTAACTCATTCCAGAAGTAGCATTCATCCATATATTCATTCTTCCAATAAACATTTTTAAATACCTCCTATGGACTCTTTTAAGGCACTAGTCCTTTTTAAGTCACTGAGGAAATAAAAGTAAAGCATATCATGTAGAGATCTTACCCTTAAATAGCCTGCAGTCCAGATTCTGTCCATCAAGATACCGGAAGCAATAGATAGAGCCTTTGAAAAGAATAACTGAGAAGAGTTTAATGAAGACACTATTTATAAAGAATTAATGGAATGCAAAAGGGGTTGATAAGCACCTCATAGCTAGTAAGATCAAAATTCCATTACCATTTGCTAAGACAGAGGAACATGGGCTCTACGTGCACTGTACATGAGAGCCGTATGGCTACAGAAGAGAGAAGGGGCAGGAGCTATAACCTTAGGTTGAGAAATACAGCCACTGAAAACTTGTGGCCAGCAATAAGAGAGCTGATGCATTATCTATCTCACTTCATCCTACCCTGCCATCTCTTGCTGGCACCTCCGATTGTCCAAACCCAACTGGAAGCAAAGGGCAAGGGAGTTTGGTTGATACAGTTCATAAAAGTGGGCCTCCCAAAACAAAGGGCATTAACAAGAAAATGCAGAGTGAATGAGGGACAAGTAGAAAACATCCAGAATACAGAGATAACTGGCAATAAGACCTTATCATTAGATTTGCTTTAGAAAAGAACTGAAATAATTAGTTATATGTAATCTAATTAATTGATCCATCTCTCCACGGTAGATTTTTCTCGTAGAAAGCATATACTAAGTAATATCCATGAATTTATAAAATTAGAGATAGTAAGAAGGCTGATTATTAGATCTTATTGTTTTTAGAATAAACACATACAAATAACACGACACGCTTCACAGTTGTTCTCTTTTCCAAGCTCCATCCACACTTCAACTTTAATTGTGTTAGACAAGCACTAAATATATATGAAAAGATTATGGAAAGAGAAAAGAAGGGAGAGGAGAAAGGAGGTCAAAGGAAAACAGAGAAGAGAGAAGAGAGAGATGCAGGGCCAAGGATGGAGACGAAAGGAAAACACTTTGTGCGACTGCAGATAATTATGAACCACCCTAACAAGAGCAAAAGTCATCTCTGCTTAGAAACCTAACGTTCTGGGAAACAGCAATCCTTCTACCCCCTTTACTTCCTCTGTCTTTTCTTTTCATGCTGCTACCAACCTGAGTTCTCACCTGTCTTTTCCCCTTCTTGCTCTACACGGTGCCATCCAACCACAAGCTCCAACTATCATGTTGGTAGTTACCATTCCCATATCTATGGATTAGACTTAGCCTTCATCTTTTCCCCCAAATTAAGAACTATACAGCCAAGAATTTATTGAACATCTCCACTTGGATGCCAAACATGTATTTCAAAATCAATATTCTTAAAATCCAATCTGTCATCTGTATCATCAAACTATCACCAATTTCCCCAAACCAGAAGCTCAGCACTGTCACTAACAGGCTTCCCTACTCTCAACCCTTATCTCCAAATTCAAACAGGTATTGATTTCCTTAGATTCCTACAGGTTCTCTGACCCCATGGCGTTTTTGCCTTCCAGCATTTGTGAATACCGTTCACACTTCCATTTGCCTTTTCCATGCACCCTCACTTCCCCCAGCCTTGTACTCTACCAGGTGAACTCCAATTCAAAGCTCTGGGCCTCAGCCTAAACCTTGCATCACCTCTCACATCTGTTTTGGATGCCCTTTCTACATGATCTTAATTCAGCATCTTAAAATCCTCTTATTATAACATTTCCAAACTATATTAAATGGCCTTGTTTCATATACAGTTGACTCTTGAGTAAGACAGGCTTGAACTGGGCACTGATACACAGATTTTTCCAACAAATGTAGTACAGTAGTTACCTACCTATCAGATGTATTTTCTCTTCCTTATAATTTTCTTAATAATATTTTCTTTTTTCTAGCTTACTTTATTGCAAGAATACAGCATATAATACATGTGACATACAAAATATGTGTTAACCAACTTATGCTATTGGTCTGGCTTCCAGTCAATAGTTGGCTAGTTAGGTTTTAAGGGAGTCAAAAGTTAGGTATGGATTTTTGACAGTGTGGGGGGTCAGTACCCCTAACCCCTGCATTGTTCTAGGATCAACTGTATGTTTACTTGCCAGATTAAATCTCCATGAGGGACAGGCTATATTTATTTCATTCTCACTGGCATCGCTGGTCCCTACCATTATGTCTGGGTCACAGCAGACCTTCAATAAGCAAAAATTACTTGAATTGATGAATTTTGGTTTTGTTTTTTACTTTTTACAACCTTATCCAAACGTAGAATTCTAACTTTTATGAACAAAAGACTTTCCTATTTTAAGTCTTTCTAGTACAAAGTTCCTTTCTAAGTCACTTTCTAAATGGAAATCAAGCTCTACTTTAGTGAATTCTGGACTAATGTTTGACATATTACGTTAAACTGATTCAGAGACTGTGTCTGCCCACTGAAAGCCTCAGACATGAACAGCCATATAAACTAGTTCTGCTTATCAAAGTATACCCTTTCCAGGTACTAGGCTGATTCACAGGTAAATCATCCAAACAAAGGCTGGACAATATTTGTCTCTATTTTAGAATCAGTGTTTAATCCTAAAATTTGACGACAAGGCTTCTACAGGGGATGATACTGTGATTGTAGAGTACCCACTTAACTTTGGAAGGCACCTCAACTGACCCCTCTCATTCATACTCTGGGTTATTCAAAGGTGCAAAGGTAATTACAAATCCCTTTTGAGCTCTTGAAGAACAAAATCCATCTTCTGAAAGACACACATCTTGAAATGGCACAACAGCAATATGGGGCACCTGGACTGACGAGCTTGCTCTGAAAAACCTCGTGGGGAATAAAGTGCAGCTCAACCATGCACTGTATTAACAAGCTGGAACTTGGGTTAAATTTGACTATTGATTCATTCTCTGGCATCATCACCTGTAAGAATCTTTGCCTCTCTTTAACCTTAGCTGAAGCCACAAACATTGTCTGATCTTGCTGACACCTGGGCTGCACTCAGAATGATGAACGTAAAAGCTTTGAAAAGGTAATAAAGTCACAATATCCATAATCTGAAACCAACTCAAGGAATAGCCATGAATCAACTGGAAGGTTTGGTAAGCACAGGGCCAGCTAGCAGCCTAAATATCTAACATCTTTTGCTACTTCCAAAGAATCTAAAGTGACCTGCTCAAAATGTAGAGGGGATAAAAGGGAATTCAGGTTGTCAGCATACAGTACAGGCACTTTCTTGGGTTATTGCTTTATTCTCTTTTTGGTGGTGCTGATGGTGGTGGTGGTGGTGGTGGTGGTGGTGGTGGTGCAGGAGGAGGAAGAAAATCAGCTTATATTTACATTATCTCAATGTCTCTTTAATGGGGCATTTAATAAATTAGTCAATACCTACTGGGTACCTACTGGAGGAAAATATACTAGAAATGACTATTGTATAAAGTGTTATGAAATATTCCCTCAGTCTCTTGACCTCAGTCTTTGGTCATTCTTTGTCCACATGTGGTCAAAATTTAGGTAGAGGCAATCGATACTTGAGAGTAATAATCCAAGGCAGTGGGGTCCCAATCTCCTATTTACTCACAGATCAGAGTCATGCAGGAACTCTTCATGGACCTTATTCTTGAATCCACTGCCCTCCCAGAGCACCAGATTCAATATATCTGGAGTGAGGTTCAGAAATCTCAGTTTAAAAGCCCTCTTGAAAACCTAATGTTAAGGGGTGTGTCTCTCTATAGATTATAGATTCAACAAGCCTCTGTATCAAATCAGGTAATAAAAAAAAAAACAACTTGCTGTTCTGTGTTACTTCAGATCTTACAGAAGTGTCCTCTTGTAATTTTATTTTCATATTATGTAGCAATATGCAATACAGGTAACTGCATCTCTCTGTATGTATGCACACCTACACATATATGGATATACATACATCTACCTATGTACACCTATCTATCTGTCTATCATAGATCTGTCAATATGCCCACCTCATTATTTAATACCATGTCATCTACTGTGACAAGTCCATCACTGGTGCTACAAAGCAGTTATCTGATGTGTAACTAGTGCGTGCTAAGTAACGCTTCTCCTTGTTGTTTTATCTGACAAGGTGATGAAATTTAAGCTCAGGAGCAATAATTTCTTCATTTGGGAGATGTCTATATTTCCCACCGGTCGTTCTTAATTGGCTCTTTAATTTTATGATTCTATTGTATACATGCTTTTAATTATGCGCTTTTACACCTTCTTTGGAAATAGATGTGACATCATTATAAATGCATGAAATATGGGTAGAGGTGAATCAGCCAGCATGAGAGAAATGTTGGGACAGAGAGCCAATTCAGTTACTGCCATGCTCAACTAAACGGATTTGCTATTTTGATAGTATCTTGAAATGAGTAAATAATGGAAAATGTTTATAACTCAACTTTCACTAAGTTCTTTGCCTTCCAGACTCATAAACAAATAACAAAAGTCTGAGACCCCATCTTGTACCTCAGTGTGTCAGGGCCTTTGAAAGACCTGCAGAGGGGCCCTAAAAGCCACTTCTATGTTCTGATGGTTGTTTTTCACCTGACTCCAGACTTCTGCCCTGGGTTTCCCAGCCACCTGCCATCTCCACACCGTTCCATGAGGCTGTCACTTTGTGGGTGCCTCACCACCCTCTGGCTTTCCAGGGCACAGCTAATACAAGGCTGTTGCATATAATGGGACATTGAGAAAGCTTTAGTCTGCCATAAGAAAAATTACAATGCCAAAAAAAAAAAGAGAGAGAGACAGAGAGACAGAGAGAGAGATGGAGAAGTATTTCTCCCCATGCCACTTCACAGGATGTTCTTGGCCCCTCTCTCATATGCCTCTGGCTGGCCATGACAGTTTAATGCTACCTCACTGCCCAGCACAGGTGGCCTCTCACATGAACCTCGCCACCTCCATTCCAAAGCCTCTAAGTTAAAATAAATTTCTAATAATATCAGGTGAGATGGAAATTGTTCCAATGAAAGCTCCTTTTTCCATTATTAAAGAAAATATTAGCATCATACTTGGAAGCACCTATATTTTTATTCAGTGATTCACTGAGTAGATATTTGTTCCTGGGCAAATGGTGGCTCTGCTGACAGGCATCTTCTAGAAAACACTTTTTCTTAATGGAGGATGCTGAGCCACATTTGGACTCTTATGAAGGAGAAGGTCAATTTTCAACTCCTAATGTTATTTGTTAACTGGTTGCAGTTTGTATACATGCAATTCTGAAGGCTGAAAGATAGAGATAACTTGAAAAAGCTTTCTCTAAAGCTTTTCAGAAAGTCCTTGAGAAAGTGTAGAAACATAACTGCTACACTGAAACCCATGTATGGAGTAACACAGAGGGAGGAGACTGGAGTATTGTTCACCTCAGGACCAAGCATAGTGTGTGGGTTGTGTTACCGGGAGACGCAGCGATCATGGATGAATTAGGGCGTGTGTATGTAGCCTGCCCATCAGCAGTACCTTGAACTTCAGGATGGTCTTGAGCAGCAGGTCTCCTTTGTATTGGAGAAACCGAT
The DNA here is from genome assembly GCF_016509475.1 of Prionailurus bengalensis. NCBI lineage: Eukaryota > Metazoa > Chordata > Mammalia > Carnivora > Felidae > Prionailurus > Prionailurus bengalensis. The sequence continues at coordinate 51,894,244 of NC_057347.1, forward strand.
CCAGAGAAGTACCAGCACTGCTGGAGGGAGTTTCTCTGAGGTGGCTTTTCAACTTTAAGCCAGCTTCAGGATGAAGTGCAAAAGTGTCTGTGGGCACAGGGGTCATGTGGATGTGTTGAGCTGACCTGCAGCCTAGCAAGCCCAGATGCCCAGGCAGCAACATCTTTAAGTATCTGGGTCAGGGAGGGAACAAGAGGGTGACCTAACTTGAAATAACTAAGATCATCCATGCCCAAAAGCCAGTGAGATCACCCCCTAAGGATTCCTGGAAAGAATTAGAATTTGCTGGGTATATGTGCACAGGGCTTTGCAGGGGACCACAGGTCACAGAGTATGTAGGAGGGCATACATGATTTTTATGTAAATGTGACCCAATTCATATCCCTAGGCTGGTGTGGTCTGAAGAAACAATAGTTACATAATTTCCACTGACTCTGGCAAAGTCTTAGCCATTGTGTTTTTAGATAGTCATAGATAGGGCAGCAGGGGCTGATTAATGCAAAGTAGTCAAACCTGGGTGAAAAGTTATGTCTTAAGAATGCTGATTAAGAGCTTTTTACCACTCTGTAAATGATAATCTAATAATCTGTCACAGGGCTCTTTTCCTAGTTCTGGCTTTTCAATGGCTTTATTATTGACTTAGACTAAATAAATAAATACAGCCTGTGTATGTGTGCATATATGTGTGTGCACGTGTGTATTACGTTCCTATGGCAAATATATATGATTTATTTGCCATGGCAGTATGTATGTGTGTATGTATGTATGTATGTATATATATATTTTTTTCTTTTCTTTTTAATTATCTAATTTGCTGATGACACAAATATGGACAGGGCATTTAACAACATAACCAACCCAAAGATTTAATACAAGCTCACTGACATAGAATGATGAATCAAAACCTAAAAGAGGAAGTCACATGGAGATAAATCCAAAGTAGCTTTTTCTTTTAATCAATTACACAATGATGAAATCATGAAATCATAAATTATGGAAGGAAGTTTGTTGCCAGTCCTTGTCCTGACATTAAGTTAGGTCAATTCAGACAAATCAGATCTTGAGAGATAATGTAAATCCTTTTATTGGTTATCCCACTAGGTTTTAAATGGGTCACCTCTAGAACCCGTTAAGACTCTATATAAGTGTGAAGATTGTCTAGCCTTGTTTACAGGGAGAAAAAAAAAATTGGATTCAACTGATGCCAATCCAAGATCTGTGTAAACATGAACAACCTACTTAAATTCTCTGAGTCTCAGTTTCCTCATCTGTAGGGAGAGAACTTCTAATTATTTCCAGAGTTTGAAGAAGTACAAAATAAGTTATGCATATGAAGTACCAGAATGGAGTCCAACACATAGTAGATAATAATAGATATATTTTCATTTTCTCAAAGTCTTGTTAAAGAAAAAAAGAAATAGAGAAAGAAGGGAAAGAAAGGGAGAGGGGAAGGGAAGGGAAGAAAAGGGAAGGGAAAGGGGAAAATAAATTCAGGGAGAATTTTCATTTTCATTTTTCATTCTTCAGAATATCAAATGAGCCAACAATATAGCATTTACTGCCCAAATCCTAACAATACTGTTTACATTACTGTTTATAGCTCATAAGAAGAGTTCCCTGATGATTTTCATATTCAGGAGTGAGTGATGTCTCCAAATCAGGTGCTCGTATTTTAAGATGGATCTTAACAAATTAGAGCTTATTAAAAGGAACAGCTTATGGAGAGAAGGGAACATTGTGGCAAGCTGTAATATACAAAGAATCCCCAAGGAAAATACAATGTATCATAAAAGACGTGCAGGTTATAGAGGGCAAATAAAAAAGACTTCCAGAACTATTTCTGGCTATTTGCTAGTCCATGACATCAAACAGGGGATAGCCTAGTTTTGCACTGTCTTTGAGAGCCAAGCTAGAACCAAGTAATAAAACTGACAGGAGGCCAGATTTCAACTCAACATGAAACAAATACTGCATTGAATAGATAGGTCTAATACTGAAAAGATTGCCTCAGGACTCAGTGACTTCCTTGTCACTACAGGACTCAAGAAGATACAGACGACCTTCCATCGACATGGTCAAAGAGAATCTGCACTAGGTTAGGGGTTGAGCTACACGATATTTCGATTTCCTTGTAACTTTGAGACTGTGTAATTCCAAGAAGGAAGTGGGCTGACAAGGATTACATTCTGCAAACCAGTTTCATCAGAACTGCTGTGTTGTGACCTGAAATGTGAAGGCGTTTTTCACAAACAATAAGACAGCCTTCTTCCCAGCACAAGAATTTCCCCTGAGGAATTCTCTGGTGTTGGCACCTTTTGAAATAGTGCTTTGGCAACATCCATGGGCCCGGAGCAAACGTATCCAGACCCCATCTGGTTGGTTTCCTCCTCATCACCGTAACACTTTCTCCTTGGCCAACATACACTACTTGGCTTTAGTAATTAGTTAGAGTTACTGTATATTTATCCAGATTTCCAACTCCTTGATCCCCATTCTCTCATCTCTTTGTACTGCTGATGTGCTTGCCTAGTGTGGGTACAATCATTTAAGTATATAGTCATTCAGCTCTGGTTTCAACCACAGATGTTGGGTTATTTTTTATTGTTTGGGTCTTTAAGAATGACAGAGGAATGTGGAGAGGGCTGAGAAACTTGGGCACACATTTTGAGATCTCTGTGTTTCTCACCACAGCTAAAGATATAAGCATGTGGGGAAATTGAAAGTTCATGTCCTGGACTGTGATATCTTTCTCGTCTCAGAGACTGGCTTCTCTGCTGTCACTGCACATCTCGAGGCCTCCTGCGATACGAAGCAGTAAACGTGCCTTATTTAACAACAACAACAACAACAAAAGATATGGTAGGCAGTCTTCTAAGATGGCTCCTAATAATCCCCACCTTCTGAGGTTTAAACCCTTTGTCACCACCCCCCCTCCCCCCACTTCAGTGTGGCCTGGACCTACTGACTCGCTTCTAATGAACAGAACTTGGCATAGGGTTGGGATGTCACAAAAGGATGCAGACTTTCCCTCTGGATGGCTTCAGTGAAGCAAGCTGCCAAGCCCATATGGCACAGAACTGAAGTCAGACTCTATCCAAAAAGCCAGCAAGGAATTGAGGCCTTCTGTCTAACAACTAATGAGGAACTGAATTCTGCCAACAAACTGGGAGCTTAGAAGTGGGCCGTTCCCCAGTTTAGCCTTGAGATGAGACCACAGCCCCCTCTGACAGTTTAATTTAAGCCCATGAACCTGAAGCACAGAACCCAGCTGTCCATGCCTGGATTCCTGACCCACAGAAATTGTGAGATAATAAATGTGTATTTTTTTCGGTGACTAAATCTGGAGGCAATAAGCTATGCAGAAAGAGGTAACTAATATACTTGTAATAGAGGAAAGCCTATGCTTAGCACACAAATAATTTAGGTGGAAATTACTCATGTTGCTACAGAATTAACTCTAGTTAACTTGACCTAAGTGCTTTTTAAGAAATTAAGTATTGTGTATTTTTGACTAGTAGGAATAGAGAAACTTAGTTTTAAAAGGAAATATTCATCATTCATTCAAATTCAACCAGAAGATACAATGGGGCATCTTTAGAACCTTCATGTGTATCACTCAAGATTTCACTAGAAAAACAGATCCAATGGAAGGTGCACATGAAGGATGTTACTGCCAGGAATTAGCTCACACGATGATGAGGGCCGGCTAGGCAAGTCTGAAATCAGTGGGCCAGGCCATCAGGAAGGGTAAAGCTGAAACTCTCAGGTACAAACTGAAGCTACAGTCCACAGGCAGAATTTTGTAGTCTTCTGGAAGATGTCAATTCTGTTCTAAAGCACATCCGGTTGATTAGATCAGGCCCACCCAGATTATCTAGGATAATCTCTCTTACCTAAAAGTCAGCCGCTTATGGACTTTAATCACATCTACAAAATACCTTCACAGCAACACCTGGAATAGTATGCAATTGAATCATTGGAGACTATATAAAATTGACCATCACATCATGTAATCCAAAGTTGATACATAAACTGGCATCAATCCTTGAAATCAAAGGAAAATAAAGAGATGTGATTTACAAAAATTTGAAATGTTCATAACATTCCATGTTATGACATAATCATGTCCCTGTGAAAAATAAAGCAAATATTTTGTTTTAATCTTACTGGAGAAACTTACATGGTTGAAAAGTAAACACAAGCCAGTTCTGTAATTAAGTTTTAAATGTGTTTCTTCCCCGAATGCTATTAATGATATTCAGTGCTCTGAGAACCATATTTGAATTGTTAACTCCAATTATATAAAACCATTCAAATATTTAATTTTAAATTTAATTATTTTCTAAATTGTCAATTGTGTACATGGTGGAAAATATTAAATAAATGTTACATAAACATTTTATATAATTATGATATTGATAAAAGAAGAAAAATATGGTTATAAACCTGCCAAATTGTCAAACACATCAATAAATGTTCCTTTGACTTGTTTATTAGGCCTTAAAACTTATTCTTTATTATCTAGTAATTGAGCTATCTGAGAGGAAAATGGTATGATAGGGGTGCTTCCCCATTTTCTCAGTCACTGCAGACACTCTCACCAAAATAAAAAGTGGCTGGGGCAGTGAACTATAAACTTTGGGTAAATTACCTGCTGTCACCAAAAATTAAGGTTACTCTACATATCATTCATATATTCACTCACTTAACAAATATTTATAAAATGCCAGGCAGGGGTCTAGAAATAGATCCTTGCCTTTATTTTAGTCCAAAAAACAAAAATAAAACAAAGCAAACAAAAGCAAACAAGTGTGAATAAACATAATAAAAATGATTACATAGATAATCAGAAGGTTGTATTTCTACAAGTGAAGTAAACCGGATTCACCTGGATCCTTGTTCTTACAAACAAGGATACAGTTTCAAATATCCCCAGTGGACAATTTTATCAGGTAACTTATACTCCCTAAGAGAAGACTCTACAAAAAAGTGGCTAGAAAAGGGGCTGGAAGTCTTAGGGGGAGAGGGGATCTTGAAACATCAAGAATGAAATGCAGCAAATTCATAAATATCTGGGGATGTATAATACACTAGTCTTTTGAGTTACTTTAAAACGTACTAGACAATGAAAAGCAACTTCTGCCTGCAAGTTCTGGAATCTCTTGAAATGGGTTACTTCTGAGTCAAGTGCACTTTGTTCCTGTAGAAACAGCCTTGAGAGAACAGGGACTCACAATGGCAACTATGTTACATCAAGCACTACAAGCAGCTGGAAACATATTCAGATACATGGTATTGAGGGCATTTTGAGATACTTTTGTTATTGAAGAGACCTTGGTCCATTTGAGAATTTATAAAGACCTTATCAGAGAGATTAACATTCCACTGAGTCTTACAGTGTGGTGTGTGGCTTCCACATTGTGTAGGATGTGAGTGGGTTACATTCATTCTCTTCCCTCCCCTTCCCCCTCCTTCTTTATTTTCCACCTCAAATACTTGATAAAACAGCTAGTTTATATGACACAATGTGGCCTACTAATTAGGAGCTATAGACTCTTCCAAAAAGTTCAAAGCTGAAGTTACCTTGCTCACTTTAAATAAAAGCTAGATGTAAATAAAACACATCCATAAACTATATTCTTGACAGCATCAGAAAATCTGAAGCAAAATAGAAAACATCTGTTTTCCTACAATCCAATTGGAGGCTGAAGTAAAATATGTCCGTTTCTCTGTCATTCCGCAAACATAAGTTCAATTTTGGAACAGATCCCCTGATGGAGGAGACTAAAGCAAGACCACTTACATTTTAAAAGGACAAAAAAATAATAAATTAATTGAAAAAAAAAAAAAAGAGGAGTGAAGAAGTCTGCTTATTAGATAAGATTTTGGGCGTGGTCACGTTTCTTAGACCTCTGGCTGTTTTCGGCCTGTCCGTGATGCTGATAGAAAGAAGAAAACAGGCCCATTCCCAACACCCAACTTGTGCTGGCTGCCAGCCATCTTTGCAGTCCAGGTACCATCTGGTGGTTACATTCTCCTATCTCTTGAAATTAAGCAGCCTCCTGAAAATAAACCTCTCTCTTGCCCTCCCTCTTGCTCTCTCGTTCTCTCTCATCTCTGTCTCTCTCTCTCGTCCTCAAGATGTCTACAGCCTTCATACTATCTTTATATTTAGTCTGACTAAATCTGTCAGGTTAAAGGTATAAAAAGCTGACTGAACCCAGCAAGGCAGAGAGAGCGTATTTCCTCTCATATTTGGTGGCTGTCAGCTATTGAGGAGGATTCTGGAGTTTGTCCTTGAAACCCAGTGTAATGTGAATTAATGTGTTGATGGCAGTGTTTGCACAGCCCTCTCCCTCTACCCACACATTCCACTCTTCCCTCCCCATTTACTTCACAGAAATTGTTCTTCTACTCAAATGCTGCGTAATTAAGTTGGAGTCGTCACAGCATCATTTCTCTTTTATACCAACACAAGCCCTCTGTAAAAATGAAATAAGAAGATTTCCAGGGGCGCCTGGGTGGCTCAGTCAGTTCAGCATCTGACTCAGGGTTTCGGCTCAGGCCACGATCCCAAGGTGGTGAGATCGAGCTCCACATCAGACTCCATGATGAACACGGAGCCTGCTTAAGATTCTCTCCCCACCCCACCCCCTGCCCTCTTCCCCTGCTAGGCCCCCCTCTCTCTCTAAAATATAACCAAATAAAAAATAAAATGATTTCCAAATTTTTCTTTAAAATATGCTAATACTTCATAGTCATGTCTCCTTATTTTATTGCAAAAATCCAATTAGCCATAAGTCAGCTATTACATGTGGAACTGCTAGACTAAGGACACATGAATACATTCACATAAACTACTAAAACGAGGATTTTTTAAAAGGTAAAAATTCCACCATTATAGAGGCAGTCCCGTGGGCTCTGGATTTCATGGCATAAGTAGTTAGCCTTTAAAGCGAGCTAAACACGTAACATTCCACAAAGTCCAGGAGTCCAGTTCTTTGTCGTTGTTGTTCATTGATTTAACACTAGTGCCTGGCACAAAAGGCAAACAGAGTGAATATCCGGTGAATAGATGAGATGTTTTCAGGGATGGGTAATGAAGAGGGAATTCCTATAGGCTGTTGTTTTTCAGCATGACAGTAGCCAAGAGCTGAATAATTAAGGAGTGAGAACTCTGCAGTGGGGGAAGGGGACCAGATGTCATTCACCAGAGTCCCAGTGTCTTCAACTTAGAAAGACCTCCTACCTAAAGAATGCACATTTTCAAATGCATCCCTAAGAAATAGTCATCACCCCGCTATTTTAATATCTGGGAGAGGAGCCAGGAAATACGAATTTAACATCAGTCCTGCTGAGAATTTCTTGCTAGCCTTGGATAGATCTAGACCTCGGTTTCCTCGGCTGTTCGTGGAGAAATGTGGACAGACGGCGGGTTGTAGGTCAAGATCGCGCCATCCTCCAAGAACTCTGGAGTCAAGTGGCAAGCACGAAAACGGAATTTTGAAACTTTACTCATTTTCAAAGTTTCGTCTGGGGACTGGCTACCTGGGACTGCTTCAGAATCAACTTGTATTTCTAGGACATAAAATGTTAAGTGATGAAGCCCGATGCACACATAGATATACATGTAGATACAGAGATAGGAAATTAAAACAACCTAGGACTAACTGTTCTCTATGGCTAATCCACAGAGTAAATAAAACCCATGCAGGTGGCAAGAGAATCAAACCATCAACAAATATGAAAACAAAAATACAAAGGCCACCCCGTTTACTCTCTTGCTCAGCATGAAAATTCCAGTTAGAGAAAGGCAATCCCTGAAGCAGCAATCACTGTCTAGAAATATACCCAGAGTTTTGAATTTATTTGGCATTTGCTACTGTTTTCCATATAATCACCATCCACATTGGGGACGTCTCTAAATAATGAAAATGCCGACAGACCAAAAATAATGGAAATTCTAATAAAACCTGAGAGCAAAATTCTCCCAGACAAGTTCTCCCAGGACATCCCACATATTCATCCTTTTGTTTCTAGAAATGGCATTAAAGCCACCCAGTGAGGGAGAGGAAAACTATACAGACTCCTGTTCATTGTGGGCACTTAAAACCTCGCCACCAAATGTAGGTTTTGACTCTGTGCCCAGCACAGCTTTGAAAGTTTTGCCATGAAGTCCTAATTGCTAAGTAAATGTTCGCTCAGTATTTCTCCATAAAGGAGAAAGAAAGAAAAAAAAAATAGTTGTAGAAGAGAAAGTGGGAGAGAGCACGTGTCATTTTGTTGGAGAAAATACATATTCTAGGTACATTCTTAGGCTGAAAATTATAACTCCTATGTACAAAATTGATAATTTGTTAAATATAATATTCTCCATGTTCCCATGTTTGCTAAAGATGGCACACGGACCCGTTGCAACCTCTCAAGTGTGCTCCCCCTGATATAAATGAGATGCCTTTCTACTCAGTAGTATTTGCTGAAAGGCGTGGTCTCCCAATCCCCTTGAGAGTTTACAAACCATGACTGCTTTACCTCTGATTGGAAAAAAGTTTCGTTTCCAGCCAGAAGTGCTGATTATGGATCTTCTAAGACTCTACTGCACTCATGACAGTCACAAGCAAACAGAATATCTGGGCCTTTCCCTGAGGGGTTGATAGTATCTCTTGGGAGGCAAAGCTTACTAACGGGTATGTTGGTGCCAAATTGTATACCCAATAAGAAAACACATGAAGTGATAAATTTAATATAATAAAGGAAACAAGAAAGGATATAATAATAAGTAATTCATTTAGAACGTCAATGTTTTCTCTAGGTTTTATTTACAAATACTGTGTAATACTCTCACTTATACCAGGGTTTCAAAATCTCATTGCTGTTGCTATTTGGACCAGATAATTCTTTGCTGTGGAAGGCTGTTCTATGCATTGCAGAATGTTCAACAGCATACACGGCCTCTACCCAGTAGATGTCAGTAGCATCCCTGATGCATCTGTGGCAACCCAAAGTTCTCCAGACATTGCCAAATGTCCCCTGGAGGCAGGGAGTAGGGGTGACAAAGACATCCCCAGTAGAGAACCATTGACTTTGGAATGATTATAAAGAATGTTTTCTTCCTTCCTTTTTACTGTAGAAGATGGGGGAATCCAAGCAGTGAAGTTCTTCCTAAGTGTCTCACTTCTATATTGAAATTCTATCACATACGATCAACTCAAACAGGAGCGGGGAGGAAGGTAGAGTAGGGGCTATAAATATCTACATTCTACCACTTTCAAGCTGTGTGACTTTGGGAAAGTTATTGAAGGGCTCAAAACTCCTGTTCCCTCCTCTGTGAAATAAAGACAATAGAATTTACTCCCCAAAGATGGTGATATGTACAACACTTAGGAATGCCTAACACTATGCCAGCAATTTGCAAGTGCTAATTATTACTGCCATGATTTTCTTTAAGCCAAATGGCTCACCTTACGTCTGCACCAGGAGTCTGGAAACATATTCTATCTAGCATGCCTTCATCTATATAGTTTGTTTTTATGAGAATAAACATTTTTAACTTGTTGCTTCACTCTGTTTCAAATAATGACTTCCAGACTAGTTATAAGTGTCTGCTGAGCCAGAAGACCAAAAGTGTATAGAAATGTCATGGGATTTTCCTTTAAGAAAATGCATCTTTAAAACTCCAGCTACACGATCTAGGATGTCGTGTAGACATCTTCTCTCTGCCCAAAGAGGTAACTGTCCCCACTATGAGCAGATCTCTGTCTATTTCTGATCACTTTCTACATGAGGTCCTCTGCTGGAAGCAAGGGACTCAAGAGAGAGAATGGGAGTGTTTTATGTGAGGACACATAGAGAAGCCGAGGAAGGCTCTCTGGGAGAGAAGAGGTAAGCAGACTTGCCGGAACACATAGAAGCTCTTCCTTGTAGGGGTCTGGTGAGGCCCTGGAGCCCCTGGGGTGGCGCTGGTGGTGCTGCTGCTGGGGTAGCTCCTAGAGACATAAAGACTTCCATCTCTGAAACTCGCTCTGGGCTTTCACAGTCCCATGGCCAGGAGGCAGCCCCGAGGTCTGCTGGTACTGTAGCAGCAATGTGATGGGAAGGGGAAAGGGGAAGAGGCAGCTCCCCTGAGTGGCCCCGGGGATGGATAATCCCCACGTCCAGTGACTGATGGGTTGTAATGACTTGCTTTGAGTCATCTTGCTGGCACTCTCCAGTGGGCTCGCTGCACCAAAACCTTGTTGTAACTGCTGAGTTGGTAGATAGAGCTTGACCAGGGGAGAGTCCTTGGGCTCTCATTCATAAACCCCATAAAAAAGAGAGTGGGTCAGAGAGCAAACTCCACAGCTAAAATGCACAGAAGTAGGCAAGTGGCTCTATAGAGCCTGGGTGGGGAGTGGGGAGAAAATCTCCTGGTCATTTATGACTTGACTCTTGAATCTTCCTGAGATGTAGGAAACAGCAGTCCATGTGAAATCTATAAATAGTTGTAGAAGTCAAAGTTTCTCTTCAGACGAAAAAAAAAAAACACTCTCTGGAGAAAACATGATCTTTTCTCCATGTTTTAGTTGTCAGTTTTGACAAGAATGATACAAGCTAATTAAATTTTTGTTAATTTATTTTGTCTGATTCAGTGACTGCCTGTCACACAAATCCCTCAATAAGTAAGATTTCTCTCTGCTATAAACTTTCTACTCTTTCTCTGAAATGCCATTAGGTAAACGCACGAAAAGTGGACGTGTTTTATTCAAATAAACACTAAAAGCACTTAAACTCAATCCGCCCTCAATACTTCAACTCTTCATGTCTGTTTTGGAGAGGACCTAACTCCTTCCAGCTTATAAATCTCCAACAGCGACCATAACCCTGTGAAAAATGAAACCCCTTATGCAGATAAAACACAAAGATGAAGTTAAGAAATTGATAGTAGATGAAACAGAGGAATAGGATGCATTCCAGTTTGCCTTAAAATTCCCAAGGAATATTCTCTCACGTCATTTCTCTTTGAATTAAAATGTGAAAATGACACAGTGTGATCACTTCAATCCTACTTATCTAGAACGGCTGGGATCTTTTCTTTCTTTTTATTTATGCCGTGTCCAGGGTGACATGATAAAGTCATGTTTTCATACAAGAACAGAGCTTGATGCTTGACCGCTATCAGCACATTTGACAGGTGTGGCTATTCTCATCAATCTTTTCTGCACTGCTATCATGGAGGGTTCCATGCTTCCTCATCACTTGAGGTTCAGCACAAACATCACCCCCATCGCAAATTCTGCCTCAACCACCTTCACCCCACTCCTTCTGCCCTGGCCACCCTAGAAGAACACATTCTTTCCCTCACTCTGCATAGCAATTTCTTGTTTGCATGTCTGTTAGATAACTACAGTCCCATGAAAGCATGTCCCCAGTTAGAAAATAAGGAGAAAAAAACCGAAAGGGGTGGAAAGGAAGAGGGAAGCAGACAAAGGGTCTCTTTAAAATAATTTAGCTACTGGCCTATTGTTTAGGCAAGGGCAAATCCCACATGACATTTCCCTGACTTCCTGGGGCTCATACATTACAGAAGATTTCCTATTTCATCGATGCATATGCACTAGACCCTATTCAGATATGATAATATTCAGAATAGGCCTTTAGAACCTCAGGCAAGTTTTCCTGGGTTTGGGTGTTGCTGTTCTCTTGTATATCCAAAGTAGAAAATTATTCATTACGCTTTCTGTTGAGCTGATAATACTGCAATAGTAACTAGCCCATTGGACACTTGTTTGCCCCAAACCCTCTCCTATATAAACCCCCCTAATCCTCAGAACAACCCTGTAAGATAGGTAGGTATTATTATTATCCCCATTTTAGAGATGGGGAAACTGAGACAATAAGAGGTTAAAAATAAATAGTCCGTGGTCACAAAGTTAGGAAGTTAGAAACCAAACTAAAACAGAGCAGAGCGCATGCTCTGAACAGTAGAATTGGTTTCAATGTCATCAACCAATAAATATTTTTTGACATTTGAAATCGGTTTTGTGTCACAATGGTAGTGATGATTGAAATTAAAGGAGAATGTCAATAAACCACACTCTATGCTTCCTCTTTTCTGTGCTCTCACAGTAGATGAACTCTCCTGTCATGCTTTCTCATTCTTTACAGACGTTTGTATCTCTTTTATAAACTCTAAGCTTCACAGGAATTTATTCATTATCACATCTTTCACAACTGGTTTTGCTGAATAAAATAAAATTGTTTAACATAGGTAAAAACCCTTCCTTCTTCCCACTGCCCACCAGGCAGATATTGATCGAATTCTACTGACTCTCATGTCTGGGGATAGAATATTAACTTTAATTCCTATCACTGTTATAGATCTCTTTTAATTGTACATAGGGGCTGAATGAAAGTTTTCATTTCATTTCACAGGAATGAAAGCTTTGTGGTGGGAGTTTCTTAGCCTTTGGAAATGCCTTTAGAAAAACTGGGTTAAGAATTTTAATCAAGGTAGGTAAGCAGAGGCTACGATACTCACACCATCAATTGAATTCTTCAGAAACACTGAAGAATTTTCTTCATTTGGGATTAGTCATTTTATAGCAACTTCACATTCAAAGAACCCTTTAATACCAGCACAGGAGTGTTGTTATGTTGTCTTGCATAATGTGGTCACTTCTGCACAAAGGCACCTGCATGTTTTAATTCTTCTTGGCAGTGGAACACTCAAGTACGTGACTTTACACTCATAGACACTCTGGCACATTAGCTGTTCCCTCTGCCCCACACCCCACTTCTTTTCTCCCTTCTCGTAGCTGGAATTCACTCACAGAACATACTGCACTCTCCCTCAACTCAAACTGAATATCCAGCGGCAAGAAATTAGAAAGCAGTCTGTTGCCAAAGAGAAGGTGTCAGAGATTTGCTGAGTCATCTTGTGATATTAATCGATTTACTAAAGCTCTAGTCAGCTGAATCTCAATCAACAGCGTTAGGGCATCTCAGGCGTAAGGCATGGCTATGAGGTGACGGTCTCCTTAACTGAGCTCCTTTTTCTTTAGGCCACTTCACATATGAGGCTGTGAATGGATATTCCTCCCATCTTAGAGTATCTCCAAGAGTTGTGCAAGAGATAAAAAGCTGCTGTGTACGTGATTGTCGAATAAGGATATACAGCTTGACCAAATTATACTTGGATTACAGTATAGCTGCCATTTGGCCAAAAACAGCACTGGGGGGAGGGGGTGAGAACATACTGGCGCATGAAGGTGGGGGGCAAACATATGGTAGAATGGCCTACATTACTACTTGGTACGGTAGAAGATGGGAGTGATGTCCACACCTCTCCAAAAAGTCTGTTGTCGGCTCCCCTCTTCCAAAGAGGTCAGGCTCCTTACTTTATGACACAGACTTCCAGAGGAACATGAATGTTAATAGCTTTCCCTATAGCCAAGCTCCTTTCCAAGAGCAGAAAGTACGCAGGGGAGAGAGGTGGCTCAGGAGGTGAGCTCTGGAATATGAGGAGGCTCCATATAGGGTTCAGAATTAAGGTCTCCTTGATTTAAGTCACTGGGTTATCCAAATTTGGGGAAATGAATATTACATTACACTTCTAATCTTCATTTCCTCTCTGACCTCAAGCGTACCCCCAGTGCTCTTACTAAAACTGCCCAGGGAAAAAGTTAATGTCCATTCCAGATCAGAAAGACCAGGGCTTTTGCATGCCTTAGTCTAAAGCTCCTAATATGGTGACTTTCCCCAACCAGGCAGTGACTTCTACAGTTTGATGGGAGAGGAAAACTGACCTTGTCTCCTTGGAGAGGGTGCAAGGATGAGCCAGACCTGAGTCCTTAGTTTGGGGGCATAATGGATTGTATCCCAGGTTCATAGTCTCCTAATCCCCCCAACCCATTGGCTTTAAATGTTCAGTAAATTAGCCTCCAATACGATTAGTCACTTCATAAGTGGCCTTTTTGGGGGAAATCTGCCAGGACAACTGTTGAGTGATGTCTCAATTTATGGCCCAAGGGGGACAAGGCATCTCTGGTAATGCCATTAAGTGGAGAAAGACGAGTGTAAATGTACCGTTTTCTCCTTTTGGTGGTAACTTTAAAATGTTTTTAAATACTTTTGGCCCCATCGTCATGGTATTACTGCTGCCCATGGAGGAAGAGATGGGAGCTCCAGAGGAAAGGAGGAAAACACTTAAATGGGGCTCCTCAGATTTCTTCACTTTTACTGCATAAGATACATTTACCCCCCTCCCCCCCACTTCTTGCATGGAAAAAAAAATAACGTTCTGCTCTCAAATCTTGGCTTCTCCAGTAATGGCTGTTAAGATTTAATAAAGATTTAGTAAAATTTCTAAAGTGACTACTCAGAGTGAATGCCTGTATAGCACAGGGCACAAGGCACAGTCCCTGAAGACAACTGGTAAAGTAGCGATCCTTCCGTCCTCAACGTCCCTGTTTGCCTCAGGCCAGGAGTGGAAGTCTACAGGGTACCCAAGGTCACACATCACAGAGGTTTGGTGAACTTTCAGCAAGATCACACTGTGAGGAGTATCTTAATGCATTCCTGTTTTTACTCCTTTTCTGACATTAGGCCTCTTCAGCTCTTCACCAATAGAATGGAAATAAGAAGTGAGCCACAGGCTTGAGAGGAGAACTAAAAATAATCCAGGTCTGCTCATTCAACAATATCCTAAAGGTTATGGGTTTTGTCACAGGCAAAACAAACTCCTCATTTCCTCACAGGGTAAAAAGAGAACAAAATTTGCCAAAGTATTCTCAGATTAATTGGAGGAGAGCACTGGCTTCCTCAGACACCGCCCTGTCTAGACGTGAAATCCCTGAGCAACTCCTGTCACTTTTCTTCCCTGCAGTAAGGATCACATAAATCACTGACTCCCAACGGAGGCAGCTCTCATCTTGGGGATAGAGGGGCCTTGGCCCATTGACCTGGGGGGTTACAGCACCTCATCTCTAATGGGAGTGGATGCAGCCTTTGCCTCCCTCTGCCCTTTCCATCAAGTTGACTTCTGTTCACCCACTAGAAGCTCATCAGGCCTCCCAACGTATCCTGTCATATTCGACGTGGCAACATGCAGAATAATGGACATAAAGGGCTTTCTGTGCAAGATACAGATGTAAAGGATTGCCATTCCTATTACATAGCAAGAATAATTATTATGTATGATTTTATTTTTTTAATATATCAAGCAACCCCCCATTTTTAAATATGGTCCTAATGAGATGGCAGGAATGAGACTCTGGTAGAAGATTATAGAACGATGTATATTAACGATAAGATCCTATATGATGAATAGGACAACTCTGTGTCTGTGACCCTGGTCTATGCCTATGTGCAGGGATTTAGAGGAGGGATAAAAATGCTGCCTTGCCTGCCTAAAGAAGTTCCACATTATTTCATCGTATGCATTTGTGTGTTCATGTTGGGAAGGAGGAGGTGGAGAACTCACAAATGTCACAGTTAGCACTAATATACGCCTTTATAAATAATCAATTGGTTCTTTTTAATTTTTTTTAATGTTTATTTACTTTGAGAGAGAGAGACAGAGTGCCAGCAGGGGAAGGGCAGACAGAGAGGGAGACACAGAATCCGAAGCAGGCTGCAGGCTCTGAGCTGTCAGCACTGAGCCTGACATGGGGCTCGAACTCACAAACTGCGAGATCACAACCTGAGCCGAAGTTGGACGCTTAACCGACTGGGCCACCCAGGCGCCCCAATGATCAATTGTTAATGTTGAACCTAATTCATTATCAAATCATTAACAAAACACTTCTAATTTTTATCTCCAAATGGTCCCCTTTTAGAACAAATGTCTAGCAACATACTCAGGACATATGTAATAACGATGGTAGAAACTGGCACGCAGTGATCTAGAGCCTGGCACATTTATTGGAAGCTTTACCCAATTAGAAGGAAGCAGGAGGTCAGCATTTGGCACTGGCCCTGAGGAGAATGCAAGAGCAAGAAACGTATGACAGTGAGAAACTTCACAAATCAACTAGGTCAGATTCTGTTTCCTGTTATGCAGACTTTGTTCCTTGTAGATTATATAGAACATCTTATATATTTCTCATTTGATCCTCACATTCCATCAGATGGGCAGAGCAGGCATTATTATCCACATTTTACACCAAGGAAACTGATATACAGCCCAAAGTCACACAGCTTGTAAGTGGTGATGGTGGGACATGAACCTATGTCTCTGGATGCTTAGAAAGTTAGTGCCTTTTCAACAATTTATGTTTACAACCTCTAGCTGATACTGCCTAAGCTGTCCAAAATAGCCCTAGAGAACTAAAATTCTTCCTCTGGTGATCCAAGTGTGAGTTTCTCAAGGGGCTGTGACATCCCTCTGAAATGTCACATGAAAGTGATGTGGTATGAGCACATATGCATTCATCTGTGGGACCAAATGAATAGGAACCCAGTGAAGTTTAAAAACAACTGTCTGAAGAAATGCGGGAGGTTACCACTGTATTGAATCATTGCACCATTTTTCCGTCCAGGAATCCCGAATGCAGATGTATATAACCAGGAGGACAGAGGATGCACTTATGTTTTTTCTCCATCCCCCTCGAAACAACTTTGGATACATCTCAGGAACCCAGCATCTATGTGGAGGCCCCCATCATAGGACCCTCCCTTAGGTGGAAGAATACATCGAGGAATACATAAGGAGAGTAGTGGCTCAGATTCCTGGTGTTTTAAGTAGTCTGCAGTGAGATGTTTTTACTCACACAGATGCTGAGTTCTTGGATAAAATGGGGGTTGGACTTCACAAGGACTTTAGAGTTTGAGATGGGCTGGACAGGGGTAGGGTGGTGAACTGAGGCAGTGGGCAAAGAGATTGCTCATAGACAGGATGTGGCCAGATGTTTATCTTTCAAGCCACCAAGGGCACAAACTTTCCAGGGCTGGTAGGGGCTGGCACACTGCAGTTACCCCTCCTCCAAGCCGCTGCCAAACCACCTTAATCCTGACGTGTAGAGCATTTGCTACCTTAGCACAGGGACTCCCTGGTGATCAGCAGCTGGAGAACTTCCTCTCCTCGGCCAGGCTGTCCAGACACGGTCCACCAGGGGCCTGGTGTGTCTGTCAGACTCTTTTCCACCCTCAGTCACCAGGGTTCAGAGTCACGAACAAAAATACCCCAGGAGCTCTTTGGTTTTCCTGTGACCCTGCAGTCCAGGAAAAAGGATGTCTACCGCGAAATTACTCTGTATTCGAGATGCAATGTGGTCTAGTGGGAAGCCTGAAGGGCTGGGAATTTGGAGCTTTTTTCTTCAAAACCTGGGCTCTATTACTAGCTCTTTGACCTTGGGCACATAATGGAAACTAATAATTAAAGGAGAGCTTAGCTGATCAAGTTGCCAGACCTTATGAAACCTTCATATGTAGAGACTAAGGAGAAGACTAGACCATGAGTGAATAGAAAACTTAGAACCAAACTGTGGCTTAGCTTCAGCAAATGTGCTGGATGTTCTAGTGTGTATTTTGTGCACTGACCTCACCCTTATATATATGCTATATATATTTTTCATATTGCTACACACATACAATATAGATATAGATACAGATATAGATATAGATATATAGATATAGATATGTCATATGTATAATGTGTCATATACATATAATGTGCCATTTCATACATATATGTATATACACACACACACAGATGTGTGTGTGTGTATATACATATATATAGTCTCTTAAATCATTTTGAAAACACACATTAAGGAAAGGAAAGAGGAAAGGGGGAGTGAAGAAAGCTTGATGCCTTGAAGCAATGCCCACCATCACTTCCTTGTTGATACGCACTGAAATCTCAGTCAATGCTTACTCCTCTAAAGATCTGTCACCTAACTTGTGGTTCTGCTTAACCCCAAATCGTGCTGTCATCATCATGGATGGCAAGGGCAGCCTTCAATATTCTGGCCTCTCAAATGCTTGACCTCTTGATCTCCATTGGCCTTCAGCTCTACCATACTGTCACTCCATACCACAACCAATATTTCAGCTCCTGGAATTTTTCCCATCCCTGAAATTATAAAATCAGATACACCACTTATATACAGCTAAGCCTCTGTATACTCCCGGTAACAAAAACTAGTTTAAGCTGTAAGGTGATTTTTTGAGTTATGAAGTAGAAAAGCCCATACATAGGATACACCTTAGGGCCAGACTGCCTCAGTGTCTTGATATGGTTTTATGGGATCCAGTTTCTTTCCATTTCTGCCTCCTGAATGCCTCAGCAGCATCCTCAGGGTGGAAAATTATGTATCGTTCTGGGCTTCACGCTGTATGCTATACCATAGAGGAGGAGAAAGAAAAGTCCCTTACCTGAAATCTCCAGAAAAGGTCTTCTTCACTCTCACTGATGCACACTGGGCCCTATGTTCACCCCAGAACTGGGGACATTGGCTCATGACTGGATTACTGTGAACTGATTAGCAGAAGTCTAACATATGTATCCAAACCCCTAGAACCGGGGTTAGAATGAGCTCCCCCTACCACATGCAGGCTTCATGAGGTGTAGGTATCAAAATAAAAACTGAGGCCTTAAAACAGAGGAGGGGAACAGATGTTTGGGCAGGTAACAACAGTGTTTGTACATCACTTTCTGAACACAGTTCTCCATTTTCCTGCCTCTCCACTAATTTGCTCTCATATAGTAGCTCATCTTCATAAGGATCTCTAGTCCCTAAGTCCTTAAGCAATCCAGGATGGTAGCCACTAGCAACATGTACCCATTTAGATTTAAATTCATTAAAAATAAATAGAATTAAAAATTCAGTTTCTCAGTCTCACTAGCCAGATTTCAAGTGCAAACAGCCACACGACACTAGTAACTGCCATACTGGACAACGATAGATCTAGGGCATTGCCGTCATTAAAGAAAGTTTCCTTGGATAGCAGTGCTCTAGTTCCTACTCCTCAGATTTCTCCTACTTATCAGCATCCTTCTATCTTTCCTTTCCTTTCTTTTCACATAAGACCCTTTACTTCTTACCAGTATCTTCAACTCCCTTTTCCCACTTTCTTTTGCTTCACACATCATGGAAACCCCATCTCTAAATGAATCCAACCGTCAACATTCTTTTTTTTTAATTTTTTTAATGTTTATTTTATTTTTGAGATAGAGAGAGACAGAGCATGAGCTGGGGAGGGGCAGAGAGAAAGAGAGACACAGAATCCAAAACAGGCTCCAGGCTCCAAGCTGTCCGCACAGAGCCCGACGTGGGGCTCAAACTCGTCAACCACGAGATCATGACCTGAGCCAAAGTCAGATGCTCAACAGACTGAGCCACCCGGGCACCCCTCAACAGTCAACATTCTTTTTTTTTTTTATGTCAAATTTATTGTCAAATTGGTTTCCATACAACACCCAGTGCTCATCCCAAAAGGTGCCCTCCTCAAAACCCATCACCCACCTTCCTCTCCCTTCCACCCCCGTCTACCCTCAGTTTGTTCTCAGTTTTTAAGAGTCTCTAATGCTTTGGCTCTCTCCCTCTCTAACCTTTTTTTTTTCTTCCCCTTCCCCATGGACTTCTGTTAAGTTTCTCAGGATCCACAAAGGAGTGAAAACATATGGAATCTGTCTTTCTCTGTATGACTTATTTCACTTAGCATCACACTCTCCAGTTCCATCCATGTTGCTACAAAAGGCCACATTTCATTCTTTCTCATTGCCATGTAGTATTCCATTGTGTATATAAACCACAATTTCTTTATCCATTCATCAGTTGATGGACATTTAGGCTCTTTCCATAATCTGGCTATTGTTGAGAGTGCTGCTATAAACATTGGGGTACAAGTGCCCCTATGCATCAGTACTTCTGTATCCTTTGGGTAAATTCCTAGCAGTGCTACTGCTGGGTCATAGGGTAGATCTATTTTTAATTTTTTAAGGAACCTCCACACTGTTTTCCAGAGCGGCTGCACCACTTTGCATTCCCACCAACAGTGCAAGAGGGTTCCCGTTTCTCCACATTCTCTCCAGCATCTATAGTCTCCTGATTGGTTCATTTTAGCCACTCTGACTGGTGTGAGGTGATATCTGAGTGTGGTAACAGTCAGCATTCTTAATGTGTACATTCAGGCTGCCGAGGGCTACTGGAATTAATGGCACCTATGTGCAGCCAGGATCCCTTGAAAATTTAATCTCTAGTCTCATCTGGATGCTCAGTGCTGCTAAGCAGTCTGTTTCCCTAGCCTGCTGTCCCGTCCCTCTTCTTCCCTTGCAGTCTTCTAATAACTTTTTCTGTGCTCCTCAAACATTTTCTCTGACTCTGAGAAGATAACAAAAGCCTTCTCCTAGGGAAGAAAGCTGGTGTGCCTTATAACCAAACAAACTGCAACCACAAACAATACTTAACTCCTCCTTTCCTAGTACTCTGAAACAGAGGCCCTTCCCTCTTCCTGTTGAATGTCAGCACCTACTACCTCTTTCAAATCCCTCCACACAATGCCTAAATCATTACCCCTGTCACTTGTATTTTAAAAACCTCCCTCTTTACCACGTTCTTCTCATTATCATCCAGTTATGTTTATTGATTTATTTTTCTGTAAAATGCTGGTAACAATGGTATCTACCATAGACGGTTAATTTGAAGATGAGTCAAAGCACTAGTATAATGCCTTGCATAGAGTAAATGCTTAATAAACATTTTTTTTCAAATTAAGAAATAGGGTTTTAAAAATACGTTAATAATGTTCTCTTATGTGCTAGATTTCTTATGAATTAAGTCTAGTGACACATGAAATTAATGTGAAAAGATCACAGAGTGGCCTTGCTTTAAAAGGTGGTACATTTGGACAATAGAACATTTCTATCTTAAAACAGGTGAGTACTATTAATTGAAGAATATATAAAAAGCCAGTTTAACTATTAAAAGTGAGGTAAATAATATAATGTTAATAAGATGATGAACAAAACAATTCCTTTATGGTACTTTCTTCTTAGTGGGGAAAGAAGACAGAATATGAAATAAAGGTGTAATACATGTTAAGACATGATAAGTGCTATGAAGAAACAGTTTAAGGAGAAACAAATTAAGGAGACAAAGAGTAGTGGACAAGCAGGGTGCTACTGTTGACAGGTGCTTAAGAAAAGCCTATTGAGAAGGTGACATCTAAATCAAGGACTGAGGGGAGAGAGGGAAGAGGCCTTGTGGAACACGAGAACAGAGACAAATGTGTGCAAAGCCCTAAGTTGGAATGGGCTTGGTTCAGGCAAAGAACTTTATGGAAATGAGCAAGGGAATCTGGAAAGGAAACAGTATCAGAGATGTAGTCAGGAGCAAGATTATTTGGGCCCTTGTAAATCATGGCAAAGACTCAGGTATTATTCTAATTCCAACAGAAAGCCATAAAGCTCAGGCATGTTAAAAAAAATAAATAACAATCAGCTTTAGTTTTCTGTTTCATTACTTGTTATTCAATGTTTAGTTCTATCAGATACACACAATACTAAAACAATTTCAGCTAAATTTGTCAGATCATTTCTGTGACGATCTAAACTAATTTTTATGTAAACAACTAAAGCCCACACTTGGATCAGCTATCCTCAGGTGGGTTTTGAATCAGCCCACTAATGGGATGCTCAGAACATAGCGTTATGACCACACATTACTAGCCATCTTCCTCTAAAATTGTGCTTTCTCCGCAGAGAAATAGCAACAAGTCAATTTGTCACAAAGTAATTAGTTCCCCAAATAAAATCCAGGAAGGTGTCATGAAGTTGTAGGGGGAAGAGGAAACTCACATCTTTCTTGCAAGTTTCATTTTCCTTTCAATATCCTTACTTTGTGTCACTTAACATCACATTTTCTTCTGTGGACAGATGGTGCTAAAGGCATAAATTTACAAAGACATGAAGAAAGGCAAATTAAGTTTAGTACAGAAATTGTGAGTATCCATTGCAGGATTTCTCTTGTAAACAAAAGCCAAAAGGTCACAATGAGAAGGACTATTTGAACTCTGGACTTTTTAGTGTAACTATCTTGCTACTTGTCAATGACAAAATAGCTACGTTTGAATAAACATAAAGGAAAATACCAGTGATACTGCTTTGACAGATTTGTTTTTTAATTCAATTGAAAGAAAGAGGCAAGAGACTGCGTATCTCTATACTTCTCTCCATGTTCATTATATTCAGGTGCCCTGTGGAATATCACAAGGTAGAGAGACTCAACCAAAAAAGCAGGGATCAATCAGGATCCAGAAATACTGGTTGAAGGGTCTATTGACACGCACAAATGATATTATGTTTCCAAAGGGTTGTTTTATACTTTGAGGGAAAAAAAAATTACTACTAGTTTTCATGTCAATTACAGGGACTTAATTGTTTTGAAGTGAAGCATGTGATTTATCAAGACACATTAAAAGTATCACAAAGTAAGGCTATAACTGGTACCCAACTGACTTGGCCTTTCCCCAGTCTCTAAAAAAAGAAGACTGTACTTGTAAATGTTTTCATGTATAATATTTACGTTTCGATCAGAAAGAAACAAATGGGCAACTTGGCCCCAAATGTCTACAAGATGTGGGCAGATGTCAAGTTATGGGGTCACTTGAATGGCATTTTATGGCCGAGGACACACGATTCAGCTTGTTTCAGTCTGTTTGAGCAGCATGTCCATTCCATCACTTCTTGCTCTTGGGCATATGGTGGGATGTCATTAACCCGGGAGACAGAACCATGAAAGTGGAACCATATGTGCCGTAGCAAGAAAAAAATTATTTTCTTCACTCTGCCGCTGCAAGTATAAATGTGTACCTTCTGCCAATGCTTTCTTTATCTGTTAAATATTATGTAAACATGCTGATACATGCACTGTCATTAATGCGGTATTTGGGTACTCAAACTTAGCACTGGATAGGTCATGGGATGACCCTCCACATTTGAACCGGGGAACTCGGAGATGAAATATTAGGGCAGATGGGCCAAACAGCCCCACGTGGATCTTTCATCAGCAAGTTTAACTGGTGCACAGCAATGAAGGAAAAGCTCTTGGTCTGTCATTACAGGGGTCATATCTACCAGGGCCTAGATACTTGACACCATCCGGAGATGCTCCTGGCTACTATGAAAGAGGCTACTTAAGAGTAGAGTTTGAATATGCTAGCGAATGCTACAAATTATTCTTTTGCCAGTTAATTTCACACAGGCTTCCATTTCCATGTGAATTCATGAACTTATCATGGTGTGATGAATTATTCTGTTCCTCCTGACTCTTTCTCCTCACTTCAAAGGGCTATTTTACCTCACTGAAGGCCTATTTTGTCAGAAATGCCTTAACTGTGTGTTTATTTTTAAGACAGATACATTATGCTGTGTAAGCTCTGGGAATTACAACTTATACTCTTGAAGACACTTCGGGCCTCTCTGGAAGTTGTCCACGTATCTCAGGGCAGTTAAATTAGCTGTAAGCTTGCCGTGTATTATTTCAGTGTTTGGTGATCAAGTTATATTCATGTTACATAAAAACAGGGATGGCTGGTTGTTTTTTTTTCCCCCGCCCCCCATGATCTGAATGGTGTCTTTTAAGTTGAGCTGAAGTCATTTAAACCCATCGATGTTGACTGAATCCTTGTCCATGTATTTGCCCCACACAGGTTTTCCTTATCTATTCATGACAGCAAACACCATGTTCTTGTCTAGACAGAAACTGTAAGAAATGCAGAGACTGGATTCAGAACGAGTTTGGATGTGACTACCAAGGTATTTTTGCACAAACACTGTTTTTGTCTTTCCCAGGATATTTCATATTCCAATGACCGTACTCCCTCTGTTACACAGGACCCACAGACTGGCCCTCCATATAAAGATGATTGGCTGTATGTCTGGTGGACCTGTGAGCTGCAGCTCAATGCAACCCTCTCTGATACGCATTTATATGGATCCTGCTTAACCTTCTTTGTGTCATGAATGGTTCAGTGCGTTGTAAATAAGGCAACGGAACCTTTACCCATGCTAAATTTTTCTAACAACACTAAGTTCGCCTCCTTTTGAAAATAAGCCCTGGGCATAATTCTGTATAGCGTTTGTTAGGTTTCAAAATACCAAATCTTTGTATCATAGTGATTCCGTTTTCTACCTGTTTAAAAAGATGAAGGCTAGATATGTCCTCAAAGCAAGTATATGGGAGACAGGAAGTAGATTTGTACTTGCCTAGGACTGGGGGGTAGGGGTAGACAGGGACTCCAGATGGACACAAGCTTTCCTTTTAGGGGGCTGAAAATGTTCAAAAATTACACCATGGTGATGTTTGTGCAACACTGTGAATACACTAAAACTTCTGAATTGTACACAAAATACAGGTAAATATATGGTATTTAAATTGTATCTCAATAAAGCTGTTAAAACATAGAAAAGGTAGAGGCTAAAAACCAGAGAATAGCTTTGAACTTTTTCTCTCCTTCGCAAAATATAAAATGGTATGCATTTTCCTAATTGACTAATTACAGAATCTTATTTTAATAACATTTGAAAATATATTCTCTGGGATTATGCATCGTGTTCGTTTTGCCCATATAAATAGCGAATCATTCAAGAGTATGCTGGTCTTCGGGCGCCATTTCTCACTCAGCTGCCAGTCCATATGAACTACATGCCCAGCAGAAGTGAATCTGCTCCACACGAACCAGGGGGTAGCAAAGGCAGTTCTTCCCTCCCCTGTAGCAGAGGTGGAAGAGAGAGAATGGCAACAAGGTATCTCAAGGGCTCAACTTGGGTGAGGTGTCCAGTCATGCACACCTTCTTCTATGGCCAAGGCAAGGTACATGACTGTACCCCAAGTCAGAGAACGTAGGAGTACATTCTACTGCCCTTTTGGGGGGAGGAACTGAAATGTCAAGGTTCATGGATGCTATGGGAATTGTGGGCACTCTTGCAGTAGGTTACAAGTGGGAGGGGTGCAGCGTAACCTAATAGCAAAACTGGAGTCACCAGGAGGGCTGGGTGCACTGCATTCACTCTGAAACCCTTGTGGAATTTCCTTCTCCTCTTTGGATCATGGGTTTCCCATCCAGGAATGGGGACACATAGCTCTGCTTTTGATTTTTTGTCATCTAGGAACATATCAATAAATGTGTTCCTGCCACAGTGGGGTCACTGTGCTTTCAGTAAGTGTCCAAGCTTTCCTTTGTGTCCACTGACTGCTGCACAGGGAGAAAAAGCTGTGCTTCACAGCTTCCTTGTTGTTGGTCATAATCATAGGTAATAAAAATTTGTCTTCCAAGACTACAGTGCTTACAGAAATCAGAAGCATCGTTTTCCCATTTAAAGAGTTAAAATGTCCTGCTTATATGTCATCTGGTCCTTTACTACTTCCTAAAGCACTGATGTGGTTCCCCACGGCGTAGGAGTCAGTCCAAAAGAAATATATCGGGGTCTGGCAATTAAGCAGAGATAGTTAAGAGACAGAAAGGGAGGCCAGTTTACATTAAAATGCTTTTATCTTCTCAATATTATAGTAATCCATACTTCCTAAGGATACAAAAGTTTGGGGCTTGAAATGGGTCATTTTAACTTCACAGACACATTGTACTAATTTCTACCCTCACACTGTCCCTATGGAATTCTCCTAATTATTTCTAGGAGTCCCATCCTCAAAGAAGATCATATGGCATCTATCAGATTCATCCTTTTGTGATCAGTGTGCCCTATACTGTGTCTCTTTCTGAGGCCTGTACTGTGTGTAAAAAATCCGGAAGTCACTTATCATTGTCTCTGATGTTGAGCCACGTTTGGGTACCCTTTCCCTCTCCCCCTCCTCGCCTGATATACCAACCACTGCTACCTTTTCCAGTTCTGTCTGTTCCTTCTGTGCTCAGTGGGGTACTGAGGCTCTTGAGGGGCTCGTGTAGCTCAGTGTTCCTTGCAGCCAAACCTTCGTCCTGTGGAACTGAGAGGCTGTCTCTCATTCCCTTGTATGGTAGCATACTGCCTTGGCACCAAAACAGAACTATTTCTGATGCAGTCATTGAGTATTTTCTAGGAAATATTTCCTTTCATTTCTGTCTTCTGCAACTCCTTCCATAGGTTTAAATATATCACAGGCTTGGGCATTTTTAGTTTTAATCAATACTTTAAAGTTGTTCTCCAAAGTGGCTGATCAGTTCACACCCTTACCAGCACTGACAACAATGGCCATTTTCCTATATCTTCACCAGCTCTTAACATGCCCTGGCAGATGGGGTGTTAAACAGCCTGACTTGGTGGAGGAGCTTCTGAATCAAGACTGGAAGTAGTAGAAGAAGAAACGGTCTTAATCCATGGGGTTTTTCTTAGCCAGCTGATTAAGTCAAGGATCTCCAAAGCAACCGAACAAATAGTGTGTGTGTGTGTGTGTGTGTGTGTGTGTGTGTGTGTGTGTGATGATGCAATTATGAAGGCTGGCAAGTCCGAAATCTGCAAGGTGTGGCTGGGTAGCAGGCTGGAGACCCAGGGAAGAATTAATGTTTCAGTCTAAGTCCAAAGGCCATCTGCTGGCAGAAGTCCCTCTTGCTCAGAGGAGGCAGACTTTTGTTTTATCCAGTCTTTCAACTGATTGGATGAGGTCTGCCCACTTTATGGAGGGCAACCTGTTTTCCTCAAAGTCCACTGATTCAAATGTTAATCTCATACAAAAACAAAGCAACATCCACAATAATGTTTGAACAAGTATCTGGGCACCGTGGTCCAGCAAAGTTGACACATAAGATTAACCAACTATATACCAGTTATGGCTTGAATGAATTCCTGTGTCCATAAAGGGTAGAGAAATAGTAAAAAACAAAAACAAAAACCACCACAACTGATTGGGCCTCATAACCTAGAAGTTAACATTTAGCAGCAAATAGAGAAGATGGTCAACTGAGGACTAGTTAAAACATCCTTCTTCTCAATATATGCCCAAATGGATCAAGGACAACTATAGAACACCCCTCATCATCTTGAAAATATGAAAGACCATAAGCAGTTTACTAACTCAAGGGCAAGGTTGGTAGAGGAACCCTGGCTTGATTGAAATGAAGTCTCTCTCACCTAAAATCCATGTGGCTCAATATAGGATTACTAAAGTAGGCACTAAATCAAAGCTCTTTTTTAAAGAGATTTAAAAAAAAAGTGATCCAAGTTAAATTGGAATATAGGAAGATAGTCTGTTCCTGCTCTGATTTTGGTGACTTCATGATGGTCTTACCAGGGAAAGTTACCCTGTCTAGGTACCATTTGACTTCTCTTTCCATACATGTGCTGGAATGCCATTTGCATTAATATAAGCTGTGATATCAGCTATCCAACAGCATAACTGATCCAATAATATTGAACACTCATTCTTCACAGAATATCTTATTACACCTCTGGCTGTTGTTTTTGCGAGTAGACCATGGCCCAAATTGGTCAGAGATTCATTAAGACCTCCAAAGCAGCTGCCCAGGGGCCCCAAAGGAAGGTGTGAAGATTAACAGCCTGAGTCAAGGCTGTTAGAGGATATACTTAATTAATAGTGACAAGGGATTACTGGCTCCATTGCCTTTCTAGGCGTGCTTGAACCACGTATACTGACACTGGTTTATTTTTGTTTGCATTATTGAGTAAACTCTAGAAACTCAGTAGATTTACAGTCTTTCCTTCCTTAATTCAGCCGGACCAAGAGGCCCCAGTTCTCCTATAAACTATGCCACTGGTGTCTCCTGAGGTAAACGGCTCCTGGGGTTGGGGTAGGAAACCTGTCTTGCCCATTCCGCATGGGGTTCTGTTTGTTTGTTTCTTTCTTTCTTTCTTTTTTAACCTGTTTTCCTTGTACCGATAGTACACTCTGCTCTTCCTTTGTCCATGTCTACTTATTCATAATTTACCAATGACACCTGTAGGTCCTTAGGGCGGCATTAAAGTTAAGTTGGTTTTAAGTTTCTGCCTTAGAATCTGTATGCAGATCAGCAATGGTAAATCACCTGAATGTTCTGCGTGGTGCTCTTCTTCCAGGAATCTTAAAAATATGTTCAACTAAGGCATGGACTAACAGGTGAAGAGTTATCAGTCACAAATAAAATTTTCATTAAAAACAAACAACTAAAAACCTTCCTCTACATAGCTCTGTCATGGATTCCCAGTGACTTTCTGACTGTCATCAGCTTCTGGTAATTTTAATTTATTAAATTAAAAATAAATTTTTAATTCTATAAATTAAAATTTTATTTTTAATTCTGTACATTAAAATTTTATCTTTCATTCTTAGAAAAACAGTGAGGATTTTACCTGAAAGCAGAGAAAATTATCCTAATGATTTGGGCAGACTGTGAGTAGTGCTTTCCTTTGGGCTCATCAGCTTGGCCCATGCACCAAGAGTAACACCCTTTAAAACTCATTTCAGTATATAAAATATACACAGGGATACATGCTTATACTACTAGAGTAACATCAATCGATCCAATCTCATAAAACTATACTATTCTGGGTTAGAATAGGAAACAGAGATAACAGGGCAGTCATAACTTGACTAAAGTTCATATCTAGCTTTAGGGGTGACTAGGTATTTACGAGGAAGAGAAATTCAAAAAGAAAAGAGAGTGAAGGGTGGGAGGCTAAGAATGGGACTCTACATCATAAAGAAGCATCTGTATCCAGATCTGATGATGTACCACAGACAGTCCCTTCCCAGGACAGTGTCTGAGTGGCTGCAGTCCTGAAGCTGGGAATCCAGGTTCCTGGAGTTCCTATTCTAATTCTTGGTTTCAGGAAAACAACATTCTTGCTGTAGGCACAAAAATATTCATGCACACAGTTCATAAAACATCTTCCTAAAGGGCGCTGGAGAGGGAGAGGGGAGAGGCTGTGGGGAAGCACTGGGTGGGAATGAATGGTTCCTTAGAGTAGAGGAAATAGTTGGTGCCAAGAGCCTGCCGGCGGCCTCCGCCAAGCACCCGGGGGGCACCTTTCAGTGGAGTGCTCTGGGTAAATATTTGAGCACCTTTCCTCCTCAGAACTTGGGTCAATACACCGTTCACTGGCAACGTTTTCTATAGTAAAGAGCGTACCGAATCTTTCACATCTCCCTATGACTTTCCTGGAAAGGGGAAGGACCGAATGATATTTTCAGCACACATTTTAAATGAGGGAAACTGGTTTTCATTTTTTCCTCCCTGATCCTCCAGGCAATCGTCTCACCAGGGCATCGGGAGCTCATACTATTTTCTAGGCACTTCCACTCTCCAGGAGAGAAGCACAGAGGTGGCAGTGCATACAGACAAACCAGCAGGAAGTCTCCTCTCAGAGAGGAAATTACCTGGATTCACAATCACACGTCAAGTGTGTGCGTACGTGTGTGCGTGCGTGTTGGGTATTTTCCCATGTGGATGGCACTGAACGTATTTTTTTGGTCATGTCCCCTGACTTTTCTCCACACGTCTAGAACGTGGGCTGCAAGGGAGCGTTCAAGCTGCAGACTGTGAATTCAAAAGGCCCAAAGTACAGGAAGATCCACTTCTGTGTTGTACTGACACTGCCTCCATCTAATTACACAAGAGCAGAACAGGTCGCGGTCTATGCAGCATGTTTCAAGAAGTCTCCAAATGCTTGCAAATGTCTTCCTCAATGGCTTCCTTTAATGATGTCTCAAAGTCCTGGCATCAGAGTTATGTGTGGAAGTTAGACGCACAATGCCTAAAGAATGAACCTGAAAACAGGTAATTATAAAATAAAAATACTGGGGCACCTGGGTGGCTCGGTCAGTTAAGTGTCCAACTTCAGTTCTGGTCATGGTCTCACAGTCTGTGAGTTCGAGCCCTGCATCAGGCTCTGTGCTGACAGCCCAGAGCCTGGAGCCTGCTTCAGATTCTGTGTCTCCCTCCCTCTTTCTCTCTGCTCCTCTCTTTCTCTCTCTCAAGAATAAATCAACATTAAAAAAAATTTAATAAAAAAATATTACATTTAACTTGTTGCCTTCCAGTTTGAACGTCTTGTGTTTGGATGGTGTTTTATCTAGTACAGAACTGGAAGCCTGGCTTGTGGTAACAAAGTACCTAGAAGATACTGCTGACCAATGTCCAATGCACAGCACCAAACTGTATCAAGCCTCTAAGAGGAGTTATTCCCCAAGGAAATGAAAGACTTAATAAGAACTAATCATACCAATTGGTTTCTACATGCCAGACACTTTTCTGAGTACTAGCACAGGTATTTCCTAATTTATTCCGTATAATGATGCATTGAAGTAGGAATTATTATTAACCACATTTTACAGAAGAGAAAACTGAGCTCAGTAATTTGTCCAAGGTCATCTAGGAATTGGCAAATCCGAATTCTTACCCAGGCCATCAGAGAAGGAAATGGGTGGCAATTTAATAACTAGCCCCTGCTCCCTTCCCCAGCCTCTGAGAGTAAGGTTAGAGATAATGAAGCAGCAGTAAACAGCAGTCTCCCCAGTGAGAGCAAGCCTGAATAGGAAGGAGAGAAGAACACTCCATCTGCAGTTGAGGCCAACTGGGCTCTTTGAAGGAAAGTGGGGGAGCCAAAGATAAAATTTACTCTCTGCCCTGTGCTTACTCCTTTAATTCTTTTAGGTAGAATCACCTTGACGCCAAAGAAGAAAGATATGTTCTTTGTGCATGGATGAACTGTGGAAGAAAGAGGCTGTGTGATCCTCACCACCGGCTGGAATTTCCAAACCTCAAATGTGCTTGTCAATGTAGCAGCAAATGCACTGGCCTTCCTACTGTAGTACATGAAGCAACAGCCCCATGGCTCTAACCCTCAAAACACACTGCGAGAAAATTTACCAACTAGGTGGGTGATTCCACATCATCAGCACCTCCTTCATCTTTGCATAATGGCTCTAGTAAGGCAAAGTTTTCTTTCTGGCTAGCAGGGAAAAGCGAAACCAAAACCAAAACCAAAACCAATATGATTTCTGTAGACTCCTGAGGTACAATTAGCAACCCTGATTAATGTGTTTCCTTTTTTACCCTTTTCAATGACTCAAGTACGGTTCCTGAATGGGATCTTGGTTTCGCAAGCAAGCACACAAATTGATAAGGACATAACCCCGCCCTCAAGAAATGACCAGCCTTCCAATCACGGAAGGGGCAGTAAGAGAAATCAATAGCTACATCCATGATGTAAACTCAAGGTTCAAAACCTACTCAGGAAGAAAGCAAACTTATGTCTCAACTCAGGCTGATGTGGATTCACTCTGGAATCCTTAATATATGAGGCCAAAGGACTTCATGATGACATGTCATTTCTGCATTGTGCTCATGTACTAAGGCTGCACTTATGACTGAATGCCAGACCCTGTGCTAGACGGTTATGACACTGCAACACTTTAGGATTCCAAGCATTTTTCATTTATTTTCATTTGAGGATTTAAAGCCTATTCCTAACAAAAATTGAGATTATTCCCTTTTTAAGGGCCAGCAATTAAAACACAAACATTGCGGGGCGCCTGGGTGGCGCAGTCGGTTAAGCGTCCGACTTCAGCCAGGTCACGATCTCGCGCTCCGTGAGTTCGAGCCCCGCATCAGGCTCTGGGCTGATGGCTCAGAGCCTGGAGCCTGTTTCCGATTCTGTGTCTCCCTCTCTCTCTGCCCATCCCCTGTTCATGCTCTGTCTCTCTCTGTCCCAAAAATAAATAAACGTTGAAAAAAAAAAATTTAAAAAAAAAAAAAAAAAAAACACAAACATTGCCACGTTTTATCAGGTAGTTGAAACGAGTATTCAGGTAACGTACCAGCATTTAGAAAACAAAACACTGATATGGAAAAGATTTCACGGTATCACACAAAAATGTTCATAGTGATGAAGTCTGGATAATAAAGTTGGGGTCATTTTTATAATGAAAGTTCTTTAGCAAGTCTTAAAAGTAGACATAATAGTATAAAGAACACCCATGTATCCATTATCTTCTTGAAAACACTTTATGTTCTGATTTATGCTTTTTAAACTGTTTTATAAATAAACATTAATTTTTCATAATCATAAAATTAAAATGATAAATGCTTCAAAGAAGTGGATTCAAATTTAGATTTTTTTTTTAATATACTAAGGCTGTACTTTACATAAGACACCAAAGCAGATGTACCATGAAAGACCCATCCCCAGTTCTTCCCATCAGAAGATCAGTCTCACAAATTAAGGAAATGAGAATTGGCAGTGGGGGAAAAAATTGTGAGTTGCAATTCTCTGCTCTCTTCCTGGTTCTGGAGGGGTCAGCATTTGGCAAACTCAATAGTCTGAACAAACAGGTCAAGTCCCTCACTCCCATTCAGTGGCTTACCTCTTGGCTGAGCATAAGAAATCGACGTTTGGGATTTCGATCCATACACGCGGCTGTGGAAAAGCAAATTTGCAGCACCTACCTTGGGTCTTCCACCCACAGGGAAAATGCGAACATGAGTCACAACTGTACTCCATTTAGAAGACAGTTAATTTAGAAATGTGCAATATGCTGAACAGGCACAGAACCAAACCAAATGTTTGTAGTAATAGAAATTTCCATATGCTGTACAACATTTAAAATATGTTATTTGCCTACACTAGCCTTCAACAGCGGGACCTTTCTCTACGGCTAAAATGACAGCCTCTATCCAGCCGCCAGTACTAACACTGATGTTACAAGCTGTACCCTGTGTGCCCTCGTGGCTTCTAGGCAAGGTGCCTCCCTCCAGAACTACCCATCGCTAAGAACCCCCAAGGACTAACTCCTGTAGTAGGGGTCCATGAAGGGGATTAA